>NW_023458555.1:30814177-30816164 GCF_013731165.1 Rhagoletis pomonella | reverse complement strand
ATGAATAGGTGGCAACCCCCTTGTATGTAATAAAAATATAAAAACCTTTTCAAAACCATTTAGCTTGATACCCATATTGTACTAATTATTTTTTTATGTTTAAAACTTTTAAATCAATTTTTTAAACGGTGGCAACTCTTTTCGAAAAAGTAAAATCTTATAGCACTTCTACAGCGCTAGCCCTTTCATTTGACACCTCATTTTTTAAAATCGAATGAACAGTGCAGATCTGGTGACCTGGACAAAAATCCCTTCACGTATTATATATGTACATATACAGATAATTAAACAAATTCATGCTTATATGCATACACATGTAGATTTTAATATTATATTTTCTAATCGTCTACCTGGTACTGTGATCAAGAAAGAAAGAATAAATGAAAAATTATGCGTTATTCAGTATTACTTTAATCATGAATAAAAAATTATTCTTCATTCGAAATTACTTGAATGAAGAATAAAAATTTATTCATTATTCGAAATTACTTGAATGAAGAATAAAAATTTATTCATTATTCGAAAGTGCTTGAATGAAGAATAAAAATTTATTCATCATTCGAAAGTGTTTGAATAAAGAATAAAAATTTATTCATCATTCGAAAATGTTTGAATAAAGAATAAAAATTTATTCATTATTCGAAAGTGTTTGAATAAAGAATAAAAATTTATTCATCATTCGAAAATGTTTGAATAAAGAATAAAAATTTATTCATCATTCGAAAATGTTTGAATAAAGAATAAAAATTTATTCATCATTCGAAAGTGTTTGAATAAAGAATAAAAATTTATTCATCATTCGAAAATGTTTGAATAAAGAATAAAAATTTATTCATTATTCTAAAGTGCTTGAATAAAGAATAAAAATTTATTCGTCATTCAAAATTATAAAAATTATGAATAAAATTTTATTTTTTATTTGAATAAAAATTCATTCAAAAACGCCCATCCCTGGAGTCAATTCATGTGTTTTTGGGTACACCATGTCGCATGAGTGACGCCAGTAACTTCAGGTGTACATTCGTAAAGTGATATTAACTAACAGGTCTATTCTGAAGGTTACCGAAGATTTTGTAACCGGAAAATTGTATTACCAAAATGTTACCAGTTCTTGTCACCGCGATGGTAATGCAATTAAAATATTCAGCAATTCAGCTATGAAGAATTGGTGAAATTCTGGCATCTGGCATATTTCACGGGGTAATACTTTGTTATCAGCTTATGAGATGGTAATAAAATTTACCGGTTACATAAGTACACAGAATGCGAAAAGGGTTTAAAAATGGGCAGGAACTTAATTTACCAGTTACAAAACTTTTATTACCGGCGCAGAATAGACCATATACATACGTACATATGGACGGGTAAATTTTCTTTAATATGCGCGTATATCATAGGAGGATTCTATACATCGTCGCTTAAAGTACAAAACCGCGTATCGTCATTCTGCAAAACCGCGTAACTGACATTGGCTGCCAAAAATTGGATTTGCTCACACAAGCTCTTGGATCAATCCTTATCCGTTCGTCCTGAAATATACTATCCAGAAATGCAATTTCTTTATAAAAAAGGGAACCATTTTGAAATATGAGTGTTTTTACCATCTAGAAAATAATTTCTGCAACTTCACATACGCGGTTTTGCATTTTGCTGATACGCGGTTTTGCGCTTTTGTTGATATGCGAATTTGCACTTTAAACGACGATATAATTATAAGTAAACTGTCCGAAGAGCTCATGAGTCTAAAATCCATTTGGAGTTTGCCATATTACGAAAATAGGTATCCTTTACTTAGAATTTTGCTGTAGAAGTGCTTAAATTTTGTATAAAACAAGCTGTAAGAGGTTTCTTTGGTATGAGCAATCCATTTCTGAACTTATCTTTATCTTAAACTTTCGCCAGGGGTTGCAACATTGAAAATGTTCTCATTTTCTTATGTGTTAAAATAAAAAGGACGCATATTTTACTTTTCATTGAACATTTTTTT
>NW_023458555.1:30812804-30814077 GCF_013731165.1 Rhagoletis pomonella | reverse complement strand
TAGCATACAATTGCAACACTCTGGCATGTATTTAATGGCATCCGGCTCAGTTGGATGATTCAAACGTTTAAGGGTTGTTTAACTTTGATTTTAAATTTCCCCACACACACACACCGAGTGGCATTTTAAAGTGTACCCCCTAAGAGGTAAAAGAAATTAAATTTATTCCGCCTGAAGCTTTAGATTTTTAATGGATTCAACTTCTTCCGTTATTTCTTAACCCCTAAACATTTCACATTGATTCTTTTAACTTATCTAGACATCTGTGTTTTTGTTTAATTTAGGCTGCTATTACTATGTCATCTCATAAATAAAACAATAGCCGAAGTACAAACGAAATGGCGAGCATATAGAAAGTTCAAATAAAAATGTGGAAACAAAAATAAACAACTTTTTATTTAGTATCTACTGAATGATATGCTTCCATGTGATATATCACAGTATTTTGACAAATTATTGGAAACACTGAAAGTTCTCAGCTTTAAATTTTAAAAACTACTTACTTTAGTAAGGATATGGATTATACAAGGATTTTGTTTAAGTTTTGAGTTGTGTTGTTAATTCAGAGGATCGTCGATATATAACTTTGTGATTTTTTAAATAGGTACCACATTCTTCAAAACAGTTTTAGTAATAAAGCTCTCTACAACATCTTTCGTTTATCATCCCTATTATTATATTTTACTATACTGAATTTAACATACAAATAGCTGGAAAAGCTCATGAAAATATTTTTGAAGCTTTCTCAATTTGTTTTGTTTTGTAATATGCCATTGAAGTAACATCATTACTTTTGAGCAGGTGGCAACCTTTTTTAAAAATATTTTCGAAAAAAGCTTTCTTATACCTCTTTCGATTGACACGCGCATTGTAAAAACTCTATTTATAAAAAACGGAATTTGACTTTTAAACAGGTGGCAACCCTCTGCAAAATATTTTCAAAATTAAGTTTTCTTTAACTTCATCCATTGACAACCCATATTCTAATACTGTGTTTAACTTACTAATATAACTTAATCTAAATTTTTAAATAAGTGGCAATACTCTTTAAAATATTTTCTTAACAAAGCTTTTTATAATCTCCTTTACCTTTTCTAGTTTGATATCCTATTTAAAATATTTCGTTTAACTTTGTAATTTTACTGATTTACTTTTTCGAAAAGGTGGCAACACTCTTCATAAATATTTGCAAAAAGCTTTCTTCAACCTCGTTTGAAATCCATATTAAAATACATATTTCATTTAACAGGTAAACTATATTGATTTTGGATTT
>NW_023458555.1:30789578-30812704 GCF_013731165.1 Rhagoletis pomonella | reverse complement strand
TAATCTTAAATTAAAATTTGCTTCAGTCGAACTTTTAAGAAAATCAAATTAATAAATTTCCAAATATTCTTACATTTTCAAGTACTTATCCACTTGTCTATTTTAGACAGCAACTTTGCTCTTCAAGTGTCACTTTCAGCAATCTGCTTTACTCCATACTGCTCTGCTCTAATTTCGTTTTAGTTTAAATTTAGCTAAAACCTAAGAAATTCGTGACTTCAAGTGTTCTTCGCTGCTTGATTGCAACGTAAAAAAAGATCAAAGCGCAAAATTAAGTTTGTGCATAGAAGATGGTGGCGGCTTGATTAAAATTCGTCTTGCGAAAGTGGAGCTGATGGTGGTGGCTATAGTAGTATAGAGCTTGTCAGCACTTTTGTTTGCCACGCAGTGCTGCGGTGAGGTCAGGTAGTCACAGGAACTCTCAAATGTTTTTGCATATTGCATATTTATATTCTATATTTTTAAGTGGATGTGAAAAGTGCTTGTAATGACTTTAAAAGTAACAAGATTTGACTATACATATTAATTTTTCAATTTTTTTATTTCGTTTCAGGTAAGTTAACGATTCAGTTAGTCCATACAAAAAAAAAAGTTGGTGAGTTCAATGTACTAATCTATGCTTATGTACGTAGGTATGTATTACTGAAGGCTATAAATTTATATATTTTCAGCGTGACTGGATTATAGTAAAACCTGATTCCATTTTTCGGTGGAAAGCTGTCACTAGCGCCCTTTTGCTATTTCTTATTTGCCAGGGCTCGATTCACGGCATCTATGATCGAATAAAATTCACTTAGAAATTTAGTTTTGAGATTACTGAACTCGACAAATAGTCCAGCTTTTTCCTATTAAATGGAATTGGAGGGAAAAGTTATTTTTTTATTCCAAAGTTCATTGACCTCAAGTATCCCTTTCTAGTACTTACCCACCGGAGCTCAGTTCGTACTACCCTAACGTGCCGCCCTAATGTCAGCTAATTAAAGTAAGCGGATACGATCTATTAAAGACAATTTTTTCCATTTGACATTTCCTTCGCAGAGAAGGCCTTCCTCTTCCTCCGCAGCCGCCAGTAGGTTCGATGTTGAATATTTTTAAGCCTGCAGCGTTTGTGTCCCTTTTTACGTTATGACAGAGCCATTGGAGCTGCGGTATCACAGTTTTCAAGCCGTTGTCTATGTCGGTTTAAAGCTTATACAGTTCGGCATTCCTTTGCTTCCGGTACTCGACACCACAAATGCCTAATGAGCGATAAATCTTCTGCAGAATTTTTCTAACTTAAATTCCAGTCGGCCCTCATGAGTTCATCTGGCGATAGTCAGCTGGAGGACCGTCAGCTCCAGTAGCTTTGTTGTTTTTCAACTGCATAATCGCTATACGTACTTCATCGTAGTTAGGCAGTGGAATATCGACTCCGTCATCACCGACTGGCGACTCGGATTCTTCTTCCGAGCTGCTAAAATTCCGTAGGGTGGAAAAGTGTTACCTTCATAAATTAAGTACGTCCTGGAACGCGGTCACTAAGTCGCCATGATTGTTCCTACAGGAGTTCACCCTGGTCTTGAAACCTTCCATAAGTCTCTGGTAAAATTTTCGTGTGTTTTTCCTGTCAGACAGCGTTTTCAAGCTCTTCGTACTCACGTTTTTCGACCTCTCGCTTCTTACTGCGGAAAATACGTCTCGCTTCCTTCTTTACTCTAGCGCAGGTGGCCTTGTAGGTGACATCTTTTTTCTCTACAGCTTTGTGACATTCTTCATCGTACCACTTGTTTATCGGGATCGCTAAAATCCGACTACTTCCTCGGCTGCTGTACGTAGTGAGCGGTAAATGTGACTGCAGCTTTTCGATGTTAATTTTGCATTGCTAGGCATACTTTTTTTGCAGCGTGTGTTTACCTTAGCTGAAGTATAATAGTGGTCCGAGTCGATGTTAGGCCCTCAGAGTGTAAATACATCTAAAAGACATTGGTGCGTTATCGGACGTTTCATAGTGGGTGCTGAATGTTCCGACAATGGTACCAAAGACTCTTTACTTTGATGGTGAAGAAGCCCGATTTGATGCGTATTGTGGGTAGACGCCAGTCCACCGGGATGAACGACAGTACTCGTCGTCGGAGGCTCTCTACCACCACAAATCCCACCTCGAATTCGCGCTCCTTTACTTTGCAGTTGTAGTAGACGTCGCAAGGTGCTATATTTTTTTCCACCTTATCCCGTCCAACGCATTTCGTTTATGGCGGTGATGTCAGCCTTTCCGAAAACATAAACCAGCCGGGCAATGGCACCTTCTTCGTGAAGGGTACGGATATGCCTTAGTCGTAAAAAAAAGAGTATCTAATTCGAGGAAATTTCGGACTTTTCGTTGGCGCGAATGCCGATCAAAAGCTTTTGCATTCGGAACCATCCTAGTCTGTTTTCGCGCTTTCGTATTTCCTGCTCAAAATTATAATTAAATAAATAATTTCAAATCATAAGGAAATCATATTCTACAATTTATTTTTATTTTTTAAATTTATTTTTCCACAACTTTCCGATTTAAATAATTAGAAAAAGAGTTTTGTTTACAGTTCCTCTTTTAAACCTAATTTTACTTAGTGTATAACTACGGGCTTTAATTTCAATTTAGTACAAATTTTTCGTAGATTTTTGTACACTTCTGCACACAAAGCACAGTCATGAAAGGCAAAGAAAATAAACATGCATACATTTTATTTTCCTTATCGATGTTTTTTTTGTAAAGATAAGCGAAATTTACGAGCCTTGAAAGCACAACAAAGAAAGGGGGTAAAATAAACCAAAACTAACAGTAATAATATGCACCGCCGCACTGACATTAATTCCATTTTCACTTCAATTTACTTGCAACACTTGCTTCTGGTAGTTTTCGTTCATCTGTTGTCTTGTATATTCATGCATATATTTGTTTTTGTTACGCTTTTCCTTCGAATTCCAACAATCACAGCTGGTTTCCCAAAAGTAGTGAACTCATTTTGAATTCACCCCTTTTTTCGATTCTTCGCCAACAAACAACAATGCCGAGCGATGGCAATACATTTTATGCAGTTGAATCATTGCCATTGAATTAGTTAGTCAGTTCGTTCCTCCGGCTCTTCGCTCGGTTCTGCCAAACTCACTCAGCCAAAGGTATCAAACAAATACTTTTTATTGTGTGTGTTTTTGCAGTTATTTTTTGTTGTTGTATTTGCGCCATTATTCTTATTGCGTTCATAATCCTTTCTTATTGAAAAGTTTGCTACTTTTATTTATATTTCGGAGAATTTCTTTGCTGTAAGTTTTGTTGTTTTTATTTTTATTCGAGAGCCAAATGGAATTCCGTAAACTTTCCTCCTTGCTGTAGAAAATTGTACATTGTAGTGTTATTTTCCAGATTATCGTTGCTATGATACATTGACTTTAGTGTTGGTACATACTATAAGTAGTTGTTTTTGTTGTAAATATTTTCCACGAAATCTTACATTACTGCAAGTGCTTTGCTGTCAAGTTTGTTCAAAGTTTGAGGCAAGCTGTTCTTGTTTTGCTTTCATATGAGCTTTATTTATTTATTCATACTTACTATGATTTGTATATTTTTTCGATTCTTATTTTTTTTTGTAGCTGTTCTGAGGAACTGCCGGAAACTCGCATTAAATATTTTTATAAATTCCAGAATTAAAGATTTTGAAATTATCGTGTTTTGTTCGGTTAGTTTGGATTGGGTGGGAACCCCGAAATTCTTCATCAATTGTCCGTTATGAAACCCACTAAAAAACTATTTATTTAGTTGAAACCAACTACAAAGAAAAATAAGGGAAATCGTTAAACAACTAACAGCTTTTCAACTCACCACAATCCACCATCGTGAAAGCTCTTTCCTGTCTTTCGAAAGACTTATTGAATGTTCTGCAAACGAAATAGGAGGCCGTAGCGTTTATCGAGCAATAAAAGCTTAAAATTAAATGTAAATCTAATTTAAAAAAGAAAAAAATTTAATTTATACAAAAGAAATAATTTTATAAAATGAGTTTCTAAAAATTAAAGAAATATGTTTCTTTTTAAAACAATAAAATCTAAAAATTTAAACAAATTTATTTTTAAAACAAATTAAATATGTACCTACATAAAAATTTAATGATATTAAAATATATAGCTTTCTTTGTAAGTCAATATAATCTGAAAATTAAAAGAAAATTAAATTAAAAAAAGAAAAAAATTAAAATTAAAATAAAACTGCTTGCCGGGGACTCGACCTCGCATTTCTCAGCTGGAACACCGGTGTTTTGCTCACTCAGCTATTGATATACATATAAGACAAAATGATATGCAAGGGGCTTTCTGCCAGGCCAAAAGAGCTCTTCACCATGAAAGTTGGCAGGGGAGCTTTGTTTGCAAGACATTTTTGCCAGAATAAACGAAGTCTTTCAAACTGTCTTGCCTACTAACTTTTAATTGTCTTGGAAAGGACTTTCAACTTTCTTAGGTAGAATTTCCCTGTAAATTAAAAAAAGAAAAAAGTTAACCAAAATTGTTCCTAAAAATTATGTAAATGAAATTAGAACAAGTAAGAGCAGCGCTGTCTTCGGCTATGCCGAAGGCTTCATACCTTTTATGAACATCTGCAAATTTTACTTTGACAGATTACTGCTTTTGAATACATCCGCATACATCGATAGAGGACTTACATACTTATATAAAAAATCGCATCTAAACAATCAGAGGTATGGAAGATATACTTTATATGGCACCAATCTAAGTGATTTTCACTGCTATGTGATCGGTATGTAAACCGGTAACACAATTTATTGGGTTTAGTTTACTACATAAAGGAGATATATGCCAAAAACGGGTATCTGAACAATCAGTGCTATAGGAGATAAAGCTTATACAGCATAGATTTTGAAGATTTTCTCAGTAGACTTTGTATTATTATTTATAAAATATCTTACGAAATTTATCGGTTTTAGCTGTTCAAATAAAGAAGTTTTACAGTAAAATCCCATATCTGAACAATCAGATGTATGGAAGATATATGTTGTAGTCATCCGATCCTTGTTATTTTCACTGTAAGTATTCTGTTAATGATGAGTGAAAATGGTGCGAAATTTCATGTTCCTAGCTGCATAAATGGAGGAGTTATGATAAAAGACCTCATATCTGAACAATCAGTTGTATGGGTTCTGCAGGTTATAGTGACCCGATCTTTGTTATTTTCACTGTAAGTCTTCTGTTGATAATGAGTGAAAACAGCGCGAAATTTCATGGTCCTAGCTACATAAATGGATGAATTATAACGAAAAATCTCATATCTGAACAATCAGTTGTATGGGAGCTATAGGTTATAGTTACCAGATCTTTGTTATTTTCACTGTAAGTTTTCTGTTGATAATTATTGAAAACAGTGCGGAATTTCATGTTCCTAGCTATATAAATGGAGGAGTTATAACGAAAAATTTTATATCTGAACAATCAGTTGTATGGGAGGTATAGGTTATAGTGACCCGATTTTTGTAATTTTCATTGTAAGTATTCTGTTGATAATGGGTGCAAGTATTGTAAAATTTCATGTTCGTAGCTGCATAAATGGAGAAGTTATAATGAAAAATCTCATATCTGAACAATCAGTTGTATGGGAGCTATATGTTATAGTGGTCCGATTCTTCCGGTTCCGACAAATGATTAATACATTATAAAAATACACCCACCTACCAAATTTGATCCGGATATCTCGAAAACTGAGGGACTAGATTGCATACAAACAGACAGACAGACGGACAGACGGACAGACGGACAGACGGACATGGCTAAATCAACTCAGCTCGACGTTCTGATCATATAAGTATACATTTTAATGGGTCTATCTCTTTTTGTTCTGGTACTTATAAACATCGGACCAAAGTTATAATACCATTTCATGCTCATGAAAGGTATAAAAAACATAGATAAATTTTTTTTCTGAAAGCAATAAAATCTAAAAATTAAAAGCAAATTAAGGAAAAATATAAAAAAGTTCAATTAAGAAAAGAAAAAAAAATAAAACAAGTTTCCAAAATGAAATTGAAAATAGTATTTTTCTTTTTAAAACAATGAAATTTAAAAATTTTAAGAAAATTAAATACACGAAAGTTTTTTTTTTAACTAAGTTCTTAAAAACCAAATAAAATTAAAAATAATATATTAGGGGTAATCATATAATGTGATAAACTGCTGATAAACGTGATAAAATTATAAATTCAATGTAGATTTATAATTTTATCACATTTATCGGCAGTTTGTGACGTTAGATGAATACCCATTTCTTTCAAATCAAAAACATCTAAAAAGTAAAAGACAAAAATAATAATAAAATTCCCAGTAAATAAAAAAAATTAAATTAGATTCTAAAAAGGATGTGAATAAAATGAGATTAAAAAAATGTTTTTCTTAAAAAAATCGATTCCAAAATTTTAAGCAAATCAAATTAAAAAAGAAAAAAATAAGCTCCTAGAATTAAACTAAAAAAAAATATTTTAGGCATTCATAGACGTGATAAAATTTACAAATTAATAATTTCATCACATTTATCGGCAGTAAATTTGTTTGGAATTTATCATTTTATTACGCTTATCGGCAGTTTGTGACGTTAGATAAATAGCTGTAATTTTCATTTAAAACAATAAAATCTAAAAATTAAAAGACAAGCCTACAGGTTGCTGAAATAATCTTTAGAATACAATTTTTATAATATTTTCCAAACACGTACCGATCGATTTTCTTGAAAACTTTCTAAAAAACTGTCACTCAGTCTACCAATTTTAAGCATAGTTTGATATTAGTATAAAAATGGGATCTATTTTTTCATTAATTTTTTTTGAATTTTTGAATTAATGAAAATTTTATAAACTTTGTGCAACTCAACGGCAAGAACTCCGACGGCGTAGAATCAAATCCAATAATCAAAAATCTTCATTGTAGACGAAGAAATTATCTACATAATTGCAGTGACTTATAATTTTCGCGTAATCGATTGGTAAATCAATGATTTTTTACTTTTGTGAACTATGAGCAAGAAATAATGTTACTCATACGCCATGTACGACTAAACGCGAATAATCAAAGTTAATAGGTATACAATAACAATTGATTACGCGAAAGTGATTAGCGTAGTACTTCCCACTCCAATTATGTAGAGAATTTCTTCTTTTACAATGCAGTATTTTTATCTTTTTTGTTAAGGCATTAGAGTTGATGCAGCTAGAGTTCTTGGCATTAAAGTTGGACAAATATCGTTTTTTTTTTCATAAATTTAAATATTCGAAAAAATAGATCCGATTGTTATCTCATTATTGAATTAGGCTTAAAAGTGACGAAATCAAGGACAGTTTTTTTTTATAGAAATTTTCTAAAATCCCATCAATGCGTATTTTTTGGAAAGCAGCATTTTTTAATAAAAAGTTGAAAATTTTATTTAACTACGGCCAGGAAAATTTTTTAGGTTGTATATTCTCAAATTTTTTGAAAAAAGAAGAGTAAAAAAGGGTTCTAATCGGCCCTTTTTGCGTAAACTTATGGGATTTTCGAAAAGAAACGGTTGTACAAAAAAAAAATAAAAAAAAATCATATAGTCGCCTTTTAATTAGTAGTATAACATAAAAAATTATAACAAAACTGATGTCTGATTTAGCATAGAATGCCCCTTACGCAACTGTGCATATACATGTATGTAGTTCGTTTTTTATATGTTTATGTATATGTAAGTATATATGGTATTATAAAGCTATTGTTTTTTCTTCATTCATATTTCATTTGCCTCATAAATCTTAAATCTCTCTACAAAAATGAATGGGCATGTACATACATAATAAACTGAAGACATAGAAATATAGCCTCACATAAAGTATAGCTTACCGCTCATACATAAGTTACATGGATTTTCATGTATTCAGGCACATTTTTATTCTCAACTTACAACCTTAAATCCTTGCCTTCGTATATGCGTTGATCTTTGTAAATGTGTTCATAAGTATATTTGATTGCGTTTCGCGGAAATATATGTACACTGAACTATTGTGCAGAAGAGGGCAAACGCTTCAAAAGGATGATAGATGTCTGAATAGCAATTGTAATTCACTCAAATAAATACACGAGTTCTCAATACGAGCGGATCGATGTTGAAATAAAATAAAACAAGCCATGTGTAATATATTAACGAAATTTTTTTTTTTATAAATAACAGGCTTATTTGTGCAATTACTTATGTGTACAATATAACATCGTTCACACGCGCACAAAAGCCTTCCCACGATGGCAACGACACGGCTGAATTTGAGCAATGGACATCGTTCATTACAAGTCTTTAAAATTTCGATTTCTTGCGCATATCTGGAAACTCGTCGACACTCTCGGCGGCCAATCTATCGTTCCTTTGACATAAAAGTATTGGTTGATTGTTTACCAAACCCCTTGTCTCGAATTTGGCCACCAAAAGTTGGTGAGTCGACTTTAAGGAGTCACAGCGTCAGTCGTAAAATTGACGCAAATGCCGCAACTGCACTAACACTCATTTTGATCATTATAGAATACTGAGGTTGAATCATTTATGTATATACATATACACCACCTATCAAGCTGCCAAGCCTTTTCGAGACTGAACATATTGGAACGAACTTTTTAAGGAGCTGTGAGGAGCTCTCTTGAATTGATACGAGTACATATCAGCAGCCTACTAAGCTTCGGTTTTGGCATTCAACGCTTTCTCTATAGTACAGCTGGCCACTCCATAGGCACGCGTGCCAAACTTTTGAAAGCTCTCTGTAAAATATTTAAACGACTGACGCAAAATAAAGGCTTTCTATGGCCAAGGCAGTTCTATAGCTTAGCGCCCTAACCGCCAAAATAACTTAAGCGCGATTTTTTTCTAATTTTCTTTTTGATGCAAAAATACATCTAGATGCGCTGTGAATATTTCTGCGTGAAAAAAAAAAAAAAGTAAAACTAAAATGTCGCTTACGTTATTTTGGCGGCGAGGGCGCAAAAGACAAATATGAATATTCCTAGTGTGTCCCCTGTCTCGCGGAAACCAACTTAACTTAACGCATAATAACCAAACTGTCCTATTTATAATTTCTTTAATTTATCCTTACTACGCTAAGTTCTTTCGGGGACGACGGCTTGTCATTGGAGTCTTCTAGTCTATTGGTCTGCATAAATTTACTAAGTTCTGCCCCTCCATATGTCAATTTTCTAAAAGTAATTAAAGTTTTATTTCAGAATAAAAAAAAAACAGAGTGCATTTGAGCTTTAAAAGTTTTTCACAATAATTCTGCACTTTGTCTGCATATAAGTAGGTCATTAGACTGCAATTCACATGCTCGCTTATGAGATTGCGATACATACATACATATGGATATGTAAATATGTATACGAGTATGTAGGCGCAGGCACATAAGTACTTATGCACTTAAGTGGTTTTCATTTAACAAAAGCGCATCCGACTGGGTTAATTATCCAAACAAACTGCAAATGAAATAAGAAGAAATACAAAAATCGAGACTTAATCAGTAGTGTATTCAAATAGTTGCCATCAACGGTTGAGCGGTTGCTTGGTTGACTGATCTGCCTGCCGCCCTACAGGCTATCTCTTCGGTTAGACAATTGTACAGTTAGTTGGTTAGTCTGTTGATTGGTTGGGTTATCAGTTGAATATTTGTAGCTGGTAGCTTCATTAGAGTGTAAAACACTTGCCTTTTGCTGTAGTTGTAAAAAGTGCGACGAGTGCAAGCAAAGATACAAATGTATGTGAGCATATACGTATATGTACGTACATACATACTTATCCATGCATACCAAAAATAAAAGGGTACTACAGCGAAAAAAGTGAACCTGCTGCTGGATAAAAGTACGAGCAGAAATTGCATACGATATATTGACCCACTTAAGCGAAATGTACAAACCGATTGCCGCCATTATTAACAACCCAATGGTTGGTGGGATGCATTGTTAGCTTGTCGACATGCTGCATTCGCTCGCTGTCGCTCTGTGAGATACATGGCTCTTACAAACTACGAATGGTTAGTAGACTGCTCCTTCCACGCTGGTAGTACATAATTTGTTGGCTAACTGACTTGGTGGCTTGCTGGAGCGCTGTAACGCGTTTGGGTACGTACTAGTCTAGCACTTGACTACGGACATACTATGTACATTAGGGTGCATCATTCTCCATTAAAAGAAAAAAAAAACGGTAATTTTTTCCATCGGAATTATAAAATATATTATCTAGTTTTTTTAAGGGCTGTTTGAAACTCTCAAGAAAAACGAAAATTCATATAAATTGATGCACAAAAAATGAAAAAGTAATTTTCTTTTATCAAAATTTCTTAAATTATGCAGATGATTTAATAACTTAATTGATTTATTAATTAATTAGTCTCAAGAAAAAAATTCTCGGATATTTATTTCTGCAAGAAAATTTACAGCAACAACGAAGTATTCTTTTTAGCAACAGAAATAATGAAAAGTATTTCTTCAGATTTTTGTTGAGAACTACAGATGACCCTTTACAAATGAAAGATTATAACTTAAAAGTCTGCATAAAAATGTTTAAAAATTTTATCAGCGGAATTAAAACAATGAGATTCTTGGATGTATTTTCAAAGGAGTCTATATAACGTGAATGTTAATGTTTTTTGGAAATAATTTCGATGAAGTCCTAAAATAAATAAAATATGAATAGATTTTATAATTCCGGTGGAAAAGCCTCAACTTTTTTGGTGACACACCCTAATGTATTACACTTATAGCTTGAAACAAAAAATGTAAAGAAAAAGCTGGTAACAACTCTGCCTGGCATTTTTAAAGCATGTAGCAGTATTCGAGGGGCAGCTACACCGCTACAGGGAATTACAATCCAATCCGGCTACCCCTTTTTGCCTATCCGAACGCCGCGTACACGATAGGTTCCTTTAGTCTGCCCCGCCTAGCGAAATGCCAATCGAAGTTTCATGTGTTGGTATATCATTGAATGCGAAAATAAATAAGAAAAATGAGTGCATTGAATGGAAATGCTAAAAAAAAATCGAAATCGAAATCGGAAGCGGAGAAATTGTAAAAGAGAAAAAATTGTGGAAATTTAAAAGAGACAAAAAAAAATGCAGCTTCCCATCTAGAATTGCAATTGATAAGCGCCGACCAGAAAGAAATAATGGCAATAAATGTAAAAATAGACCGATTTTAAAAATTAAGCAAAACTGGTGCGAATGTAGATTTTTCGCATCCCCGATTTAAATATATGTGCCAGCATGGAATTTTTTTTTTGAAATTTAGAGTGCTAGAAATATGTGACATTGTTTTCAAGAAGAGAAAACGCCATAATTAATTCTTGGATTGCCTTTTTCCTTTTGTCATTAGCCATCGGCCGACAACCTGAGCATCCTCCCACTTCCTTTCTTTTTTGAACCCATTTCATGGATCAGAGAAAGCCAGTGGACTGTAGAGGCTCCATTAGGCTATTAGATTAGGTTTCCGAGAGCGTCAGACTTTTCATTGGCATCAATACTCTACAGTCACGGCAACCACTAAAGGGTAACCCTAATTGGTTCAATAGAGTTTAGCCGTTGTCCACAGGCCTTGATTTAGTTTTGAATGAGCCTAAGGACTTCGAGTGCTGTGTGGCTAACAGACATGATTTTTAGCGCGGTGGCACGTGGTGGTGGTCTCTCTAAGAAGACATTCGCGGGAGCAGATTTCCTGGAATGTAAAGCATTTCTTAGAAATATTGATCCAAATACGCCAGCTCTAGCTTTGTCATCCACGAGCTTGACTCCCGACTAGGAATACTTGCCAATCGTTGTGGTTAATTCTCTGCAAGTGTCCCTTTCAAGAATTATTACCTTTTAGAGCTTGTTGGGGGATAAGATCGCGTGTGGTACTCTGTATCCTTCCAAGAAAAGATAAGAAGGGGCTTGCATTGCGTTTACTGGGGCGATCAGATCATTCCATATCTACGAAAATGTCTGTCATACCCTATCGCTTGACATTTTCATTAAGGGGTGCCCATGCGTAGAGACTTTGACATCCCCGTTACCTTTAAAAAAAAAACATGTATTCACGAAAAATCTAGCTACATCCGTACTATGCTTCTCTTCAGGAAATTTTTAGCACAATGTTTCTTTCAAGCATAGAGCGGAATGACACTGCTTTTACTGAGCGCTTAGAAGCAATGATTTTTAGGGACGGCTCAAAAATGTACTATGGTTTAGGGGCGGGGATTTTTTTCAACTGTCCTCCAAATCCAAAACTCTATTCAATTACAAGAATCCATCAGTGTTTTTTAAGCGAAAGTTTCTGCTATCAGTGGGATATGTAAAGTAGTTTTCACCTTAGAACAAACCAGGGCAAGCATTTAAATTTTTTTCAGGAAGCCGGAAAGCCATTAAATCACTTTCAATGATCGCTTCTAGCACAAAAAAGATCTCGAGAGTACGGTACGGTTTTACGGAAAACTGATGATGAAGAGATGATTTTACCTCTGCGCCAAATCAATGGGCGAACGCACCTCTCTGTACTGGAAAAATTCCGCTAGCCGCAGGGGGAGAGACCCTCCATCCTGTAGGGTCTGTGTGAGTTTGTTGTCCACCTACTGCCCGATTCGGACTTCAGTTATCATCAAAAGCATTTGTCTCTATTAACTGCCATTTTCACTGGACACTAAACCCTAGGTGCACATGCTGCGAGACTAGAATTGAAGTACAATTTATCAGGAATTTAACGTACGAAAACAAAGTACGGGAACTCAGACTCGGCAAAGAAAAGTACGGATCAGGTTTAGTAACGGGTGATTTTTTTGAGGTTAGGATTTTCATGCATTAGTATTTGACAGATCACGTGGGATTTCAGACATGGTGTCAAAGAGAAAGATGCTCAGTATGCTTTGACATTTCATCATGAATAGACTTACTAACGAGCAACGCTTGCAAATCATTGAATTTTATTACCTAGAAAAGTTGGCAGAAAATCCGCTTTTTTATCGACAAATTTTGTTCAGCGATGAGGCTCATTTCTGGTTGAATGGCTTCGTAAATAAGCAAAATTGCCGCATTTGGAGTGAAGAGCAACCAGAAGCCGTTCAAGAACTGCCCATGCATCCCGAAAAATGCACTGTTTGGTGTGGTTTGTACGCTGGTGGAATCATTGGACCGTATTTTTTCAAAGATGCTGTTGGACGCAACGTTACGGTGAATGGCGATCGCTATCGTTCGATGCTAACAAACTTTTTGTTGCCAAAAATGGAAGAACTGAACTTGGTTGACATGTGGTTTCAACAAGATGGCGCTACATGCCACACAGCTCGCGATTCTATGGCCATTTTGAGGGAAAACTTCGGAGAACAATTCATCTCAAGAAATGGACCGGTAAGTTGGCCACCAAGATCATGCGATTTGACGCCTTTAGACTATTTTTTGTGGGGCTACGTCAAGTCTAAAGTCTACAGAAATAAGCCAGCAACTATTCCAGCTTTGGAAGACAACATTTCCGAAGAAATTCGGGCTATTCCGGCCGAAATGCTCGAAAAAGTTGCCCAAAATTGGACTTTCCGAATGGACCACCTAAGACGCAGCCGCGGTCAACATTTAAATGAAATTATCTTCAAAAAGTAAATGTCATGGACCAGTCTAACGTTTCAAATAAAGAACCGATGAGATTTTGCAAATTTTATGCGTTTTTTTTAAAAAAAAAGGTATCAAGCTCTTAAAAAATCACCCGTTATTTAGTCTTACCGCGTAAATACTTTTAGGATAGTGTACTGTTGTAAGTTGAGGTTTTGCGAACGTTAGAAGATCCCTTGACCACCTGTGGTCGAAGGTGGCTTCGACCCTACTTGCTTAGAGCGCATCTGAGCGAGTCCTAAGCCTTAATTGCCGCTTTGATATAATAGTAGGTGTTTACTTTCGTTCGCACAATTGAGCAGAAAATCAATCTTAATGGCAGCTAAATCTGACTGGAAAAAACTACAGAAAACTGGAAGCTTAAGCTAAAGATTGATTAAGATCTCTTTGCAAAATACGCCTCCTCCAATTCCTTCGCCTCATTCCAACTTTTACTTTCCATCCATTCATTTACATAAAGGAGGAATGTAAGTGGAGAAACAGCTCATCGGCTCGCCAGTCTAGTCACACATTCATTATGGATAAGTCACCGATCCTTTAAGAGTCTGACCACAGACCTTGACGCAGCAGCCTTGCCTAGGATGTCGATCGGCGCTATATTAAAAATTACGTTATGTACCTATGTTGGTGTAAGTGGTCCTAAGTGTCCTACTGACTGAGGCTGGCTCGCTGTACATACTCGATCTGTTTGACTAGCGTAGTCTTCTCTGTTGCATTTCATCAGACGAGGACGCCAAAAAACATTACCTACGGGCATATCTATGGTTTCATAGAATCACCATATTACCTTAGGAGAGAGTCCCCATTTCTCTTACTACATTTTTCCCCGCTTCAGCAAAAAATATCCACTGATGCCTTCCTCACTCTCACCTCAATATTGGGGTTTCTTGGCGGGTTCCCATCTAGGATCAAGCCGAAGTACTTGATTCGTATAAGAAGTAGAGTCACGTTGGGTATCTCATACTTCCTAGCGAAGCCAGGTTGTCCAATGTTACGAATATCATTCTTAAGTAGAACTTCTGGTCACACCAATTCGTTTCTTCAATATTAGAATAGAATCTAAAGATCGTTTGAAGGCGTATTTCTTTAAAAACGACATAACTTTATGTTAAAAATAAAATTTAGTACAGCCCTTCTTGCCTTTTACCCATTGGGTATAAAACTTAAAGTCAAAAAAAGGAGTAAACTCAAAAATCTCAAAACATAGAAAACTTATTTACTATGAATTGAAATTGAGTGCACATTGCAACGAATTCCACAACCGGAAGTATGCATCGAGCGCTTAGGTTCTGCAAGCACAGCAAATTTTCCATTATATTCAAATGATTTTTTTTTTTATTTTATCTTTGCACATTTCGTGGCATTTGCTGCTGCTGATGTCGGCACAAAGCGATTTTTTCTTTAGTCACTTTTCAATTTCCCGGGTTTTAATTAAAATACCACTTTAGCTAGTATGTCTTGTTGCTTGCGCGCTTTCGCGGAGACTTACACAATTTTTCGCATACCACAGAAAATTAAAAAACAAATAGGTAGAAAGGATATTCCCATATCTTTACTTTATATTATTCTATCCTTCTTTTGTATTCTTTATTTGCTCAATTTTCGCAACAGCAGAATAGTGCAATTAGATTTATTTACTGGCATGTATCTCGGTTAGATTTTTTTTGATACACACACACATAAGAATGTTATATCGCGCTATCATTCCTCGCATAAATACGTTTTTTTTTTTTTTATTTCACGAGGATGCACATTTGGAAATTTCAACCAATGTCCATTTTTTCACCGAAATGAATAATTCTTTCTGTAAAATACTTGAAATGGATTTTAGAAAAGACTGTTTAGACCCGAATTAAAAAAAGCTTTGATTTTTATTTGTAAGATTTTGAAGATGATAAAAACGTTATTAAGGTCTTTATGTCCGATTCCGATGATGGAATCTTGAAATTAAAAATGCCGAGCAATTATGAAACAAAATTAGTCGAGAATTTCCTACCGTGTGGTGTATTAAATGTTTTCGTTTTCTTAAAAAAAACCCATTGCTGGAATTTGACCTTTCTACCCCTTATGAAATATCTAAAAAGGAGTATCTAAAGCGGAAATGGTATAACTTTAGTATAAAATTTAATTTAATTTGTTTAAAGGTGGCAACTCTGTCGAAAAATATATCCGGCTTAAAGCCCTGTCAACGGCATTAATTTACGTTTTATATTTGTTTATTTTAATATGTGATATATTTACATAGGTGGTAATCCTATATGTACATTAGGGTGCATCACTCTCCACAAAAAAAGGGTACAGTTTTTCCATCGGAATTACACAATTTATTATATTTTAAGGCTTCCGCCAAAAAAACTTTGGAAAAATATTTAAACTTACGTGAGCTAGACCCGTTTGAAAATACCTCCAAAAATCAAGTTTTCTACAAATAAAAGTAGTATTTAAAAATATTTTGTCTAAAAAATCACCTTAGGTAATGGAAGAGTTTAAGTTTAAAGAGTCTGCATAATGTTTAAAAATGCGCAACACCCTCGACAAAAAAAAACATTGAACGGGCTACAAAACTCCATACCGAAAAATTTTCTAAAAATTCTGAATAGAAAGTTTGAAATTTTGATGACAATTTTTTTAAGTTCGATTCATTTTTATGGATTTTTTACAAAGTTTGCAAGAATAATTTATATGGTTTTTGTTATAGAATGAGCTATTTTTTAAATGAAAAAAATGAAAATGAACGAAAAAGGTTTATGATGGAAAACATTTTGAATATTGTGAATAGCCAAAATAATATAAACGCAAGTTTCAAACTTAGTAGAAAATTCAGAAAAAAAAATGTTCATAAAAATTTCAAACATTTTTCTTAGAATTTTTACAAAAAATCCTGGGCAGTTTTGTAGCCCATTTAATTTTAGTATAATAAAGTGTAATTTTTATATGGAAAAAAATTACGGAAGAGCGTCAGTAAAAAATTTGTCACAAATCAACGGTAATTTATAGCTACTCCAAATTTACTCTTTATTATACTAAAACTGAAGGGGCTACAAATATGTATATGTTCTCAAAAACTTTTTATGAAAATTTCTTGTTTTTGTTTTTTTAATTACCTATAAAGTTTGAAACTTTGACAATGAATTTAAAAATAACGGAAATGGAACAAAATAAAATTAACTCAGGAAAACAGCGAAATGCATTCTCTTCTCAGTTTTTTTGTCCACTTTTATAATTCTGTAGTCATTAGTTATTATCCACCCATCTTGCACAAATACAAAACTGCAAATTAATGTCTGATTTTTTAGCGATGAGAAATGTGCGTCCAGTTTTTGAATTTCTAAAAAGTTACGTTTGTATGTCTAGTTTTCAAATTAACGAAATTTTATGTCCAGTGTTAAGATTTCTAAAAGCTTTCGTTCAGTTTATAATAACAAAAAGAGTCCAGTTTTTTAATTATCAGCAATTTATGTACGGTATTTGAAGTACCAAAAATTATGCCCAATTGCCAAAAATGTATGTCCAGTTTTTTTATAACTAATGTTGTCTTATTTTAACTTCCCATTAATTTTTTTCTAGTTTTTAAGCTGACCAAAAATTTACGTCAGGTTTTAAAATTACCAAAAAATTGTGTCAAGTTATAAACCAGCAAAAAACTACTATGTTATGATTTTAAATTGCCAAAAACTTTTCACACGATTTTAAACTACCAAATATTTATGTTCACGTTAAGTACTTAAATTTCCAAGAATGCACACATATATTTATGTATATGTGTCCAGTGATTAAACTATCAACAAATTTCGATCAGTTTTTAAATTACCAAAAATTTATAACCAGTTTTGAAGTTGCCAAAAATTTTTTATCCACTTTTTTAAGTTAACCAAAAAATATTATATTAAACCGGCCACGATTTATTTTCAAGTCTTTAAATTACCAAAAAGTGAGTCCATTTTTACTTTCAAGCTATCAGATAAACAGTAGGCCAATCCATTGTGACCTATCACACATTTTTATTCACATGTGTGTGTAAGTATGTATTTTAGTCCGAAAATAAATGCGATTCTTAAAAGTTTCCTTCGGTCGAGTGTAAATTAGTAGAAAAGCTCTATGCAAATCTGAAAGCAAACTGTTTTTTCCATAGATGCACCTGATTCATGTCTACTATAGGTATAAAAAAAGTACCACTCTTTCTATTTTCCTCAAAAATTTTCGTAGGCCATGAGGTGCGCACAAAAGGTCGCAGTACTTTCGCTGGCCGCGTTGTGTGCAACTTTTGTCGATAGAAGAAAAGTCCCATGTAAAAAGTTATGGCAACCGACTGATTGCAAAGCGCTGTTTGCCAAGCCACACGGCCAAGGCTGATTGTCAGCCAGTTCAGCTACCTAACTGTATGGCTGCCAAAATGAGAAACACACACACACGCACACGGATGCGAAATCAACGGTATGCCAACGGCGCCTTTTCTAACAAAATCGCGGGCTTTTCAAACTTTGTTCCACCTATGCATTTTTAAAGCATTTTTCACACTTAGCTATTTAACCAAGGCAAGCTCGTTTCATTTTGTCTTTTTCCCCCAAAAGTATGCGACGATTTTTTGTGTCATTCGTACGCTTGTTTTAGATTCGCCATTTCCCATTACTTATTGCAGCTGCTGTTATGCTTTGGGGTGCGTGAACTTTTTGCATCACCACCTCAACACCACAAAGACGAGTACAACAACAACAATAATATGGCAGAGCAAAATAGTAATTCCAAAAATAACGATTTTCTACGTCTAAAGTTTAATGCTCCCCTGACGCGTTGGCTTGATTTGCTTTGTGTGCGCATTCGAGTCTCATTCGTAACCCCAAATTGCCGGTCTGCGTTAAAATTTCCCTGTGGGGAAAATCTCTAGTTCTGAACTGGGGTGCTTCTAGTACATTTAGACCCAGTACTGGTTCGCGATAAATCTCTTTTGCATGCAAGCAACTGGCGAATTTAACATGGCGATGTCCTAGGAAGTGTCAATTGCCCCCCGCTACATCCCTTTTTCGATAGTTCCGAACTAGTCCTAAATTCTATAGTTCCGAACCAGTTCTAAAATCGACAGACGAAAGAAAAAAGTATCATGATTTTTCAACCTTTCAGTTCTGTCGTGTGCGATTTTACATTATTTTCAAAGAAACGTTTTTTTCAATTTGAATTTAAATTTGTTTGAATGATTGTAAGAAATGTACGTTTACATACCTTGCTGTAGCTGACTTTGCAGAGGTGCTCGCTGTTATTGGTTAGATTCCAGACGGCCCCAAGATGTTAATATGTTAACACAAAGCTTTGTTTTGTATTACCAAACTATGAAAAAGCATCTGCGAAGTGCAGAATGAAAGTGCATTTGAACGAAAAAGCCGCCAAACACATATATATGTAAAGTAAACAAGCCCCCCGCTGCATTCCTTTTTCGATAGTTGCGAAATAGTTCTAAATTCGACAAATAGGATCTAGTTCGTTCTGCATCCCTTTTTCTATAATTCCGAACACACACACACACACACACGCCACACGCTTTAAGCAACCTGGTAGTGAATGAGTCAGTCAGGCGGTTGTTGTTTGTTATCGATTTTCTTAAATCTAAAAACGATTTCACGAGTTGATTTGGTTGCTTTAGATTGGATTTGAAACAAATGTGGAAAACAGGCACGCTGTAGTAAGCTCTGCAAATAACGGTCAGTACTACATTTATGTTAGCTACAGCCACAATAAATAACGGCAACTGAAAAATGTGTTCAAATTCATCTAATATAGCAATAAATGCTGGCTTTTCTCGTTTGATGCCTGACTGCGCGTCATCGTCAACGTCACCATGCGCCTGTTCGAAAGCCACCCACTTTTCGTAAAAAAGGGGGGATATATATATATATAAGTAAAGTACATATAATTCAAAACAAGTGGCTAAGCGTCTGGCAGCCGGCACTTCACCGCTTGCACCTTTCACCTTTACTCGAAATGCCTTTTTTTGGCTGCCCAATTCACTGGCGGTATTTCACTGCCCTATTCTGCGCGCCGGGCATGCCTCAAAAGTGGCAAATTCCTCATTGCCAAAGGGTGGTTGCAGACATATAAGAATGTAACTATAACGACTTATATATGTATGCACACTAGGGTGCTCCAAAAATACATTCGAAGAAAAAAGTATAAGATGTTAAGAGCACCCGTATTTTGTTCATTAAAAAAATATATATTTATAACTGCCTCAAAGCCCATACAGTTTTCTATGCATTTTATCTGGGGAAAAACACTTTTTTGTAGAAATGGTATGTATTTCCTTAAAACCAATTTTTTTGGACCGGAAAGCTCCGTCTCTCTTTAGGAGACTTCCAATAATAATAACCAGTTGTTTGTTTAATAATTTTTTAATAGTAAATATTTTTTAAAAGTCGCACAAAAACCCCAAAAAATGCAATCGTTAGTAGTAAAAAATGGAAAAAAGCAATTGGTTATTAATATTGGAAGTCTCCTGAACATAAGCAGAGTTTTGCCGGTCGAAAAATATTAAAGAGATTCCTTTAAACTCGTAAAGTCTTAAACCGTGTAAAACTCGTAAGTTTACGAGGCTTTTATGGGAACGCCCCCTTTGCGAAAAGGTGTAAATAGGTGCGTAAAGTGATGGTTTGACAGATCAATCAGGATTTTGTGAAGCAATTTTTGTTTCGTAGTATTTTCCATAACATCCGTTCATCTTGCCTCTACCACTCTTGGCTAAAATACAATTAAAAATTGCCGAAAATTAGCAGAAAAACTAAGTCAATACAGTAAGTGGATGAAATTTTTTCATTTTATTCGCGTACTTTTAGTTTCATTATTTTATCATACATTTTAGTATCAACATTTCGGCCACTCGGCAACACTGAAGTTTACGAGGTCGTTTGCGCATCAAATTCGCCTCGTAAATTTACGAGGGGCTCGTAAATAGAGCTCCATACAGATTTTGACAGTTCTTTTACGAGGCTCGTAAATTTACGAGCTTTACGAGGTTTACGAGGCTTTTACGAATTTGAGGGAAGACCCCTATTGATTTTTAAGAGTTCTATACCATTTCTGCGAAAAAGTCTTTTTCCCCATATACAATACATAGGCTTTCAGGCCGTTCTAAATATCTTCTTTTTTTTGAAAAATCCTAGGGACTGCGAGCTTAAAATTTTATACGTTTTTTTGGACCACCCTAATGCAAAAACATACAAACTACTAGCACAATTGTAATAACGCTTGGGATTTTCCTGCAGTGTTTTTGGTACATTGACTGTGCTTAGCTGTCAGAGAATGCAGTTGGCGCTGCTAATGTTTTTTGCTTTTATTTTCATTCCATTTCTAATTCGTTTTTCGTTTGAGGGCATGCTTTGAAGTACACCGATACTAATGCACACATACATACATATGTGTGTACATACCCTGCAGGGAAACCGCGGACTGGTACATACAATTTCTAGTTCCGTACAAAATCTTTATCGCCAAAAACGAACCAGTCCGATAGTAAGTAGATCCCCACCAGTTCAAAATCAGCGAAATGTGGGACTCTTAAAACAACTATTTTATTTCTCTTTTTTCATTAGAAATCTATATCTAAATTGGCGACTTTAGAACTGGTTCGGAATTATAGAAAAAGGGACGCAGAACGAACTAGATCTTATCTGTCGAAATTAGAACTAATTCGAAACTATCGAAAATGGGATGCAGCGGGGGCCTTGTTTACTTTACATAGATACGTGCTTGGCGGCTTTTTCGTTCAAATGGACTTTCATTCTGCACTTCGTAGATGCTATTTCATAGTTTGGTAATACAAAACAAAACTTTGTGTTAACATATTAACATCTTGGGGCCGTCTGGAATCTAAGAAATAACAGTGAGCAACTCTGCAAACTCAACTCCAGCTAAAGGTATGTAAATGTACATTTCTTACAATCATTGAAACAAATTTAATTTCAAATTGAAAACACATTTCTTCCAAAATAACTTAAAATCGCACTCACGGCAGAACCGAAAAGATTGAAAAATCATGATACTTTTTTCTTTCGTCTGTCGATTTTAGAATTGGTTCGGAACTATAGAATTTAGGACTAGTTCGGAACTATCGAAAAAGGGATGCAGTGGGGGGCAATTGACACTTGCTAGGACATCGCCGTGTTAAATTCGCCAGTTGCTTGCATGAAAAAGAGATTTAACGCGAACCAGTACTGGGTCTAAATGTACTAGAAGCGCAACAGTTCAGAACTAGAGATTTTCCCCACAGGGTATACATACATGCAAGTACATAAAAAAACGTGCATCTGTTGGTATGATAGTATTTTGCTGGTGGCATGCTAAAAGGACGTCTAACGCAATTTGGGTTTTTATAAAAAACAAAACCAAAAAAAAACATAAAAAATGGCTAACGAATTGCAACCCTACTAGCATACAATTGCAACACTCTGGCATGTATTTAATGGCATCCGGCTCAGTTGGATGATTCAAACGTTTAAGGGTTGTTTAACTTTGATTTTAAATTTCCCCACACACACACACCGAGTGGCATTTTAAAGTGTACCCCCTAAGAGGTAAAAGAAATTAAATTTATTCCGCCTGAAGCTTTAGATTTTTAATGGATTCAACTTCTTCCGTTATTTCTTAACCCCTAAACATTTCACATTGATTCTTTTAACTTATCTAGACATCTGTGTTTTTGTTTAATTTAGGCTGCTATTACTATGTCATCTCATAAATAAAACAATAGCCGAAGTACAAACGAAATGGCGAGCATATAGAAAGTTCAAATAAAAATGTGGAAACAAAAATAAACAACTTTTTATTTAGTATCTACTGAATGATATGCTTCCATGTGATATATCACAGTATTTTGACAAATTATTGGAAACACTGAAAGTTCTCAGCTTTAAATTTTAAAAACTACTTACTTTAGTAAGGATATGGATTATACAAGGATTTTGTTTAAGTTTTGAGTTGTGTTGTTAATTCAGAGGATCGTCGATATATAACTTTGTGATTTTTTAAATAGGTACCACATTCTTCAAAACAGTTTTAGTAATAAAGCTCTCTACAACATCTTTCGTTTATCATCCCTATTATTATATTTTACTATACTGAATTTAACATACAAATAGCTGGAAAAGCTCATGAAAATATTTTTGAAGCTTTCTCAATTTGTTTTGTTTTGTAATATGCCATTGAAGTAACATCATTACTTTTGAGCAGGTGGCAACCTTTTTTAAAAATATTTTCGAAAAAAGCTTTCTTATACCTCTTTCGATTGACACGCGCATTGTAAAAACTCTATTTATAAAAAACGGAATTTGACTTTTAAACAGGTGGCAACCCTCTGCAAAATATTTTCAAAATTAAGTTTTCTTTAACTTCATCCATTGACAACCCATATTCTAATACTGTGTTTAACTTACTAATATAACTTAATCTAAATTTTTAAATAAGTGGCAATACTCTTTAAAATATTTTCTTAACAAAGCTTTTTATAAT
>NW_023458555.1:30779630-30789568 GCF_013731165.1 Rhagoletis pomonella | reverse complement strand
ATTTTTTAAGCTTATTATGTTTGATACCCATGCAGTTATTTTACGTTGAACTTGTTATTTAAATACATTTTAACTTTTTGAACAGGTGGCAAGTCTCTTGGGGAAATGTTTCAAAATAAATCGTGGGATTCCTATTAAGCCCTTTTTGTTTGGACACCCACATTGTTGTGTTTTTTTATTTAGCTTATTTATAAATTGGATCAAATTTTCTTAACAGGTGGCGACACCCTTACAATTAGGATTGCCTGATTGAATTTTTCACCCTGAGATTCAAGGGTCTCCGATCGAATCTCGACGCTAAAGAGTTGCCAAAAAATACTCGGGGTTTGGGCAAAATTCGCAGGTGTATTTATTTAGTTACTTTTGTGTTAGACCTACCCGCAGTGCCATAACCAAGTATCTATCTACTTTTGTTCCCTTAGCTCAGCATAGCCATGCCTCGTCGAATGTTTTCACATGGGCTGTGGTGACCTTCCAGGGTCGAGTTGAAGTTTTGTTAAGAAATTTTAATAATAAGTTGTCTTTACTATGGATATGGTTGGTATAGACTAAAAATTGCTCAGCAACTTATCATTGGAATTTTTTTACTATCCCTAGATATTTGTTTGCTAGTTTTTCGATAAAGCTTTTCTCTGTTTACTATGAATTGAATACGAGAACATTTGTAAATTGAACAAAATTGAACAAAACTGAGCACTTAGCAAGCTGTCTCCTGTGAGAATTTAGTTACTTGCTCATAAATCTTCCTGTGCAATTTAAAAGTTGTTCAACTTTTTGCGCCTTTTCGACGCCTCACCACAAAAAGATATTTCACGCTTTATTTGGTAGACATTCGAACATTTGCATTAGCACACAAATGCAGACACATATCAAATAGTAACACACAAATACAACACTGTATATACATACCTTTCATACAGAGTTACGAGTACGTATGTATATAAATTTTCTCACTCATTTGCACATTTGGTTTGGCGCAATATTGCTGCTTTTTGCGGTTCATTAAGTGACACACAAAAAGGCGACCAAAATCGATTGCTACGCGCACCAACTGGTCAAGCTTGCCAATAGTCCAGCTCCAAGCTAGCCACCATTCACACCACACGCATTCAGGATAACCAGGCTAACCAAGCGAACAGTTGCCGCGCGTTTTGTGGCGTATTATTGTGGCCAGTATATATCTGTTGCGATGCGCGGCGCCGTGCGGTGCTGCCTCCTCCAAGTAAGTATGTAAGCCACCACACGCTAATGTTGGCACGCTGCCAACATTCGACCAACAGAGCGTGTTTTTGTCACGCTCGCAAATTATTATTGCTGCGGTTTTCAATAACAAGAGCCACAGAGCAAAAACAATGAAAACAACAACAACAAACATTGAAACAAATACAAATACAAATAACTAAGCAAATATGTGTATTATGGATTGCTGGACAATTTGCGACCAACTTATCTGCGAAAGGACAAAGTTGTTGACGTCGCATTTGTAATGGGTATCAGTTCGGGGATTCTATGGGCGAGAGGCAGCAGGGGGGTGCGTGTTGAAAATTGTAGGGGGTTGTAGAGGGGAGGGACTAATTGGTTGCGTCCCAAATTGGCTTGTTTTTAAAACATAAACAATTTTGTGTGTAATGGAAGCAAACGCCCTATGTGTGAACGTACGGTATCACACACACACACACGCACACACGTTGATAGATATGTACTTAGATACGTTATTAGGGATATCACAACAAAAATGTGTATTTGAATTTTATGAGAGTGTTCCTTCACAAAAAATATAAATATATTCTGAAACCAACTTACATAAAAAAAATAATAATTTAAACACTTAAAATGAATGATATATATTAATATAGTGCCTTTTGTATTACACATTAAGAAAAGGTTATAATACATATATTTGTGATCAACTGTTTAGGGTGAGTGATATTTTGACCAGTTTTTATTATTATTATTATTTTTTTTAATCTAGCACATTATATAAGCAGCATCATATATGTAAATCCACATTTAAAACTTTGTACAAATATATAAAAAGTCAGCAAACTTTACCGATTTCACACAAAAATTAAAAAAAAATAATTATTCATAATTTTTAGAAAAATTTTAGGTAAGCAGTTTTATAGCCCATTAAATTTGAGTAATAAAGTGCAAGTTTGAAGCGCTAGAAAATCGCGTCGAAGAACATTTTCCGGCACCTGGTGAGCTTCGGTGGTGGGTATCGTACACTGTTGAAGGCGAAGATTCAGACTCGATCTTTTTAATGCCATACTACAATGTCGAGTTCCCTGAGACTGACGCAGAGTCAGAATCTGGAGTCTATGTTGAAAGTAACGGAGACAATCTTTTCTTCTCTCTTGGGGAACATTATTATATTTTTATAATTTAAACTTTTGCCTTTTTTAATTTTTAGATATATTTATTTTAAAAAGAAATATATAGAATTTTTATATAATTTAATTTGTGGAAACTTATATATACATATATATTTTTTAATGCATTTTTTTTCTTTCTTAATTTAATTTCCGTATAATTTTTAGATTTTATTTTTTTTAAACAGAAGAACATTCTTTTGAATTTCATTAAATTTTTAGGAACTTGCAATGTAGAGATTTTATTGTTTGAAAAAGGAAAACTATTTCTTTTTATTTCATTTAGTTTTTAAAATCCTTAATTTACTTTCATTTTTTAATTTAATTTGTTTTCCTTTTGGTAAATTTTTCAATATATTTATCGATATTTTCTACAGCCATCGATATATTTATCGATATTGATTGAAAGACACTTATTGATATTTTCAGTAGTGTAAAAAAAAGCAGATAAAATATTCGTTTTCTATTTTCCTTAAATACGGACTGCCGGCCTAAGTCATATTCATATATACATACATGCATAAATAGTTTTCTGTCTGTAGAAGGATTGCAAAACCGAAAACCACCAATTCTAACAAAACAGTAAACTCATTTACGTGTTGTAATTCTTGTTAATTGCATTTGTCAAGCGAACACAAAGGCAAAATAGAATAAAATAAAAAATAAAAAAATACATGAAATACGTCGAAGGATAACTGTGCGCCCGTGGTTTGCACTTATTGGCTTGCCATACCGTGAATTCTAGCTGCCAACACTCTTACCGCATTCCTACAGGAGCAACTCAAACACTTGCATCCGCGACTGTCACACTCATCCCTGGCAATGCATTGCGATGGCGCAAACGCAAGTGCAACGAAAAGGGTGATATTGCCGCAAGAGAATACCACAAAATTAGCTGCAGCGCGGCTTCCTTAGTTTTACAATGCTATTAAAATGAACTAAATTGCATGCCAACAGTCGGCCAATCGCCACCACCGCCACAAAGTCATAAAAACAGCTGTTGATATTTTTCATAATTTCTTCATAAGTGAGCCGTTTCCTAGCCTTTTACTCCCGCATGGGATCATTTCGTTTGTTTCCTTACTTATTTCATTTCTGTATTTTGCCTCTGTTTTTCATTGTAACTTCATAGCTTCTTCGTTTACTGACTTGCAGGCATACCACTTGCTGTTTCTCCAGCCAATTTAATTTCTTATTAGTTGCGCGCTTTGTAATCGGTCGCCATGGCTGCAATTTTCCTCGGAAACTTCTCCTCCATCCTGGCTCGTTCATCAGTTAGATTTATTTTTTATTACTTGGCGCTCAGCTGGCCACTCGCCGAGCAACTTAGTGTTTTCACAAGACTCATTCCCATACATTGTGTTATATATACTTACACATGTACGTATGTATTTGCCCAGCAAACAAAAGCAGTGGCAACATGAACATTATTTTCCCTTTCTCTGGTAGGATCTAGGTTCGATTTCGGGTGTGAGCAACATCAAAAAAAATTTTTTCTAATAACGATCGCTCCTCGGTAGGTGGTGGAAAAGCCATTTGTCATTCGTTTTCTGTACAATACTGAATCATGTTCCTGTTGCACTGCTGTTCCTACCGTCACTGGGTTTTTTTATTATCGGGCCTCATCGCTTGGCGGCTTAGTGATACATTTTTGTGTGAAGCTTTTATTGGGCAATAGAATATTGTACGGAGATTCATGGAAATATCTCCGATATGAAGGTACAAGAACTTACTTAAATCATATAAAAGAGAAGTGCGAAAGGCAAAAATAAATCCTGGAGCGAGTTCTGTTATAACTTGGAGGAAAAACAAAAGAGGTGGGCAAGCTTAGGAAACTACTAGGTAAATGTTGTGGAGTCGCTGGAAGATTTGGTCAATACCCATTTTCCAAGATTCGTGGACTCGACAGACCACGATTGTGGTAAGCAATGAGAATGTGCAATCAATAATTTTGAGCCTTGAAAATCACAGAGAGTAGACAAAATATTTCCAGCCTTGCTCAAGAAGGCCAGTCACCTGGTGGTATCATGATTGAAGGCGATATTTTTTGATTGCTGTGTGCCGGAAAGCAGGTGATCCGGATCAACTCGGGAAATAACTGCAGTTGATCCGGATTAAGTCCGAGTTAATCCGGATCAACGCTGCCTTCTGTTTACACGGAAATGAGAATCAACTCGAAAGTAAACTTCTACGGTGACAGTCAGGCTTCAATTAGGGCATAAAGTATTTCATCTAAAAATGCCCTTCTTAGCCGGGAAGCCATTGACAGGCTGGCCGCGAACAGAATTTGTATAACGAAATAGACGACTGTATTTCACCGTGCGTCAGTAAATTTTACACACAAAAAAATAAATATATTCGCGAATCTTTGGGTAAATTCTAGTAAAACTACGTACTTAGTTTTTCTCTCTGACGTCATGATTTTTTTTTAAAGGAGTTTGAAATTTAAAAAATGTGATTATTTCCTAAAATTATTTTAAAAATTCAGTGCAATGTAGGATAACAATTAGAGAAAAAATTCTGTAGAATTATAACAAAATAAATTTTTTTGTGCATAAGGACGAATGGGTGTGGAAAATGTCCTTTAAAAATTTTGTCCTTAATTATCCTTGAAAATTTGCAAATTTGTGTGAGGACTAATATACACACGAACTCATCCTCGAATTTCGTTTTGCAAACTTTCTTAACTTAAGCAGATAAAATTTATTAAAAGCGCATTTTCAATACCTATTCGTCCTTGTAAACCAAAAGACTTTATTGTTTTTAAATTCTACAGAATTTTCTCTCGCATTTGGTACTCAGATTGCTATTCTAAACAGCACTGATTTTTTTTAATAATTTTTTTAACTAATCATATTTTTAAAATTTCAAAGTCCTTTGAAAAAAAAAAAATAAAAATCCTGACATCAAAGTGGAAAACTAAAAACGCAGTTTTACTATATTTGGCCCATAGTTTCGTGGGTATATCGATTCTTTCGTGTGTTTAAATTTTTTGTTTGTTTTTGTCGCTCGGAGTTATTAGGCAGTTCACGGCGAAATGGAATGAGTAAACCACCTGCAAACTGGCAAAAATTATTTGCAAAAGCAGCGAAACTAACTAAATATACTCGCTTCTTGTTAAAGCTATTAAGGTAGATTTGCGCGGTCAGACTAACCGAATCGAACCTCCTTATCTTTGCTTGCTTAACTAGATTTTAAGGATTAAATTTCCTCGCTGTGTTGGCTACTATTGTTTGCTGGGTACATAAACACAAATACATTTGCACATACATACTACTTCTTAAGCCGCAGTTGGCCATCCTTTGCTCTTCCCAGCTATTTTCACTATTTCTCTGATTTCCCATTGGAATTTTGTGCCTTCTCTAATCTGCACGCGAATGAAAAATATGACAACTAATGACATTTTTAATGCGATTTTTCTTGTTTTACGTTTTTTTTTTTGTTATCGTTCTCTAGCAATCCTTCTACATTCCTGTCGTGAAGTTTCTTGTGGATTTGCATTGTTGACCAAAAGTTTTATCTAGCTTTGGAATGTTCTTGATGGAGAAAAAATGGGATATCTCTTTAAGTAAGCTGATTTAGGCGAGGTAGATAGGCGAATTTTTGTAGGCTTACTGCAGCAGCTTAAAGGCTTACCTTTGTAACTTTTAATGGAAAAAGCTTTAATTTGTTATGCGAAAAATGACAGTAGTAAGTTTAGAGTCAAATAAGACTAAATTAAAAACAAATTAGTTTCACTTTTTGTTAGTTGACTATTAGTTTAGCGCAGTAGGGAAAAATATAAACCAAATAATATATATTTTTTTTTTTTAGCAAATACTACATATGTCCATAAGTTTGGCTACTCTTAAATGTAATTATTTTTTTGCTTTCCTTTGCTTGTGCATATATTTGATTTTGATTGGCAACTTCAAGTTTAATTTAATTTCATTAATTTAATTTTTATTAAAATGTCAAAGATTTTTTGGCTTCGTTCATGTAAAATAGTAAAATAGTTTTAAAATGTGGTAGTTTTAATTATGATAGAGGCAACAGCAAAAACTCAGTGGCAACAAGGTGCAAACAAATTTTATTATAAACAAAAAAAATAGTTTGCGGTTGTGGTTTTGCATCAGTCAGATTTGATTAAACTTCTCATAACTTATGCATGTGTGTATGTATGTATGTATTGTCATCCCTTACATGCGCATTCAGCAATTCTATGATGCGAGTATGTACATAGATAGATACCAGGGACGGAAAAAATCATTATTTTTTTTTAATTTTAACCACAAAAATCAACAAGTTGTAATCATCGAAAAACAATTCTAACTATACTCACCTATTTGTGTACGTACGTCCTATTGGAATTTACAATTATTTTTATTTTTCGAGTTTAACCAATAAAGATTAAAAATAATATTTAATATTTCAGTTAAATTTTTTAGCTCAAAGGAAATTATTATTACTTGATTTTTTATTTTTTCGCTCAGCGATAATAATTATTATTGAGTTTTATTTTTTCACTTAAGAATAATGATCATTCAAAAATCTCAAAGGCTATACCAGCGTGATTTCCGACGTATCCTTTTCAGGCACCATAATAAAAATAAAACTCGAAAAAAATAAATATCAAATAATAATTATTTTCGTTGGGTGAACAAATAAAACTCAATAATAATGTTTTATTTTTAAGCGAAAAAAGTAAAAGTAAAAAATAATGATTAAACGCTGATTTGACTTATTTTACTCATATTGATTACCGTCGCTGATAGATACGCAATTATGCAAGCATTAAAACTTCACACACACATTTTGTCTCATAGTAAATGCTCGAACAAACGAGAAAGAAAAGTCACTTATTAGTTCTAGATATATATTTTTTTGCGATTGATTTCGTAGTCGCCCGGACGGGGCACCTTCTTGTACTGATTGCTAAAAATTTTTTTTTTAAATTTCATTTTTCATTTTTTTCCCTTTATTTTCATTGTACTAATTGTTTATTTTATTTGTTAGTTTTACCGTTTTAATGGGAAAGGTAAAAATACTTTTTTAAATGATTTGATTAAAAAAAAACTTATTGCTAAAGGGCGAACAGCATGATGCTATCACCACCCCTTAGCAGATCTTTCAATTAGTCCTTCGAGACACAGTAAAGAGCTTTCAAGATAGTTGCCAGAACTGATAATTGTCTTACGAAAGAATTTTGTCTTTTGAAAGACTGTGGTGAGTTGAAAGACAGTTGCCAGAATTGCGCTGTTATTTTTAAGCATACGTGCCATATAAACCTAACCTCAAAAACGTTTTAAAAATTACATAAAAAGATCAATGATACAAATGTGACTCAAAAATTGTGTACATATGTTTGTAATAATGTTTTTTTAGAATCATTAAAAATTTGGCGTAATCGGTTAATTTCAAAGCATACCTCCCTAACCTAACCTACAAAACGTCTTAAAAATTACATAAAAAGAGCATCGATTAATATAAGACTCCGAAATTTTGTCCATACTTTTGTATTAATATTATGTATAATTAGACATCCGAAACGTTGGAGTAATCGGTTTATTCCTTAAAATACCATAGAAGCCATAACTAATATATGAGGTTATGTTAAAAGTCGCAAATGAGCCAAATTTTTTTTTCAAAAATTTAAGAAAAATTCTTATCTTTAGAAGTTCTTGTCCATTAAAAGTGTCAAAGTCAGCTCCGTTGAACAGAAGTCACAATAAGTTTAAATTATATACAATTCTTCTGAATTCTGTTACTTTTATTTTGTATAAAATTGTAAATTTCGTAAAAAGTTAAAAATTTCTTATTCAAATATATTTTTATAAATCTAAGCCATCCAAATATACATAAGAGTTGAATGCTCAAAAAACTGATGTTTTTCCGCTTAAACTGCAATTTTTTCAAGTGCCTTTAAGCATATCCACATGTACATACATATCGATGTATGTGGATATTGCTTCTTTCGCTTGCATGTGCGTGTTGGCAACAAATGAGACTCGTGGCAGCCGAAGCAATTTGTAATGATTTAGAAGTGCCTGCTGAAATGGTGTTGTGTGCGGGAAAATAAAATACTACATATACTACTAAATACACATGTTCACATACATAATATACCAGCAGTTGTTGCAGTAGTTATTATTTGTGCATGCAGTTAGTAATAGGGTATTTGGCTGCACGCCTACTTAGTCTATGCGGCAACAACAGAGTTATTGCTGAGCTGCTGACACTTGCCTGCATTGCATCCGCGTACATACATATGTAGATATCTATGTCAGCTACTTTTAACATGCAGCCTACTAACACTACTACCGTTCTGCGCTCATTTTCCTTAACGGTTTGTTTTTTTGTGCGTCCTGCTTTGTATTGTTGCTTCGTTGTTATAGTATTTGCTTTATTGTATTGTTGTCACAACGCCCACGGCGCAAGGATGCCAAGACAACAACAAACAAAAACAAAACAACACATGTTGTCGGCAGCGACACCAACCACCACACTACGCCGGCTTATAGTGCGCTTCTTGCAACACGCCTCAATTCACTGGCAACATTTGTTTTAAATTGTAATTAGAGGAAATGTTTGTAGCTTCCTGCCGCCACGCAGACTTCATTTTGCCAACAAAACATGTCTCAAATGGCTTTATTGCATTGTATTTAACTGTGAAATGTGTGAAATGAGTTTTGTTGCATGCAACATGTCAGGTGGATAGAATGTTGCATGCAGACAAAATGTAGCACGCGCTTTAATTTAATTAAGTAATGGCGGAGTGTTTCTAATGAATTCATTAGCTTTTAAAGCAATTTGTGTTGCAATATTTTTTTTTAACTTGATTAAAAATTATAAATGAAATTGAAAAATTAGATTAGTTAATAGATAACTCTTCTAGGTCGCAACATTAACGTTGGCTCTATGAAATCTTCGGGCGAAAGTGCTACAAATCTAGAAATTGAGTTGCAAAAGGGTCTACAGACTACAAATATGAACCGATTTGATTAATTTTATTGCACATTCTGCGCACTGTGCAATAAAAAATTTAAAATAAACAACTAAAAATTCAAACATCGGGCTCAACAAATCTCATAAGCACTCATTTTGTCAATCAAATTTTGAAATACTATTTCTGGATTTGCACCAGTGAGCGGAAAGAATTTTTGATTGAAAGGGAGCTAAAATCTTATCGAGAACTTAGGTCCAATTATTCAACCGAGATCATTTTCTAGCCTTTTTAGTACAAAGACGGTTTAAGCTGGACATCAAATTTTCTGCTTTGAAAAGAGGAGTCTAAAGGGAGCTTTTAGGCGCAGCTTTTAGTTATAGCATCGAACGTTGAGGCCGTTTTCAAGAGGCAAATAAAGCTTGTTAAAATGGGTAATTGAAATCGCAAACATTTTTTTGTGTGGTCTTGAACTTATGTATTGCTCAATACCCAAAAGTCGAATAGGAAAAAGAGTTACTTCAGAGCCAAGGTCGGGGGTTTCCTAAAATTGGACGATTCGCTTAAGTGGCTCTTCTGAAGTCTCAGTGTTTGTTTTATATAAAGTACACCTCGATGATGTAACCGATACCAAGCTCTCAACC
>NW_023458555.1:30778351-30779530 GCF_013731165.1 Rhagoletis pomonella | reverse complement strand
TAGCATACAATTGCAACACTCTGGCATGTATTTAATGGCATCCGGCTGAGTTGGGTGATTCAACCGTTTAAGGGTTGTTTAACTTTGATTTGAAATTTCCCCACACACACCGAGTGGCATTTTAAAGTGTATCCCTTAAGAGGTAAAAGAAATTAAATTTATTCCGCCTGAAGCTTTAGATTTTTAATGGATTCAACTTCTTCCGATATTTCTTAACCCCTAAACATTTCACATTGATTCTTTTAACTTATCTAGACATCTGTGTTTTTGTTTAATTTAAGCTGCTATTACTATGTCATCTCATAAATAAAACAATAGCAGAAGTACAAACGAAATAGCGAGCATATAGAAAGTTCAAATAAAAATGTGGAAACAAAATAAACAACTGTTCATTTAGTATTTACTGAATGATATGCTTCCATCTGATATATCACAGTATTTTGACAAATTATTGGAAACACTGAAAATTCTTATACAAGGATTAGAGATTAACAGTAGTAACAGATTTTTTTTTAAGTTTTGAGTTGTGTTTTTAATTCAGAGGATCGTCGATTGTAACTATGTGAATTTTTAGACAGGTGCCACATTCTTCAAAACAGTTGTAGTAATAAAGATCTCTTCAACATCTTTCGTTTATCATCCCTATTATTATATTTTACTATACTGAATTTAACATACAAATCGCTGAAAAAGCTCATGAAAATATTTTTGAAGCTTTTCTCAATTTGTTTTGTTTATAATATGCCATTGAAGTAACTTCATTACTTTTCAGCAGGTGGCAACCTTTTTTTAAAAATATTTTCGAAAAAAAGCTTTCTTACACCTCTTTCGATTGACATACGTATTGTAAAAATGCTATTTATTAAAAAATGGAATTTGACTTTTACACAGGTGGCAACCCTCTGCAAAATATTTTCAAAATAAAGTTTTCTTTAACCTCATCCATTGACAACCGATATTGTAATACTGCGTTTAACTAACTAATATAATTTAATCTAAATTTTTAAATAAGTGGCAATACTCTTTAAAATATTTTCTTAACAAAGCTTTTTATAATATCCTTAACCTTTTTTAGTTTGATATCCAATTTAAAATATTTCGTTTAACTTTGTAATTTTACTGATTTACTTTGTCGAAAAGGTGGCAACACTCTTCAGAAATATTTGCAAAAAGCTTTCT
>NW_023458555.1:30764449-30778251 GCF_013731165.1 Rhagoletis pomonella | reverse complement strand
TTATGTTTGATACCCATGCAGTTATTTTACGTTTAACTTGTTATTTACATAAATTCATTTTAACTTTTTGAACAGGTGGCGAGCCTCTTGGGGAAATGTTTCAAAATAAATCGAGGGAATCCTATGCAGCCCTTTTTGTTTGGACACCCACATTTTTGTGTTTTTTTATTTAGCAATTTATAATTGGATCATACAATTTTCACTGGTGGTGACAATTAGGATTGCCAGATTGAATTTTTCACCCTGAGATTCAAGGATCTCCGATCAAATCCTGAGGCTCAAGAGTTGCCACAAAATTCTAGGGCTTTGGCGAAAATTCTCAGGTGTGTTTATTTAGTTACTTTTGTGTTACACCTACCGGTCGCAGTGCCATACCCAAATATGTATCTACTTTTGTGCCCTTAGCTCAGCATAGCCATGCCTCGTCGAATGTTTTCACATAGGCTGTGGTGACCTTCCAGGGTCGAGTTGAAGTTTTGTTAAGAAATTTTAATAATAAGTTAACAAACGTGAAGATTAAAACCTTTTTTTAATCTTGGGGTCTGGGCATCTGAAAATATTTTCGAAACAAATTATTTTGGAACCTTTTTTGTTTGGCACCCACATAGTTGTTGTAATTTATTTAACTTTAGAATTGAAATACCTTAAATATTTTTTACATTTTGGGACCAGAATCAGTTATACTTTCAAGTTCAGCGGAAACGCCATAGAGACAATTTACTCAGTCTGCACACCTGTAGAGCTTAACCTGAAAAAAGTTGGGAGCGAGAGAGGAAAAAAGAGAAACTTCAATCTCTTGTGGAACTACTAATTTGTAGAAAATCGTACCTAATCGAGTTATAGCATTTCGTTGTCTTTACTATGGATAGTTGGTATAGGCTAAAAATTGCTCAGTAACTCATCATTGAAAATTTGATATCCCTAGATATTTGTTTGCAAAGTTTTTCGATAAAGCTTTTCTCTGTTTACTTTGAATTGCATACGAGAACATTACTAAATTGAACAAAACTGAGCACTTAGCAAGCTGTCTCCTGTGAGAATTTAGTTACTTGCTCATAAATCTTCCTGTGCAATTTAAAAGTTTTTAAACTTTTTGCGCCTTTTCGACGCCTCACTACAAAAAGATATTTCACGCTTTATTTGGTAGACATTCGAGCATTTGCATTAGCACACAAATGCAGACAGATATCAAATAGTGACATACAAATACAACACTGTATATACATACATTAGGCTGGGTCGATTTTGTATGGGGGAAAATAAAATTCATTTGACGGTATTGTAATAGTAATTATATGATGTCTTATATCTAAGCCAATTGTTATTGGTCACGAAAGATTAATTTAAAACTTATCTTTAGCCCGCGCAATTCAATCAAAGTGTATGAATTTTGAAAACGAAACTTTGGCTTATAATATCTATGGAATGCGTCAATTGTTATAAACAGGACGATATATCAAATTAAGGGTTATTAAGTTTAGTACTTCACGTTCATTTATCATTTTTCAATATCTCTACAAGTTTTTAAGATATTAAGATAAAACTTACAAAAACTATAATTTTCCCTTATGAATTTTCAATTCTTCATTACTTCAGCCACCAAGTGAAAAATGCAAAAAAGTGAGACGCGATTTATTTCAAACGTTTTAATGTCTTCGGATGTTTATTTAATATTAAGAGGGCCATGAGTGTGGTCACGCCGATTTGGTCAGTTTTCAAGATCGTGGTGAATGAAATCAAACATGTATTGTCAAAGATTAGGAATCGTGTGATAAGTTAATAGTAGTTTCAAGCATATAAGTATTTACAAACATTAACATAATACAATTAGGGTGAGAAACGCCCATTTTAAGTCTATTTATACTGTCTTGAAAATTGCGGAATGGTTTCATTAGTCACCGAAGAAGCACATTTTTCGCGGTTTCTAAATTTGCCGTTATATGAAAGTAGGGGACGAGCAATAAGTGTTTAGATATCCATAAATATTTAAGGTAATTCTACTATTATGTGAAAAAGTGACTGTAGGTAAATGCAATAGTCTTTATCATATCCTGGGAAATCCTTTTGAGCACTCTCCAATTGGACGATATTGCTTCGCATTCAGCTTCAACGAAAAAGTCACTCCCTGGCACACTTTTCTGTAATCCGGTTCTTTCATTTAAAAGTTATTTATACAATTGAAGAGAAATTTAGTTAGAAAAAACTGGAGATCCACTTAAGTCTTTCGATATAACTTTGGTAAATGTTACTCGATCGGTACGTAGTAATTACCAAATTGAATGCGAGACTTACTGTTACTGATTTATGATAATAATATTAATCAGATTATAAACAAATTATTTAAAAAAAAAAATTTAACAAAATTTTTTTAAATTTTTCAATATTTGCAATTTTTACATAGTATGCATAAACATAAGTAAACTAATTAGTGTTTCTAGAAGTTGTGCCTGTTCAGTGTTTCCATACACATTTGCACAAACCAAATTTTTCTACGATGATGGAAAATAATGGCTTTTTTATTAGAGCTACCGAAACTGTTCCTATATTCGTAAACTATAGCTAATATTAAACAAAAATTAGAATATTTGGAACCAGCGACCTAAATGCACGCCAGCAGTATTAATACTGTTCTTTACATCTTTCGACTATAGGCAGGGCAATTCTCAAGAGAAAAATTACAATTTTATTGAAAAAAGATAACTTTGAGATTAACGATAAGCTAAAAGGCTGCGATAAATGATATTTGTTTGTATATTTTGCGTTAACGGATTCATTATCTAATAATATGCACCAAACCTTTTTGATGAACCCAGAATTTTTAACAGAATTGGTCTTATTCGACTAGTGTGCTGTGGGTCACTTGGCGGTCGATGCGCGGGCTCTTACAATTAAAATAAAAGACTAATATTTTGCAGGCTTGTTGCTGACTTCATGGTACAATATATTTTCACTATTACCAAGGGATTTGAGAAAAATTAGATTTTCGACCCGCCCGAATATACATACCTTTCAAACAGAGTTACGAGTACGTATGTATGTATATAAATTTTCTCACTCATTTGCACATTTGGTTTGGCGCAATATTCCTGCTTTTTGCGGTTCATTAAGTGACACACAAAAAGGCGACCAAAATCGATTGCTGCGCGCACCAACTGGTCAAGCTTGCCAATAGTCCAGCTCCAAGCTAGCCACCATTCACACCACACGCATTCAGGATAACCAGGCTAACCAAGCGAACAGTTGCCGCACATTTTGTGGCGTATTATTGTGGCCAGTATAAATCTGTTGCGATGCGCGGCGCGGCGCGGTGCGGTGCTGCCTCCTCCAAGTAAATATGTAAGCCACCACACGCTAATGTTGGCACGCTGCCAACATTCGACCAACAGAGCGTGTTTTTGTCACGCTCTCAAATTATTATTGTTGCGGTTTTCAATAACAAGAACCACAGAGCAAAAACAATAACAACAACAACAACGAACACAAATACAAATACAAATACAAATACAAATAACTAAGCAAATATGTGTATTATGGATTGCTGGACAATTTGCGACCAACTTATCTGCGAAAGGACAAAGTTGTTGACGTCGCATTTGTAATGGGTATCAGTGCGGGGATTCTATGGGCGAGAGGCAGCAGGGGGGTTCGTGTTGAAAATTGTAGGGGGTTGTAGAGGGGAGGGACCAATTGGTTGCGTCCCAAATTGGCTTGTTTTTTAAAACATAAACAATTTTGTGTGTAATGGAAGCAAACGCCCTATGTGTGAACGTACAGTATTACACACACACACGCACACACGTTGATAGATATGTACTTATATAAGTTATTAGGGATATCACAACTTTTTTAATTTATAGATTTCCAGTTAGTGTAAATATTAGTTACATATAAGATCATACATACATACATATTTATATGTGTATTTGAATTTTATGAGAGTGTTCCTTAACAAAAAATCCCAGTGGGAATTTGGAGCACGTAATAATACCTTATTAGCAACTTACTCTTCACCTGGCAGTCATTACCATTTCCCTGCCGAACGTCCCTTACTTTTACAAAGGCATGGCCGCCTTATGTAATTAGGAATTTAGAATGTACATTTGGTATCAGACATACTTCTGAGCCGCTTTACAAAGTAAGTTAAGTGTAATGCAGAGAAGTCGCTCGGAGCAGTTCGGCGCTTGGAGATAACTTCGGCTGCACGTTACTTTGCAACTGACAACGTAATGTGTCGTTGGAGGTGTTCATTTTGTGCATTACTAGTAGATGACATTGGCCATGATGACAATTTTGGTACTAAAAACTGAAAGAAAACATGGCTTACCTCGTAAGGTGCTTACCTATTTTCCCAGTGGGATATATATTCTGTAACCAACTTACATAAAAAAAAAATAATTTAAACACTTAAAAATTTATTATATTATTTATATAGTGCCTTTGGTATTACACATTAAGAAAATGTTATAATACATACATTTGTGATCAACTGATTAGGTTCAGTGATATTTCGACCAGTTTTTATTATTATTATTATTTTTTTTTTAATCTAGCACATTATATAAGCAGCATCATATATGTAAATCCACATTTAAAACTTTGTACAAATATATAAAAATTCAACAAACTTTACCGATTTCACAAAAAAATTAAAAAAAGAATTATTCATAATTTTTAGAAAAATTTTAGGTAAGCAGTTTTATAGCCCATCAAATTTGAGTAATAAAGTGCAAGTTTGAAGCGCTAGAAAATCGCGTGGAAGACCTTTTTCCGGCATCTGGTGAGCTTCGGTGGTGGGTATCGTACACTGTTGAGTGTGGCGGAAGTTACTGAAGGCGAAGATTCAGACTTGATCTTTTTAATGCCCTACGGAAGTACGCCAACGTTGCCTGTGTTGAGGAGATACTACAATGTCCAGTTCCCTGAGACTGACGCAGAGTCAGAATCTGGAGTCTATGTTGAAAGTAACGGAGACAATATTTTCTTCTCTCTTGGGGAACATTATTATAATTTTATAATTTAAACTTTTGCCCTTTTTTAATTTTTAGATTTATTTGTTTTAAAAAGAAATATATAGAATTTTTATATAATTTAATTTGTAGAAACTTATATATACAAATATATTTTTCAATGCAATTTTTTTTTCCTTTCTTAATTTAATTTCCGTATAATTTTTAGATTTTATTTTTTTAAACAGAAGAACATTGTTTTGAATTTCATTAAATTTTTTGGAACTTGCAACTTAGAGATTTTATTGTTTAAAAAAGAAAAACTATTTCTCTTTATTTCATTTAGTTTTTAAAAACTTTAATTTACTTTAATTTTTTAAATTTAATTTGTTTTCCTTTTGGTAAATCTTTCAATATATTTATCAATATTTTCAACAGCCATCGATATATTTATCGATATTGATTGAAAGACACGTATTGATATTTTCAGTAGTGTAAGAAAATGCAGATAAAATATTCGTTTTCTATTTTCCTTAAATACGGACTGCCGCCCTAAGTCATATTCATTTTTACATACATGCATAAATAGTTTTTTGTCTGTAGAAGGATTGCAAAACCAAAAACCACCAATTCTAACAAAACAGTAAACTCATTTACGTGTTGTAATTCTTGTTAATTGCATTTGTCAAGCGAAGACAAAGGCAAAATAGAATAAAATCAAATCGAAAAAAGCACATGAAATACGTCGAAGGATAACTGTGCGCCAGTGGTTTGCACTTATTGCCTTGCCATACCGTGAATTCTAGCTGCCAACACTCTTACCGCATTCCTACAGGAGCAACTCAAACACTTGCATCCGCGACTGTCACACTCATCCCTGGCAATGCATTGCAATGCCGCAAACGGAAGTGCAACGAAAGGGGTGGTTGCCGCAAGAGAATACCGCAAAATTAGCTGCAGCGCGGCTTCCTTACTTTTACAATGCTACTAAAATGAACTAAATCGCATGCCAATAGTCGGCCACTCACCACCACCGCCACAAAGTCATAAAAACAGCTGTTGATATTTTTTTCATAATTTCTTCATAAGTGAGCCGTTTCCTACCCCTTTATTTGTTTCCTTACTTATTTGATTTTTGTGTTTTGCCTCTTTTTTTCCTTGTTACTTCATAGCTTCTTCGTTTACTGACTTGCAGGCATACCACTTGCTGTTTCTCCAGCCAATTTAATTTCTTATAAGTTGCGCGCTTTGTAATCGGTCGCCATGACTGCACTTTTCCTCGGAAACTTCTCTTCCATCCTGGCTCATTCCTCAAGTTAGATTTATATTTTTATTCCTTGGCGCTCAGCTGGCCATTCGCCGAGCTACTTAGTGTTTTCACAAGACTCATTCCCATACATTGTGTTATATATACTTACACATGTACGTATGTATTTGCCCAGCAAACAAAAGCGGGGACAACATGAACATTATTTTCCCTTTCCCTGGTAGGTTCTAGGTTCGATTCCGGGTGTGAGTAACATCAAAAATGGTCGCTTCTCGGTAGGTGGTGGAAAACCGTGGTTCTATGTCTGCCGTAAAAAGCCATTTGTCGTCGAATATTGTAAAGAGATTCATGGAAAGATCTCCGATATGAAGGTACAAGAACTTACTTAAATCATATAAAAGAGAAGTGCGAAAGGCAAAAATAAATCCTGGAGCGAGTTCTGTGATAACTTGGAGGAAAAACAAACGAGGTGGGCAGGCTTAGGAAACTACTAACTCAGATTCCAAGCATGCCGAGTTGTATATGAAAATGTTGTGGGACTGGACCAATTCAAGCGTGGAGTCGCTGGAAGATTTGGTCAATACCCATTTTCCAGGATTCGTGGATTCGACAGACCACGATTGTGGTGGAGGCACAGCGGGTAGCAACCCGCTAATGTAGAATGGGCAATCAATAGTTTTTAGCCTTGAAAATCATAGAGAGTAGACAAAATATTCCCAGCCTTGCTTTAGAAGGTCATATGGTGGTGGTATCATGATTGAAGGCGATTTTTTTTTATTGCTGTGTGCCGGAAAGCAAGTGATAGTAACCCAGTTTTTTAAAAGGAAAGGAAAGGAAAGGAATGGAAAAGTCTGACCTTATTCCTCGTAAAAACACTGGAAAAATTCTTGATATTCACATCAGGGCCACTCTGTCGCCGGGCATCTTGGCCAAGGCACAACATGCGTACACTAAGGGAAAATGCACAGAGACTACACTCGTTAGTATTGCATGTTGAGATTGCTCTACACTACAAGGAATATGCTTTATGGATATTTCTCTTTGTCAGTTAAAAATCTTAAAGGCCACAAGGAAATAAGAGCGGTGGGGAATAATGTACATAAAAGTAACCAAGAACGCATGCAGAGGCCCGCCGTAAAGGGTGTACTCTCATCACTCTAATGGCTACTAGCGGTCAATAAATTACTGAAGAAATGCGAGGGGAAAGCACACAAACTAGTGGCGTAGCAGACGATATGACCATAATAGTAACTGGGAAGGAGCTAGACGCTGTAAGAAATGTAATGAACAGCGTATGGAAAGTCATTGACCAGTGGGTATCTCGAGCAGGGTAAGAGGTTAAAACAGGCAAAACTGACCTAACACTCCCGGAGACAAGATAACATCGAGCAGTCAATCAAAGACCACTCAACATATCTGGTAGTAACTAGTAAGTTTCTGTGGAAACGCAATGTTAAGGAAAGAGTGAGGAAGGTCATTTGGTAGGGAAAGCATAAATAAATGAAATCGTCAAAACATCAGGGTATGCATTTTTTTGACGCTGCCTGTACATACAATATATTTACGAATTCATAGCCAACTGTCATCTACCGAAGAAAAATCAATTATAGCGAACGTCGCGAACGTCAGTTGTCCCGTAACGAAAGCGAGTGTCATACCAGCGTAAGCACTGCGATCGAAAAATCGCTGTAGCTTAAACAAAAAAAGAGATGAACAACATTTTTTTTCACCCGATTGAGAGCGAGCGACTGCTAATCTTAATTTATTTTAGCCGAATTGTTTATCAAAAAATTTATTAATAAATATATATACAAATAAAGATTTTCAAAAACTACTACATTTTTTATATCGTCAAACAATTTTTAAAGTTTTGGTGTAAAAAGAATGAGATTATTTCCGACAGCTAATAAATAAAGTAACTTTTAGTAAAAGTCTGCCTAAAAAAAACAATCGCAGATAACTTGCATACTATTTGCACTAGAGCGCCAAAAAAATTTGCACAGTATCATATTACAATAACACCTATCCAAAATTAATATAATAATCGATGGATAAACATTTCAAATTTTGAGCGTCCCTCTTGAGAAATTTTTACTCAAATAGATTTTAAGGATTAAATTTCCTCGCTGTGTTGGCTACTATTGTTTGCTGGGTACATAAACACAAATACATTTGTGCATACATACATACTACTTCTTAAGCCGAAGTTGGCCATCCTTTGCTCTTCCCAGCTATTTTCACTATTTCTGTAATTTCCCACTGGAATTTTGTGCCTTCTCTAATCTGCACGCGAATGAAAAATATGACAACTAATGACATTTTTAATGCGATTTTTCTTGTTTTAAGTTTTTGTTGTTATCGTTCTTCTAGCAATCCTTCTACATTCCTGTCGTGAAGTTTCTTGTGGATTTGCATTGTTGACCAAAAGTTTTATCTGGCTTTGGAATGTTCTTGATGGAAAAAAAATAGAGTATCTCTTTAAGTTAGCTGATTTAGGCGAATTAGATAGGCGAATATATGAAGGTTTACTGCAGCAGCTTAAATGCTCACCTTTGTAACTTTTAATGGGAAAAGCTTTAATTTGTTATGGGAAAAATGCAAGTAGTGAGTTTAGAGGCAAATAAGACTAAATTAAAAACAAATTATTTTCACTTATTGTTAGTTGGCTATTAGTTTAGCGCAGTATGGAAAAATATTTGCCAAATAATGTTTTTTTTTCAGCAAATACTACATATGTCCATATGTACATAAGTTTGGCTACTCTTAAATGTAATTATTTTTTTGCTTTCCTTTGCTTGTGCATATATTTGATTTTGATTGGCAACTTCAAGTTTAATTTAATTTCATTAATTTAATTTTTATTAAAATGTCAAAGATTTTTTGGCTTCGTTCATGTAAAATAGTTTTAAAATGTGGTAGTTTTAATTATGATAAAGGCAACAGCAAAAACTCAGTGGCAACAAGGCGCAAACAAATTTTATTATAAGCAAAAAAAAAAAGTTTGCGGTTGTGGTTTTCTATCAGTCAGATTTGATTAAAGTTCTCATAACATATGCATGTGTGTATGTATGTATTGTCATCCCTTACATGCGCATTCAACAATTCTATGATACGAGTATGTATATACATAGATACCAGGAACGGAAAAAATCATTATTTTTATACCCGAGCGCACTTGTGCACAAGGGTATATTAATTTTGTTCACATAACGGTTGTTTGTAACAGCCAAAACGAATCGAGATAGATATAGACAAATGTATACATAAATGATCAGGATGAAAAAAGAAATCGATTAAGCCATGTCTGTCTGTCCGACCGTCTGTCCGTCTGTCCGTCTGTCCGTGTACCCGATAACTCGAGCAAAGATTGAGATATCTCAACGAAATTTGGTATGTAGGTTTCCCTTAATCCAAGGTAGGTTGGTATTGAAAATGGGCGAAATCGGACTTTAACCACGCCCACTTCCCATATAACGGTAATTTCCAGAAATACGAAAACTGCGATATTTTAGTAACTACTGAAGATAATTCACTCAAAATTGATATTTACAATAATTTTTAGACGAAAAATAAGAATATTATAAATTTTTGGAAAACGGGCGTAGCCACGCCCACTTATGGTTACATACGTGTATCTTGGTAACCGCTACACCAATTTCTTCCAAACTTGGCACAGTTGTTGGCCTTGGTACAGCATAAAAAACCGCCGAAACTTTTTAAAATCGGACAATAACCACGCCCACATCCCATATAACGGTAATTTAGAGAAATACAAAATCTTCGATAAATCATTAAATATTGAAGCTAATTTATTGAAAATTGATGCTTGCAACAATTCTTTACCAAGAAATACGTTTATGGTAAAATTTTGGAAATGGGCGTGGCACCGCCCACTTATGATCACATATAAGTATATCGGTAACCGTTCTACCAATTTGTACCAAACTCGGTATTTTTATTGTGCTTGCCACATAAAAGCAAAACGTTGAAAATTATTGAAATCGGACTAAAATAACGGCCGATTCTCATATAACGGTAAATTTAAGAAATGCTTGAAACTTCAATATTTCGAAATTGAAGGACGCTAATTTACTCAAAATTGATACACCTCGGCTTACCATCTAGCGGAAGGTTTCGGAAGGGTGAAAAAACATATATTTAATACTTGCGCCGGGTATTTAATGTTCGGCTCCGCCCGAACTTAGACTTTCTTACTTGTTTTTAATTTTAACCACAAAAATCAACAAGTTGTAATCATCGAAAAACAATTCTAACTATACTCACTTATTTGTGTTCGTACGTCCTATTGGAATTTACAATGAGTTTTATTTTTCGAGTTTAACCAATAAAGATTTGAAATAATATTTAATATTTCAGTTTTATTTTTTCGCTCAAAGGAAATTATTATTAGTTGATTTTTTATTTTTTCGCTCAGCGATAATAATTATTATTGAGTTTTATTTTTCACTTAAGAATATAATGATCATTCAAAAAACTCAAAGGCTATACCAGCGTGATTTCCGACGTATCCTTTTCAGAGGTAACGACACCCAAATAAAAATAAAACTCAATAATAATTATTATCGCTGAGCGAAAAAAATAAATATCATAAAATAATCATTATTTGTGATCAAAAAAATAAAAATCAAATAATAATTATTTTCGTTGGGTGAAAAAATAAAACTCAATAATAATGTTTTATTTTTAAGCGAAAAAAGTAAAAGTAAAAAATAATGATTAAATTATTTTACTCATATTGATTACTGTCGCTGATAGATATGCAATTATGCAAGCATTAAAACTTCAAAGGGGAACAAATTTAGTTTCATAGTAAATGCTCGAACAAACGGGAAAGAAAAGTCACTTATAAGTTCTAGATACATATATATTTTTTTGGGATTGATTTCGTAGTCGCCCGGACCGGGCACCCTCTTGTACTGAATGCTAAATTTTTTTTTTAATTTCATTTTTCAATTTTTTTGCTTTATTTTCATTGTATTAATTGTTTATTTTATTTGTTAGTTTTTACTGTTTTAATGGGAAAAGTAAAAATACTTTTTTAAATGATTTGATTAAAAAAAAACTTATTTCTAAAGGGCGAACAGCATGACGCTATCACCACCCCTTAGCAGATCTTTCAATTAGTCCTTCGAAAGACAGTAAAGAGCTTTCAAGATAGTTGCCAGAACTGATAATTGTCTTACGACAAAATTTTGTCTTTTGAAAGACTGTGGTGAGTTGAAAGACAGTTGCCAGAATTGCGCTGTTATTTTTAAGCATACGTGCCATATAAACCTAACCTCATTAAAAATTACATAAAATGATGCAAATGTGACTCAAAAATTTTGTCCGTATGTTTGTAATCATGTTTTATTTTTTTTAATCATCAAAACTTTGGCGTAATCGGTTAATTTCAAAGCATACCTCCCTAACCTAACCTACAAAACGTCTTAAAAATTACATAAAAAGAGCATCGATTAATATATGACTCCGAAATTTTGTCCATACTTTTGTATTAATATTATGTATAATTAGACATCCGAAACGTTGGAGTAATCGGTTTATTCCTTAAAATACCATAGAAGCCATAACTAATATATGACGTTGTGTTAAAAGTCGCAAATATGAGCCAAGTTTTTTTCAAAAATTTAAGAAAAAATCGCATCTTTAAAAGTTTTTGTCCCTTAAAAGTGTCAAAGTCAGCTCCATTGAACAAAAGTCTGAATAAGTTTTAAGTTATATAAAATTCCGCTGAATTCTGTTAATTTTATTTTGTATAAAATTGTCAATTTCGTAAAAAGTCATAATGAATTTTTTTTTTATTCATATATGGTTTTACAAGGCTAAACCATCCAAATATATGTACATAAGAGTTGAATGTTCAAAAAACTTATTTTTTCCCATGCACATATGGATGTATGTGTATATTGCTTCTTTCGCTTGCATGTGCGTGTTGGCAACAAATGAGACTCGTGGCAGCAAAAGCAATTTGTAATGATTTAGAAGTGCCTGCTAAAATAGTGTTGTGTGCGGGAAAATAAAATACTACATTTACTACTATACATACATAATATACCAGCAGTTGTTGCAGTAGTTACTATTTGTGCATGCAGTTAGTAATAGGGTATTTGGCTGCACGCCTACTTAGTCTATGCGGCAACAACAGAGTTATTGCTGAGCTGCTGACACTTGCCTGCATTGCATCCACGTACCTACATACATTGCATGCACGTACATACACATGTAGATATCTATGTCAGCTACTTTTAACATGCAACCTACTAACACTACTACCGTTCTCCGCTCATTTTCCTTAACGGTTGCGCGTCCTGCTTTGTATTGTTGTTTCGTTGTTTTAGTATTTGCTTTATTGTATTGTTGTCACAACGCCCACGGCGCAAGGATGCCAAGACAACAAACAAAGCAACACATGTTGTCGGCAGCGACACCAACCACCACACTACGTCGGCTTATAGTGTGCTTCTTGCAACACGCCTCAATTCACTGGCAACATTTGTTTTAAATTGTAATTAGAGGAAATGTTTGTAGATTCCTGCCGCCACGCAGACTTTATTTTGCCAACAAAACATGTCTCAAATGGCTTTATTGCATTGTATTTGACTGTGAAATGTGTGAAATGAGTTTTGTTGCATGCAACATGTCAGTTGGATAGAATGTTGCATGCAGACAAAATGTGGCACGCGCTTCAATTTAATTAAGTAATGGCGGAGTGTTGCTAATGAATTCATTAGCTTTTAAAGTAATTTGTGTTGCATTTTTTTTTTAACCTTGATTAAAAATTATAAATGATATTGAAAAATTAGATTAGTTAATAGATAACTCTTCTAGGTCGCAACATTAACGTTGGCTCTATGAAATCTTCGGTCGATAGTGCTACAAATCAAGAAATTGAGTTGCAAAAGGGTCTACAGACTACAAATATGCATCGATTTGATTAATTTTATTGTGCAATTGTGCATTCTGTGCACTGTGCACTAAAAAATTTAAAATAAACAACTAAAAATTCAAATATCGGGCTCGACAAATCTCTTCTAAATCTCATCAGCTCTCATTTAGTCAATCAAATGGGTTCCTAATTGCAGGCTGTAGCCCCTTTTGAAATTCGATTTATGGATTTGCACCACTGAGCGGCAAGAATTTCTGGGTGAAAGGGTGCTAAAATCTTTTAGAGAACTTGGATCAAATTATTCAATCGAGATCATTTTCTAGCCTTTTTAGTACAAAGACGGTTTAAGCTGGACCTCAAATTTTCAGCTTTGAAATGAGGAGTCTAAATGGAGCTTTTAGGCGCAGCTTTTTAGTTATAGCATCGAACGTTGAGGCCTTTTTCAAGAGGCAAAAAAAGCTTGTTAAAATGGATAATTGAAATCGCAAACATTTTTTTGTGTGGTCTTGAACTTATGTATTGCTCAATACCCAAAAGTCGAATAGAAAAAAGTGTGACTTCAGAGCCAAGGACGGGGGTTTCCTAAAATTGGACGATTCGCTTAAGTGGCTCTTCTGAAGTCTCAGTTTTTGTTATATATAAAGTACACCTCGATGATGTAACCGATACCAAGCTCTCAACC
>NW_023458555.1:30670837-30764349 GCF_013731165.1 Rhagoletis pomonella | reverse complement strand
TATATAAAGTACACCTCGATGATGTAACCGATACCAAGCTCTCAACCTGAATCGCAATGTGTTTTTTTTTTTTTTTTGTTTGATACAACAACTTTTAGAGAAGCTAATGCGTAAATTTCGGATATTTATTGGTCGCAGCCTTATACGGGTGAATAAGCAGCCCTTATTTGCATTAACTCATACATTTTCTTATTTCAAACAAATGCACGAAATTTTTGGGAATTGACTCGGATCAGGGGAATTTTCGATAACAACACTGATAACAACAGCCTTATGTACAAGCAAGCAAACGAAGCAAACGAGCTTGGCGTTCGCGGTAGCCGAGTGTTGAGAAATGTATGCTACAAGTCTGTAGGTGCCAGGTTCGATCCTCAGTTGGAGCGATTGCCAACATTTTTTTCGTTTTTATTACCTTTATTTTAAATATTTGATTTAACTTTACTTTATTTTATTTTCATTTTTTTTTTTATTTTAAATCACATTTTTTATTTTACTAATAGTTAATTTAAATTTTCCGAGTTTAATTTTATTAAAATTGTCAACAACAACTAACTGAAAAAATTTAAAAAATGTAGAACTAATAAATGACTGAATAAAAAAGAAATAAATTAACATTCTACTGGCCGTGGTACTCGAACCCACGAACTTGCGGCTCGTTAATCCGCATTACTGCCGTGTGTCAAGGCACAATTTTAACCAGATCAACTGCGCTGTTAATCCGGATCAATGCTGCCGTGCGCCTTTGCTTCTACATTTGCCTGTTATCAGATTCTTAAGTGTTGTCCCGCTTTACTTTGGCGCCTAAGCGATTTTGGCCTTTAGACTTTCATTCAACAACACTGGATCCAGGCTCCCTTCCTTTTCGTTCTGTACAGCGCCATTATTGGGGCTTCCTCCATATATGGTTAGTGGCCTTCGTTCTTCCATACGATTTGGTGTCGACATCTAGAATTACTAACTTCGCAGACCGGTGAAGTACTTGGGACATCCGTAGGTCATCAATCTGGTTAATATCCATTCGCAGCAAGCTTATCAGGCAAAACTGCAAGGGCAAGGCAATAAAGAGGCCGGAAGATTCACGATATTTGGCTAAACTTCTACAAGAACATAGAGCAACAATATAGAAAACAACTCTGAATACAACAGGCTGTGAAAAGTTATGTCGAAATATTCCTCAAATATGAACTCTTTCCAGAAGCCTAACGATGACCAGACATCATTATGTAACGAAATGCTGGAGATCCTTATGAGCACACACTTCGCGGGGTGCGCTAACGATACTCTGATACATCGCCCGGTCCTTGCATCAAAATGCTCCTCAACTGTTTAATAAGCGCTTGGACATAAACATGGTTTAAAAGGCTAATTTTAGCAAGGAGGTAAATACCTCTTGGCATACTTCGAGCAAATTTTGGATAAAAAACGCGGCAAAGCGATCCCTGGATCTCATTCGCCTTGACTGCTCTTCTCACAGATTAGTATTAGAGATAATCACCTGACACTGTCCTATGAGCACGCACGGAAAGAGCTGGTGTTACCCAGCTGACGATTTTTATCGCAGCTGCAGATACGAGAACGAGGTGAAGAGTATCGAACTTTATCTCTGTCACTGCCCCGACCAAGCCGAGACGCGGAACCATTTCTCCAACAAGTACATTCTAGATTGCTTCTGTCTCATTTGTGCTATATAAAACACACACGGTGGTTGAATTTTTAAGGGAGCAAATGAATCAAATGCTTCCGCCAGTGGTATCAAAGCGGAGTTTTTAAGCCTACGAATTCCACTGGGCTCTTACACGGTGGTAGCCACTCAAAAGTGACCTAACTTAACCAAACCTAATTTGCTAATTTTGATTTCTAAACTCGCATTAGGAAATAATGAATGGTAAATTGCCTGTGGCTCTCCATTGGCATTTGTGATGTTAATATATCTGCATACATACATACATATGTATGCATAAGCAAAATGAGATATATATATACATATATATATAAAATGTTATCGATAGGCTAAACTCGTACATAAATGCAAAAATAAATTGGTTTAAAATCAACAAATACTACAAACATAGGTACGCCAAAAATATATCATTTTTAATATTCACGCAGGATTATAAATTCAAGCAAAGCAAACATAAATTTTAATGCATGCAAATTGAATATTCATAAGTAGATACGGAATACAAATAAAAGTTATTTATTTATAAACAGAAAATTTGGTTGAATACATTACGCACCAGCGTTCAAGAATGAATTGGTGATTTAATAAGTTTGCTACCATGGCCGGGGAGTTTTTTTTTTTTGCCTGCTGAAGGAAAATTTTCACAAAAATGCTGCGAAATAAATGCAAGAATTATACAAAGGATAAATAAAACAAAATAAAATAGCACCCATAACTCCATTAGACTAGGCCAGAAAGAGTCGTGTTCTTAGTTGGAAATGCCTAATCGAGCCTTGGGGAGTATGAATGACAAAATAGTAGTAAGACGCTCCTGTCGTAGTACTTTCGGCAGCACTGATTGGCACTACCACCGTTTGTCAGTTTGGGCGGAGACCAAAAAGCTTCTCCATTGCCATTCTTCTAAGCGAATTTACGCCAGTTGCTCACTTGGTCCTTCCATTTTGTTCGTGGGCGCCCATGATGAGAGATTTGAAGAGCGTGAGTTTTATCCGTCGAGAAACGGTTCTGACTTTCTATAGCCTACCGAGCCCAAAATAGCATCTGTTGGCAAAAGTTATTCTTCGCTTAATCTACAGGCTGATGTTCTTGGTGGTGTTTATGCTGGATCCTTAATAGACAAAGTCGCAGTGAGGTTCTTTCCAACTTGGACGGAGCTAAAGATTGTGCTCAACGTCACTCTACATGGCCGTATTAGTTTTGAGTGGAATCGCTCCCGAGACAGTGCTGAAGTCGTTAACATCGAGAGTTAAAGTTCTTATTCCCAGGGCTAAAGTTCTTTCCCTTCTGAATGGAATTATCGCTGATTTTGTTCCATATCCATACATCAATTACTGTTATCCTAAAATTGTATGTAAGTTGGTTCATTTGTAGCCTAAGTGGAAAGTTTAAACTATTAAAAAAAAGGTGGTGAGGTTGAACAAAAGCCATTTGTAGATTGGCTATCACAAATTGATACCACCGTTTGGGCATTATTTCGTCGAGGTTTTAAAAACTATGCCTAAAAAAAGTTTTGATTACAATTTTAATATACACGCCCAGAACTCTGAAATAATGACATGGCATGGGGCGATTATTTACGAGCAACCCTAATAGTAGCGAACTAAGGTTCGTTATTAGTTATTTAACAGCCATACCGTTATATTGTTATTAAAATTTGTCGTTACCATTGCAAATGCCATTGCTATTGCCATTACCATTATTCTTACCATTACAATTATTATTACAATTATCATTACTATTACCATTTCCATGACCATCACTATTACCGTTACCATTACCATTACAATTATCAATACCATTGTGATTTGGTTTATCGTTCCCGTTACCATTACCATTACTATTACCACCACCAAATACTTTATCATTACTATTAGCACTATCATTACCATTACCATTGTGATTTACTTTACCGCTATCATTACCATTACCCTTAAGATTACCATTACCCTTAAGATTACCACTACCCTTAAGATTACCATTACCCTTACGATTACCATTACTCTTACCACTACCATAACCATTATCATTACCGTTATCGTTACCATTATCATTACCATTACCACAACTATATCCATAACCGAACTCATATCATAACCATTACCGTTAGCATTACCATTTCCTTTACCATTATTAATATTTTATCTGTTTCCATCTGCAGCAAGATTTGTAATCTGAATTTATATCCATCGATAGTTTGTGTGCCAGTCCTTACTTATGTGGACCGTAATTTTTTTATTTACTTACAGATGTCCATGAAAATGTATGCAGGGTTTTGCCTATTAGGAAAACCACACCGTCGCTTTACCCACACTGCAACTATGTAGAGCAGCATTGTTGATGATTAAATTGCATTCCAATAAATAGACGAACGGAGCAAAAACTCTGCGGCTGAGAAAATTTTCTAGAATTAGACAACTAAAACCATAGCAAGAGAAACTAATAAAAGAAAAGCAGAGCTACGGTTATAGGTAGCAGAAAAACATTGCAATTTACAATCAATATTGTGACAATCGCAATTTGTCAAATACAGTGGCAGCAACAAAAACAGCAATCACAACGGCAAGCGTAGTGACATGACAGGACAACATTTTAATTGAAAATCAACAGCAAAAGCAACGCAGGAGAAGCGGGAGCAAAAAAAAACAAAAACAAAAAGAGGAAATTCAAGCTACAAAATCTCTCACACTGCATGCACGTCGCTTGCAACATATTGAGGGCGCATAACTTGGCATTTTTGTGAGCTGAGTAAATGCTCAGCATCATACACCACCGAGCAGAGTCCTTGGTCGCGCATTAAGCTTGCACTCGCATGACTCACCACCACAGTTACGGTGCTTTTATCAACTATTGTTGTTTTGGCTCAAGAGATCGCTGTGTGTGGCAGAGTAGCGGCCAACAACAGAAAACTACAACTATCACTACCAAGTAACAGCACTGCACTGCTACAAGCTGTAACAGTGGCCCAACCCCACCACACCACACAACGGCCACCGGCACTACGACCTCGATGGGTAAGACGTGCCCAACGCCGAGCCTGAATTCGAGTATCTCGAATTCTGTAATAACTACTGCGAGTAGCAACTATAATCAGAGTCACAGCAGTAACCATCATCACCAGCATAAGCATCAGCATCAGCAACAACAGCAACAACAGCAACAGCATCATTATACGGTGCCGTTGCCACCACCACCACCGCCGCAACCACTCCAATCGCAGCCACAACAACATTTTCCACAGAAATACATGAATTCGAAGCGTAAACATGCCAACAATTACCACAACATGCTGATGCATCCGGGTGCCCATTTGGATCACAACAATTACTTGCATTTAAATTCGTTGTGGTCCATTTGGTATGGCGTTTTGCTGACGCTATTCCAAGGCTATTTAGCCGTACATGGTGCCTATCGGTTCCTTGGTAAGTAACTTAATATACGTACGTACGTACACACATACATGCACACATGGTACTAACATAACAATATTGTGAATTTATGTAGGTAGGTATGATTACATCTAAAATTTGGTAGTAATTAAGAATAGTATCATAAAGTGGAAGAGTGATAATCCCTACAGTGACTCAAAAAAGTGGTCCTATAGTGATTTATTTTTTTTTTACATATTCGCAATGTTTTTTAGGTTAACCAAAACTTTTTACATAAATCGAAGTCCAAACTTTACATATACAAAATTTCGTAAAATTCACCAAATTGTCACCAAAATTTTGAACTTCTTAATTCGAATTTCTAGATTAGTTTTGGGTATGCTGTTTTTTAGCCCACACAATTTTAGTCTGATAACGTGCAATTTTTAATAGGTCTTGATTTGTAATATTTTTTTTGCTGGCTTCTTTTGCACTTTTTTCCATATTAAGGTGAATTTCTTATGCAATAAAATGCGCAGGACCGTTCGCTAAACAATTTCAAAAAATCAACACCAGATTTTATAAATTACACTTGTTATATTTATATCCGCTTATTCAAAAATTTTCATAAGATTCTGAAAAAAAAGTTCGAAATTTTAATGAAGATTTGTTGAATTTTTCTACTAAATATTAAATTCTGAAACTTTGATTTATACGTTTTTGGTTCAAGCATGATCAAAATTAAAAAAATTACAAAAAAAATTTCAAATTTAAAAACAATAAAAAAAATCAACATGTGAACACTTATTTCAGTCACTGTTTACGTATGACATGTCCATAACCGTACATGCATAATAATATGTAAATTTTCGCTTACACAATATGTTAGTGTTTGGCCGAGCTTTTCCTCCGATTTGTGGCATGCGCCTTGATGTTGTCAGTTTTACGCCGACTCCGAACGGCGATTGTATTTTTATGAGAAACTGTTTTTCATAGCAGAATACACTCGGAGGTTTGTCGTTATTAGAAAAAACTTTTTTGTTGTTTTTTTTTTTTGGTCGGAAACTGGGCTTCACCCAGGCCCACAATAAAATATATCATTTAACTTATCATTTAAATTTATTTTGGATAATCAAACTCGCTTCAAAAGCATTTTAGAAATAAACTCATAATAAGCTACTTAATTGAACTTGTCGATAAATTGATTTAGAATTTAAAAAATGGCAATAGTTCGATTAACTTATTGCTTTTAATTTTATTTGAACAGGTGGCAATCTTCTTAAAACAATATGGTAGAAATAAAGCTTTAAAATTTCTAAAGAGGTGGCAACCCTATTCAAAAATATTTTAAAATTAAAGTTTTTTAGCATTCTATAAAAATATTTCGCTTAGTATGCCTATTAATTAATTTCGAATTTCTTAACAGGTGGCAACCTTGTCACAAATATTTTCGAACAGCTCTTTTTGACATCTCGCATTTGATACGCATATTTAAGCATTTCATTTCACTTGCAAATTAAAATGATTTTTACTACTTTTTGAACAGGTGGCCGCCCTATGCAAAAATATTTTCTAAATAAATCGCGTTTGAATAGCGTTTGTTCGGCACCCACATTATTTAGCTTAATACTAACTTTTCTGTACGAAATCCTGTGCCGAATTTCCTGGAAACACGTGCAGCCGTTTTAGCGTGAAAGCGCAACAAGCATACTCACCAACTCACTCAAACCTTCACATTTTTAATATTAGTAGGATTTATATAAAAGTAGTTAGGATTTGTAGAAGGAAAATTATAAATCTTTTTTTTTGTTGTTAAACTTATATATAGTGCGTTTTTATTCCAATTGCTGGGAATCTCAATATTTTATAACAGCGCTTACATGCGAGTATCTCTCTGCCACCAACCCACGCACTAAAAAATTATTGACTTGTCAACCATGCTAGCTTATTAGAGCCTTAATTATCTCAACATGACAAGGCAACAAATTACATTTGTTCAAGAAAAAATTTTCTAATAAAAAAACGAACTAAAAAAGCTCGACACATAATTAGTATATATTCCATGTAAACTCATTTATGTAACAGTGATTTTTTTATTTTCTTTTTTTCCATATCTATGATGTTTTCCTGCTATTATATGTGTAACATCGCCATTACTATCACATCGCGCTGTCATCATTAACCATTCCCTTTCGCCAGGCTGCTCGCTGATATCGTGGAAAATCGAGCCGGTAGCTGAATTGAATCTACAAATTGTGCTTTCCGGTGTAGTCTTCATTTTGCTGCCGTTTTTCTTTACTTCAGCTGTTTTTAAGGTGAGTAAATATTTCACTATTTTTTTTTCTTTATATCAAGCAATGAGAATTTTATAAAATAAAAAATATGCTGCATTTTACGTGTTTTGTCTGCTATGCTGCTTATGTGGTTGCTTTGCTGGAAGCAATCCTTTTTCCACATTTTTTGTTACATATGATGTGCATATACATATGTATTATTTTAAGTTATGTCGGTTTTTGTGTTGAACTAGCTGATGCAGAATTAATATTCCGTATCAGGTAGAATTATGCGTTCATTTATACTCTGAATTTTTCAAGCCAACGAAAGCATTCATTTCTTCAGCGCGAAACATAAGGATGTCTATGACAAACTTTCTTAGCCCATCATCGTGAGTTCTTAGATCAATCCTACATTTTATTCAGGTTCTTCAACTACATTTTGCTTCCCAGGAGTATTACTTTAGAATTGGGGAGCCACTCGTGCAGAACGTATTGAATTAATTTGCCTATAACTTCTATAAACTATATACACAATGATTCAGAAGCACCTTATTAATCTTGCCGCTTGGGGTACTGGAAGCCCAGAAGAAGAAGAAGAAGAAGAAGAAGACTTCTTATGTCCATTTTCGGATTTGTATCTCTCGGGCTATACTCCTTTGTCGGGCAGTTAAGGCAAAGGTTTAAGTACAACAAAGGGGTGCATTAAATAAATCATACCTTTCAGTTCAGTAATGGCCGGAAATTTTATAGAGAGTTTTCGATGCTCTAAATTTTTTCGATTACTGCGATAATAGTCATCCGACGTAAAGCCAATTTTGTGGTCGTGTATCTCATACAAGGCAACAGTAATAATTCTACAACATTTCGAAGTTGGTTAAGTCTAATTTGGAAAAGATGAGCTGTGGATCTTTTATTTCCTTAAATTAGAATTTTCATACCTTGCCTCTAAAGCGGCTGGGTTATCAAAGCCGAATGGTTGCACATACGTACTAATACCCTTCAGAACCCACCCCTGGCCCGCGAGTGATTCAAAAAATGTAGAAAATACTTTTTTTTTTAATAGCGCTTGCCCCTCTTTAGGCAAGGGTAGAGCTCTGAGTGTATTTCTAATTTAGAAAACCTTATAGAAAATGGCGTAAAATTGTGGCAAAGATGTGCGCGCCAAATATTTTTTTTTTTTGCAACTATCATGGATATCCTTACAAATTTATATGCCTAGTAGATACAAATACCTCTATAACCTAGTGGCTTATCATTGATCTCCCTGCTACTAGCTATATGTATGGTTCATTAACACAAGGGCCCTCAGACTGCCTCTTCCGAACTAATAACACTAAACTTTTAAAAAGCTGCAGAACTTGCGGACTGCCGATGCAAAATCTATTAAGCTGTGTGTACATATATTCCATAAATTATTTTATGCGGCTTTTATGAATCCCAAACATTGCCTTGACTAGCTCTAGATGTGTTTGTCTTCTTCCAACGACCGCGTCGCGGGTTTCTGGCACCGAATAGCAGTAAGGACAGCGGTATTTAGTATAAGGTAACTCCTAGGGTGTTAGCTCTAAGCGCCATAACCGGTCGGCTTGTCTGTTAAATATATGTACTAAGATTATCATTGTGAGTAACATTTGTTTTCTAAATTTCTTGGATTGGTAATTTCCTATGAGCCGCGACTAGTCGTTTGACCAACCGTAGCTCATGTGAGTTCTCCCGCTGGGCTGTTTTAAGCAGCCGATTCTCTGGTGTTATCATTTACCTGATAGGAGTTCTCTTTGTATTGACCGGGTAGCTTCTGCTTTGCTTGACAGTCTGTCAGTCTCCTCCCTACTCTGCATCAGTAGCGTGGCAGCGATTTTGGAGAAGGGGCTGCAGGGTAGGGAGTTGATTGTTTTCTTAGGACAAACTGATGAATAACGGCAAACGGATGACGAATAATGACTAACAACTTATGACAATGATTAGTGACTTATAGCTAAGGACAACTGACTTATGAGTAATGAATAATGACTTATGGCAAATAACTTCTGACTATTGAGTAAAGGGTTAGGACTACCGACTAATGATTAACCACTAACAACTATTGACTTACGACTATTGAGAAACAAGCAATGGATTAATGACTTATGACTGACAATTAAAAATTGTGAATTATGTCTAACTACTCTATAGTAATGTGTATTTTGTTATTGACTAACAATTTGGGCCAAATGACTAACGGCTTATGACTTAGAACCTTTAAAGTTGGGACACACAATAACCAGCAGTGACGACTGTGAGTAATATTTCTGAGAGTCAAGTAAATCTTAATTCTCACGCATAGATAATGTGGCTAACAAAAATGAAAAGAGATTTCCATAGAGATCCAAAATTACTTTCATGTGCAAATTGTTTCAGATTTTGATTACACTGTTGGGAAAGTGTCAAGTTTTGAAATGACACAAAAACGCCGAAATACATAAATTTAAGATGGAGTCATAGATAATGTATCTGTAAACCGTTTTCCAGATCAGGTAATTTTTCCAAGATATTTTCTTTTTTTATGAATAGAAAAATTCAAATTTTATTGGATGGAAAAAAGTACATATTTTTGCAAATCTTTTCTTGCGTTTGCAAAAAAAATCAAGCCACAAACAATGAAAATCGATGGATAAATAAAAAAGTTGTCAATAGTCAAATGAGAATACGCAATAATAAAATAGTGCTTTCTTGAAAAATCTCAGCCGTCGAAATAATGGCAGGAAATGTTCATATCGGGCATGGACGTACACGTATGTATATACGCGTACATGGCGTATGAGTAACATTTTCCATCTTAAAGTTTAAGTTAATTTTGTTATTAGAAATGCAAGCTTAAAATGAAAATATCTTGGGAAAACGACATAATCTAGAAAAATGGTTCACAGATCCACAATCTACGACCCAAAATTATGGTTTACGTGTCTGTGCGTGTTTTTTTGTGCCCTTTTTAGGAGCCGCTAAAATCAAGCTGTACAAAATAAAATTAGCTTGAAATAATAATATGAACGCTGCCGTTTGTCTATGGCCTTCTCTGACCAGAGTAAAATTCAAACCCCAATCTTTAAAGCAAAATTTCGCTGCTTGGTGCACAAGCTTTTAAAACTTATTTGCTACTGGGTAGCTATAAAACAAATGGATTCCAGCTTTTTTCGTGGTTTTTGCTAATATACACATGCGCTTTATTTTGCAGTCGCTCTTGTTTACATACATATATGCAAACATTCATTCATACATTTCTCGGGAATGCGTGACTTAATTTCAGAGTAAAATCACACATACATACATTTGTATGTATTGCTCACATGGAAGAGCAACTGTTGCTACGCGCTGATATACTCTCAACAAATGCAACCCGAAGTAATAAAATCAACTGCTGTCATATTGCATAATTAAATTTTTTTTGTGGTGCGCTCAATCAAGTTGTTATTGTTATTGTTTCTGTTAGTTGTGTTGCTTATTTTTCACAACGTACATATGAATGTGCGTCGGCACTAAATTTTCCATGGATTTCTGTGTTTTTATACACAACAAACATTATTATTAAATTTATTCAGCAGCTTTCAGTGCTGATAGTACATAGTAGTATACTTACAAATATATCAACATACATAGCACATAGTATGTATGTACATCGCAAAAAAGGCAATGCAGCTGCCATCCAGCAATCAGAGCAGATCCCTCCTCATTATGTTGCATTATTTTCACTGCCTCGCCACCATTTTGTTTTTGCGGTCCGACAACTGCAATTTTATACAAAGAACAAAGCATTCAGTAAATATGTATACATAGAAGGTACTAGGCACTGAAAGCATAAAAGCTCTGCCGCCGTCTACTAACAGAAAACATGTTAAAGTGCAACAAGAACAAAAGTGGCAAAAATGTGATGGCTGCACACTCGGCCAGCGAGGATACAACTAAAACAGTTGAGGCAGGGTTGGGGGTGCAAATTTTGACTGAACAACACTATCGGGCTGCTCTTCACTAACGGTACTTTAAGTGCGGCATTGCCATACAGTGTCGGTTTTTACCTTTGAATGAGTTTGTACATACATACATACACATTAGTAGGTATGTGTCTGTGCAAGCTACTGATAGCTTTATTTTTGTTTTGCTGCTCTCCTCTGTGTGGCTCCATCGAATATCCGCGCAATGTGCACAGGCTCTGTTGCAGTTGCCGCCGTTGTTGCCGCTTTTTATCAGGATAATAAATGCAATTATGGGTTTTTCATATTCCGCCTTTGTTTATTGTCTTTAGCCTGTCGCCGTGGAGTTGGTTTTGGTGGCACAAGGTTGCAAATATACAGACATACAAATTTTTATGCTCCTATATTTCCTGTAGGGAAAGCTACTAGTTGTGATATGGAATACTACCATTAAAAGTATGGCTACATTAGTAGCAATGCCATTTCTGAGTGGTTCAGGTCCTTTTTTTACATAATTTTTATTTAAGATTTTATTTTAATTTTTTCTTTTTATTTTTTACAAAGAAAAATATTTTTTTTTTTTATTTAATCTAGCATGCCATTCCTGAGAGTTCAAGTCCCCGAGCAGGTCAAATTTTGTGTGTTTGAAATTTAATTAAAAATAAAAATTTTAATTTCTATAATTAAAAATAAATAATTAACTATAATTTTTATCATGCTCAAATATGTAATTTTTATTTAAATTCAAATTATTCAATCTAAACCGCCTCCAGGCGGATTCTAACCTGCTATCTAAGAACCAGTGCCGCAACGTCACATCCACATTTGCTATTAATTGCGTTTTATTTTTAGCTTTGACAATTTAAAGGCAGATGTCGCTGATGGCATACGTTTTTCGGAATTATCTAACTGATGGGTTATCGCCTTAGCCAGTACTAGTTAATGAACCGGTATTTTTACTTACTGATTGTCTTTTCCCTGCGGGTTTGTAACTATAATTGCATGTAATGTTGGGAAGTCAGTGGTGGCGCCTGGCCTTTATAGACAAGCTTTTGGTAGTGAAAAACGGCTACGGGCGTTGGACCTCCATAGTAATGGATAGTTTTTAGTTTCAGTGGAAAAATGTAATATGGTCATGTGATTTAAGATTATTAAATTTAGCGCATTTTTGGTAAAATGATTTCCAAATGCGCAGTAGTGCCGAGATTCCTTTATCGTTGTCCTAGCAATTTGCCGATGGAGTTGAAACTTTTGCAAGAAATTCAAACGAATCTAATGCATTTATAGGGTGACACAACAACAAAATTTGTCGAAATGCTTTTTATTATTTCATCATGTTTTTAGTATATGTCATTTACAGATGTATGAAACACAATATCCGTTAAATGCCCACCACGACTCCTCTGGCAGGATGCTCATACTAAAAATTTCCATGACTTTTTGGGATAGTTCGGGCTATATATCATTTATAATGCATACGATTTGGGCCTTCTGTCTGGAATCGTGGGGAGTTTATTGAAAAGAAGTAGAATGGTGCCAAATCGGAAGATTTCGCCGACAATTTGGCCTCGGTCTTTCGTCAAATAATGCGTGCTGGGACCTTCGTTCATCATAGCGCCATTTTTCACGCACGATTTAAAAAATTTCTGAGGAGGTTTAAATCCAAGAAGGTAATGTGTGTCCTTTCTATTCTTCCTGCAGTTATTAAACCTTCTACAGTGAGGAGTGCTATTTCGATTTTCTCCCCCGTTGGCGTTGACTTCGTAATTCTTGCTGGGAAGTCTGCCATAAATAGGGCCTGTAGTGATTCTTTGCCATTCTGGACCCAAGACTTGTCTCCAATTTCAGCTATTCCCTGTACGATAGTACCTTTAGATATAACCCAAAATTACCTCGAAGACAATCTATGCACATTTGTTTTAAGTAGATATTTATACTCTTCCCAGCGTTTCGTGGTTTTCGTTGGGCTCGCCAGCTTGAATCACTCCTTGATTAGCCACCTGAGAGCTCCCGACACTGGTTTCGATCGAGTCTGTATTGCGTTATACTCGGCTTTGTCAGATGGCGCAAAGTATAAGAGCTGAGTTGGCTCCTGAGATCTCCGAACTTTTCGAGGGTGGTCTGGCTTTAGCCGAGGTTCTTTTCAGAGAGCATGAAGCATTAAAAGCAATAGCGAGTGTGGTTGTTACATCACTGTTGGCCTTTCTCAGGTCGTTTGAATTTCTCAAAAATCTAAGTGACAGAATTCTGCCTTGATCAACTATCTGAACGTTGTATCCACTATAGCGCTCACTCTGGCCAAGGCCCAATGAACGGAGAACGCGGAATGTATTAAGGGCTTCAAAGTCAAGCTTTAGGCGGCTCCCAGTAATACTAAGGGGCACTGGGCTATTGGTTATATGATAGAATCCGTCTAAGGAAGTGCCTTTGTGAGTGCCCTGTACTCCGGAGAAAATGACTAAAATTTCGGGGTAATCACTTCCTCGAGAGCCTAGACTCCATGGAGGGTCTGCTAGGATTCGCCGGAGAATAAGGACATATAGGGATACGCATGGAGAAATCCTCTGGGCTTCACAATGGGCCTTTGTGGCCGCCAAGTGAACTATTTTCAAAGCTGCCCGCGTTACCTTACCTAAACTACCATTTTTACTTTTCTTAGGAGAACATGAAACCGCTTTACACGAATTATCAGAAAAGCGGACCTAACAGGAAACTTCACATTTTCTGGGAACACTGTAACGGCTTTGTAGAAAGAGCTATATCTAGCACATTCTTTGGCATGTAGGTTGTCCACCGTGTGCGCTCGTTTAGATATTTTCTGATGCTTTAAAAAAGCGCGGTGCGGACGGTAAATATCTATGGACAAGAACGGAGCAGGCGGTGATTGTCAAAATTTCTCTATTTAAATCGGTAATCCTAAAATTGCCCATCAACTTCGGCTTAATATTTATGAAACACCATATTTTTCCTAAAGCGACTTAAAAGCTATGGAAAAGCACACAATGCAAATCGAAACAATAAAAAAGCCTAAATTAAAACAAAACGTTAAATGAAAACAAAAGGGGCGATAAATCCAAAAAATCAGCAATCATAATCAAAACGACACAATAGCTTATCATAAAAGAGTAGTGAAACAAAAGCCACTATAGCTGCACTTTAATGGCCACACTTTATATACGGTGGCGGGCAAACAAATGGGGACACTTCTTTTGTTTATTTAATGTTATTAAAAAGAAAAGTATGCCAAAAAGCGGCGGTAAGTCCTAGTTACTTCAAAGTTTAGTTTGCACTTTATTATACTAAAAGTTAATGGGCTACAAAATTGCATACCGAGCTTTTTTCTAAAAATTCTGGTTAAAAACTATACAAAGTTTCAATTCAGATTTACCTACTTGGTTTTTGTTAGTAGTTGAGCTATACTTTCATACATAATCTATACATATAAAATTGTAACAGAGCGATGTCTATGGAGGATCTTTATTAGAGCAACGGAAGTCAAATCAACAATTTTTAGAATTTTTCTCAGACTGTCTGTATGTATGTTTGTACGCGCATGGCTGGAAAACTAATGCATATAATCGAATACAGTTTTCACGAGTGTATTTCTTAAGGTCTAACTTAAGATATAGAGTAAATAAAAATTAGAGGGTTACCACCTGTTTGAAAATTCTAGTTTAAGTAAATTGATAACATAAAGTAAATATTGCAATATAGGTATCAAACCAAAGAGGTTTAGGCAAGCTTACTGTGAAAATATTTTTAAGGAGGGCTGCCACCTGTTTGAAAAATTGTATTCAGTTAAATTTATAAGGTAAATATTGAATTAGCGTACCTTTGAAGACAGTGCAGTGAGGCACGCCGGGCATTTGCTAGTAAATAATAGCAAAATAGCTAAAATTTGTTAAAATGTCACGTCCCTATTTACTTTTCCGTCACTGTAGTTGACAGAGCAACAAATGAGCAACCAAACTAACCAACACTGCAACAACTTAGCACATTTGCTGGTTGCCAACTAGGCAATACACATCGGCTGGTGCTGCTGAGCAAATGCAGTGAATGCCAGAAATTCGAGGAATAAAGTGCCTGCTGATGTGGGACTGGAGTAAAATGTAGAAATTGAAGCAAACTAGTTGGATGGACGCACTTGCAAAGTGAAGGGCAGTGTTGCTGTTGTTGTGAATGTAAAAGGTAACTGACAGTATAAAGAAAAACACCAACTGACCATTGATGGCACGCCGCACATACACACACACACACAGGCATAAGTATTAAAATGAAAAACTAAAATATGCCAATGGCTAAATGCTAGCCTAGACTTTTTTGCGGCCAGTGTTGCGAGAGCTTTGTTGCTTTCAATTGGCAGCGCCATTGTTTTCGAGCGGCGAGACCTTTTGGCCAACTGACTGATGGACTGGACTGGCTGGGCAGTCGACTGGGCGGTCGGCGGCTGTACCTTTTCAGCTAACAGACTGATTGCCTTAATGTGCACACAAATGCACACTTTCACAAGCGTACTCGATTTGCCTAGCCGCAGCATGTCAATGACCAACGATGACCAAACGCTATCAGCAAGCAACACAACTGGCATGCAATGACCAGCAGCAGCACCAGCCAGCTGTGAGCGAGCCTGTTTTGTTAGTAGTAAAACTATAGCCTTAATAGAAAATTTCACGAGCAGACTAGCGATTTATGTGAGCCCACTATTCACGCTTGCTCGCTCATCCAGGATAGTGACTGCATATTCGCATCAAAATAGTGGCCTATCTATAGGCGCATTATGTGCAATGATTTATTTTGCTCAACGACATAATTTTTTTTTATTTTTTTTATTTTTTCTGGGTGACCATAATCGAACGAACAAACAAATTGTGAAGAGGACCGAGCCACATTTGCTCAGTTATGTGTGATTCAGATAGCAGCAATTAACTATACATATGTATAGTTAGTATAAATATATATGTATGAAAAAATACTTGATGAAAAGTACGACAGTCACATAAGTACACAAAAGCAAATTTACTACATTGTTTGCATGCATTCAAAGTTTTGCTCTGCTTGGGTCATTGAGGATCAACTATTTTTACGGAAATGCACACATCAACGGCTCTAAGCAAAACCTAAATTTAACAGCAACAATATAAACAGAATGGAAAATAACCAAATTTTATGAGCTTTTATGTGTACACACATGTATACTTACAAAATATCTACTCGGAATTTATTATTATTTGCAATTGCATGCATTAGACACATTGGAAATTAAATTCTCCTTTAACAAACTACCACTTTACCGCAAAACCACAAAACTTCAATGGCATTTTTGGGTTGCGGGCTTTGTGGAGCAAATGTGAGCAAATATGAATGAATTTATTTGTTTGTATTTGTAGATAAGCATGTGTGCGTGTGGTACGCAAAATCCTACTTAGATCGGCTTGTGGTTGAGTTGTATAAATACATTTCATGCATTCTTTTTTAAAATTTTATTATTTTGTTATTTTCATATGCATTTGTATGTACATATGTCTACTACAGTGACTTAAACAAATGTTCACGTTTTTATTTTTTAAATATTCGCAACGTTTTTTTTAACAAAATTTTTTTTTATTATTTTTCTGTTAACATTGTCCAAGCTTTGACTAAAACCATATAAATCAAAGTTTCAGACCTTATTCACAAATTTATGAAAATTCAACAAATTTTCAACAAAATTCCGAGCTTTATAATCTGATTCTTTACAGTTTTATTGCCCATATATTTTAAGTCTCATGACGTGGAAGTTGCAAACGGCTAAAAAATCGCGTTGATTTTTAATATTTTCTTTTTGTTTTGCTGAATTTCTTATGAAATAAAATGGGGGAGACCATTCGCAACAAAGCTTCAAAAAATCAACGCCAGTTTTTGTAAATTGCACTTTTTATATAAAAAAAATATGAAAAAGCAGTCTCAAAAAAAAAAAAAAAAAAAAAAAAACATCTCTAAAATAAATGCGATTATTAACCGGTTGAAACTTGCACTTCATTAGACTCAAATTGTATGGTTGGTTGTATGGATGGTAAAATTGTATAAAACCGCACACCCAAAAACACTTTTATTTTTCTCAATGTAACTAAGGGCCATCCTAATGATGCACATTCATACATATGTGCTTTTACAACTGCAAGTGCACATAACTATTGTGCAATTGCATTGGTTATCACATTTACGTGTCATTGGTAGTTTGAAAAGTCAATGAGACAATTAAGTTTTATAGTTGAAATTATGCTGCATTCAACTGATAAAATTTAATAAAGTACATATGGAGTAAGCCTGCAGAAATATGCATGCATGCATACATGTAATTGAAACTTATTTTGCAGATAATTGTTTTGCATAAAAAGTGTCACAGTTACTGTGGCTTCCGCCTGCAAAGCACTTAATCCTTCAAATTTAAACTGTTTATCCAAAATCTGATATTTAATAAAAATTTTAATTTAAAAAGGTATTAGTAGTAGAGTCTTACTAGATTATTGATAAAAATACTGTTTAGGCCTGTTACTGAACCTAAACCTGTTACAGAAAACTCAGACACATTTGCGCGCTATTTAAAAAGGGTAGCATTAGTATGGTTATTTTAAGCTACCCATATCAAATGTACCCATCCAAATGTCTCTAAATTAAAAATAAAAACAACCATTAAAACAACTAACAGTGGCAGGCTTCACGTTTTCGACATACATATGTCTATACTTCTTCAGTGCAGTTCTGCCGACTGGGTTTTAACCAGGAAAAGCTGCTGATCAGGTCGAATCGTATCGGCCTATATCTCCAAACTCTTGGAAGTGGTTTACCCTAAAAGCCTGCTTTAATTTATAGAAGAGAGAAGCTAGTACGCAACAACCAGTTTGGATTTTGATATTTCATACGCACATAGCTATAGTCCGACCCCTACTCTCTTATAATTAAAAAGCGGAATTCAATGAACCCTTGACGTAGCCTTGGGATTATGGAAGGAAAGGCTATTCGGATACAGTTCTATACTAAACGCATTGCCGCCTGAAATGAAAGCGCTTCCCTTTGACTACATCCTTTCGAAAACCTGAACTCACCGCACACTCTGCAAAAAATGCCCAGGCCGCGGTGACTGGACTCAGGGAAGGGTCCAGTTCTTGGAGAGCTTAACTTTCTTTACTGAATACTCAAAAATTATGCAGGCGTTTTCACTAAGCAATATAACCTTAAGCTATCCTTTCACCTAGCAGATAATTCAAGCGTTATCCAGGCCAAAAATTTTGTAATTACAGAAACAGTAAGGTACGTTACACAGAATACAACCGCGAGAACGTAGGTGATTGTCTTCTCAGATAGCGAATAGACTGTTCAGCCGGCCTCTTCTACCTCGATTACACCTCAACAATTAGACGACATTAGGAAAGAGCTGGTATCGATTTTTGATCAATACGAAATTATTCGAGCATAAGTTCCGGAGCACAAGGACATTAACGTAGACGAGACAGCGGTGGGCATCAGCGCATCGCTCAGGGAGATCAAGGCAGGAATTGCCGAGATGTACCATTTTAAATGTAGACAGAGGTGGAACCGACAGTCCAGCGTGTCCTATGATTCATTTAAAACCAGTGCCCTTTTAGGAATGAGCAAAAAAAATAACTACAAACTGAAGACAGGCTCAAAGCAGACCGTCGCATGCTTTCAGATGCCTCGTAAATTGGAGAAGTAGCGCAGGCAAACACAGAAAAATGAGTAGCTCCAAATGTTTCTTTATTTTATTGACGAAGAAATTAAGCAACAGGCTCGCAATGGCCGAGTAGCCAAGGCCCAGGCGTATCAATCGAGAGATCCGAGTACGAGTCCTGGTGCAGCGACATTTTTTTTCTTGGTTTTTACATTTTTAATTTACTTTTTCCGATTTTTTTTACTTTTAAAATATAGATTTTTTAGTTTAATTTAATTTTTAGTAACATATTTTACTTATTTTTTTTTCTTTTTTTAACTGACTTCCAAAAAAGGAGGAGGTTATCAGTTCGTCGGAATATTTTTTTTTTTTTATGTATGTTACCGCATAACTTTGCACCACGTCAACCGATTACGATAATTCTTTTTGCAACGGAAAGGTAGTGTCTCAAGGTGGTCCCATGCTAATTTGGTTTAGATCCGATCATTGAATCATGAAATATATAGATATATATATATTTTTTGTAAGTCGGGTTTTTTTGCTAAAAATTACTTGTTTTAATTAATTTCTTTTTTATTCAATTAACTTTATTGACTTGGTTGTTATTGTTTTGAGAGCAATATTTTTTTAAATTCATTTAAATTTTAGGAACTTATTTTATTTTCTTTTTTAAATAATTTTTTTTTTGTTTTTTAATTAAATTTCCCTGTTAAATTTTTAGATTTTATTGTGTAAGAAAAAAAATTTGTTCATTTACTTTTAAAAATTTATTTTTTCTTTATTTAAATTTAATGTTGCTAATTAAATTTGATTAAATTTTTAGATTTTATTGTTTTAAAACTTACTATGATTTATAGGAAAGAGATTTCAGACAAACTATTAGAAATAATGTGCTAAAAGTGGAAAAGAATAAAGAGCTGGAGTAAGTTTTCACTTATTTCCAAACATTTCACACCTACACCACTGTTGGATATTTAATGTATGCATTCGTATGAATTCAAAAATGTAAGTACATATCTATAATTACACAACTTACAACATTTCCATCACATACATTTATAAATTTTTTTTTATTACAAGTAAATTTTTTATTAATTTGTTTTTGCGCTCAGTTCTTGTGTAACATATGTACATATTTAAAAATAGTATTTTTCTTTTTGTATTTCATTATTCATTTTGTCAATCTCCGCCAATGATTTTCATTGGAACCATAGTATTGTGCAACTAAAACGTTCAGTTTGTTGTATAAATTGCTCGTAAAATCAACAATATTCTCCACGAGTTTTGCATAATTGAGTAGAAAATCAATTTTATGGCGTTTATTTTACTTTGATTGCTTTAGTGAAACTGACGATTAAAATAATAATTGGATTTTTTAAATTTTTCAATCAGTTTCTATTAATTTTAAACTGATAGATTCTAAAAATTTAAACTAATTCTTTCTTTGCCTTTTGACATTGCGGTTTAAATTTTTGTTTAATATTTTAAGCTACTCAATGTCGGAATTTCACAAACATTTTTTTTTTAGTAAAGCGAAACTTTTGGACTTGTCATTTGACATCTGTTAGTTTTTGTATTCCGCTATGTGTGTATGTACATGTGGAAAGACATACTAATGTACGTCGGGCTGTGCCAGAAAAAATATTCGCCATACACCCCTGAGTCTAGAGTATTTTTTGTTTGGCCGAACGTAGGGATAGAAGTTTTACATTTTTCGGACTGCAAAACTGCATATTCGGAATCTTTGTAGTAAATCTAATTGAAAAAGCTCGAATTTTTACGAAAGTTTGCTGAATTATTACTTTTTTTTAAATATTGCAAAAAATTTGAAACTGCAATTTACATACACGGATTTTGTTAAAGAATACACTTTACTTTCATAAAAAAATATCCAAAATTAAACTAAGAATCAAATATTTAATATATTAAAACTCGTCAAAATGTGAGGGCGGCCATAAATTGTTCGACCACTGTGCGTATACGTAACATTTCACACATTGCTGTATAAGTAACCATTTTATGAACGTTTAAACCATAAGTATATGTATGTACACATCCGTGTACCTTAGCAAAGACTTAATAACCGCCAAAAAGACGTAAGCGACATTTCTTTTTCCTTTTTTTGTTTTGATGCAGAAATGTTACTAGGGCATATAGATGTTATTGTTATTGTGGCGCTTGTGGTTCTATTCCTGCTGAAGTCCAGAGAAATAAGTCTGATGAGGATATTTGGTGATTTTCGAAATCGTAGCTATAACTTCTATTGGTTAGAATTTGTTGCTTTTTTCATTTCTCGTAAAAAACAAAATCGTGGTACAAAGCTGATAAACGTTGCTTAAATAGAAATATTCCTTTCTGCGTTTTATTTTTGTCGATTTTTCATGACCTTCTCCGATTTTTTTTTTGAGCTTTTCGTAATTTTTTGTGGCATTGTGGCATTTCGGTATTGCCCTTTCGTTATTTTACGGAATTTTCTAGGAACGTTCAAGATTTTTTTTTGGGACTTTCTGGAATCCTTCGAGCTTTGCTTTTTGGAATTTTTTAGGTCTTTTCTAGCTTTTCTTGCGACTTCCCGCTACTGTTTGTAGTTTTATATATTAATCTGTTTTAAGACTTTTGGAATTTTTTTTTTGGAATACTTCGTGCTTTTCGGGCTTCTTTTGTGACTTACTTGGGATTTTTGGGGATATTTATTGTTTTATGAAAGATATTTTCGGGAACGTTTCTGGTATCGCAGTCTTTGCAGAATTCTTCATTGGTTGCGTTTCATTACTTTTATATATTTTTTTGGTATTTTCTTGCATTGTTCGTGTATATGTTTACGGTATTTTGCATTGGGGATTTTCTCGGGACTTTTCGAAATTTTTCGTGCTTTATTTTTAGAATTTGTTTTCGGGATCATTGCAGAGGATTTTTCGAAAGTGTTCGTGTTTCATTCGAGAGTTTTTAGAACGTTTTTGATTTCGGATAGATTTTTCTGATGATTTTGCGGTTTTTGAAAACTTTCGGATTGTTAGGGATCTTTTAGGATTCTTAGAGTTGTACTTTTCATGATTTTTTCGATATTTTTCGGGACTTTTTCAGAATTTTTAGGCATCTTTAAGACATAAAGTACATTTACTTATGAACATTAACCTATGAATCAGGTATTAGTTTTCAAAATTAGCGACATCAAAACCCCCGAGTGACAAGTTTGAGAAGTACGCGAGTAAATTTTTAAAAATTATCCGCCGTATTGGATCCGCCATTTTGAAAGTTTGAAAAATGATATAGGGTTCGTGATCAGCGACCCCGAGTAAAAATTTTGAAGTGAATACAAAGAATTAAAAAAAAATAAGTAGTCACATTGGATCCGCCATTTTCAAGTTGGAAAAAAACGTTGCTCTTTTTATTAAGACTATAAGGCCTTCCACGATTTTTTACTTAAACCAATTTTGGCGAGAATTGCCAAAGAATGCCTCCTACTTTTAAATACATTTTCATTGCGCCCATGAAACCGACATTATTTACTTTGTGCTTTCATATATCTACATATGCATAAATAAGTCTCTTTAATTTGCAAGCTTTATGAATGAATCACCCTATGAATATTGCATACGGTTGTGCTCTGCACCTGTGAATACTAAAGTGCACATACACTCGAATCTGCCGAAAGCCTTCCCACAAATATGTACATATGTATATTTTTGCATTCATAAGCATGCTTATGCAATTACTCATACATATACATATATATACACATATATACTTACTTATATCAAACATTGGTATGCTCTTTGTAAAAGTTTGTGCATTTTTTTTTTACTTAGTAGGTTTGTGTGCTTTTCTGCAGCCAAGTACACTTCAATTTGACGCATAAAAAGTGCAGAGCAACAAAATGCACAACTTTCTTTGTGTCACTCAATATTCAAGCGCTCGCGCAAAACTCACTCATTCTCCTACGCACATGCGATTTTTATATGTGTATGTATATAAGTCCATCACATGCCGTAGAAGCGGCATTGGCGGCTGTTGGTCCACATATCGATGTTTCCCAGTAAAAGTGTGTATGTAAGTAATAAGGCATTGGCTGTCACAAACCAAACAGGTACTTTTAATATATGCCAAACTTTAAGCTGTTCTCTTTTACCCCGCGCTGGTTGTTCCTCATTGCACAATTTTTCAAGCCCCAATGCGCTCACTATAATACATTTACATCAACATTGGCACTACTACTTATCGTTGGAACAGTTTTTTCTTTATTTTTTTATTTGCTATTTGTTGCATTTTTCTTGTTGTTGTTCTTACACTACTTTTGCGCTACATAAAATATGAGTAGGTACCCACCCACACAGGTGGTGCGTGCTGGTTGGGTGGTGCAAAAGTGTGACGGTTGGTTGCAAAGTTAACATGCGAGATGCATACATAGTACTTAGGAGGACTAAATATGCGCATAATGTATGCTTGCTCTCTTTTAAGCACACACTAAAGTATTAAACATTTTATTTTTACTTCTAGTTTTTACCCTTTTTTCTGCTCTTTAAGTTTGGTTAGTTTGTTTGCATTTCGCTTTTCATCAAATAAAAAAAAAAACTTTAGGCAAAACTAATATGTGGAAAGTAGTGCAAACATTTAATATTTAAAGGTGGTGTATGTGCTCGTGTGGAGTAGCGGCTGTAACTTTAAATTAAGAGGAGAACTTTACTGGCTTTCTACGCCTTATCTAAGCCAGCTTAGTCCTGAATCTGAATTTCAAATAACTTAAACCGCAACCAAATCCCTACTAAGTAAAATCGTGTGAAGTTGTGTGAGAAAATTTTCCTACATACATACATACATACATACGTGCATACATCGTAAAGCAAAAATAAATTGCTTTTGCAGCAGCGCACTATTTTATGATGCATTTGTCTCTGAGCTTAACTTGGCACTGTGCTTAAGAATGCTGGGGCTGTAAAGCCTAGTAGCATGCGCTTAAGCCTAGAACTCTCTGCGTGGTAGGGTGTAGGATTTATCAGTGATTTCGGATTTTTAAAGTCTATTTGCAACAACGATAACACAACAGTACAATTTGCACACAAACATCAACATACTCGCAAAACTAGCGGCCAATTATAGTAAGTCTACGTTTTTAGTTTTTTCTCTGAAATAAGGGCTTTTTTAAAAGAACTTTAGAGTTTTAAATTTATGGTTAATTCAAAAATGACTTAAAAAAATCAGTCCAAAGTAGAATAACAATAAGGTTTGCAAATGGAAAAGATTGGCTTCTTGGTGCACAAGGTCGTATAGATATTAAAAAAATTCTTTTAAAATGTTATCCTTGAATAACCTTGAAAATTTTCAATATTTATTTTTAAAACAATTCTATTTTAAGGGCCAATATGTATGTACACGTCCACATACTCGCAATTCGTCCTTCTTACTTTATTAGTTTGGAATCACAAAATTAATTGAATTAGTATTTTCAATACCTATTCGTTCTTGTGAACCAAATAAATTTACCTTTTTTTAATTCTACAAAATTTGCTCCTTAATTTGTTACCTACATTGCACTGAATTAAAAAAAAAAAAAAAAATTTGAAGCAACCATAAGAGTACCTCTGAAGTTTTGAAGTCCTTTTGAAAAACTCCTGACATCAGTTAGTAAGATTAAAAACGCGGTTTTACTATATTTGACCCCTAGTTTCGTAAGTATATCGATTCTTTCGTGTGTTTTAAAAATCTTTTGGTTTTCGTCGCAGGTGTAATTAGGAGGCCATGTAATGTTGGTGGTTTCACAGAACGGAATGTTGTTCTAGCGTTCATTGCCTCCTGTACTTATGTATATTATCTCTACACATTTGTAAGATACCTATTGATGTACCTGATATGTATGTCTCTTAATGGAAGGATGTGGATTATGAATATCCTATATACTTCGACTGTCTCATTCGGACAACTACGGCCTTTTAGGACTGTCTGCCTATCAGAAAATATGAAGACTTTTTACCTTTCTGTAGTTCTTTGGGTGAGGCTCGGTGCTGCCTCCTGGATAAATATTTAGTGCAGTAGTTGGATAGCAGAAATGATGTACGTAGCCTTAATTCAGTTGAGAAATCTTGTACCTCGGCACTCCGTTTCATTTTGGAGGCATCAGTAGAATAGCTTTTAGCATCAGACATGTGGAGAGACCTGCTGTATTAGTTCTGCCGTGCTGGTATAACGAATTTTAAATATCTAATATAAGGTGATTAAATTTATACAATATTCATTACTTATGGGTACCATAATTGTTGTGGACGTATCAAGCCGAAAGCCCTGAGGGTTACTTGATGCATTAGCTGGCTTCTTCAAAGCTTACCATTGCAATAACAGCCACCCCTAAGCGATTAGATCAAGTATGGGTTGGTCCAACATTGCATTTGGGCCGTCTGCAAAAGGGAAGTAAATGGCTTTCGCTTCTTTGTATTTTTTGCATGGAATGCAATGGAAATTTGTCATATTGGTCCCCATTATAATGTATGGGCTGCTTGCATGTGAAAAGTTCCCTTGAAAACTTTCTAATACGGTTCTGCTGAGTGACCATTTCAGCACAGCTTGCTTTGAGAATTACTACCCAGTACTTGACCTTATTCTTGAACTTTCATTGGTACCGTATACTCTTGATGAAGTGTCGCCACTTTATACCGCCAAGTACAAATAACTAACTCAGTATTAGCTGCTTATATCTCCGGTCCACAGTTTTTTATTGACAAAGTAACTAATAATTCGCATTATGTTTGGGGAAACTTAACGTGAACTACAGTTACAGCGGAATTACTTTTGTATTAATTTTCATCCAAGCCTTGCCTCAGTGGAATTACTGTCCCATAGAAGCGGGCAGAGGACTCATTCTGGGGTAACCCTCTCTTCCAAATCATAACACCCTCTAGTGAGTAGTTGGTGGATGAGTCCAATCCGGCACTGGGTCTATTCGGAGAACAGTCATGGCTAATATCATTGCGCTTATGACTCGATGCGGAAATGGGTTCCCAAAATTCTTTCCAATTTTTTTAATAGAAATTGTGAAAGGCATTATGGTCTAAAGTCGCTTGGCTTAGTATGAAAATTAGTAAGGCGCCAGTTTGTCAGTAAAAATAATAGAGTACCAGTGAAGAAGCCTTTGAAGTTGTATCACTGCAGCCTCAAAACATATTTGAGTAATCAGACAAATGGAAACTATTTTCATTCCGATAATCGTTGACCTGTTTGGCCTTGCCTCATCCTACCTCTATTCCTCTTTGGTGGGGAATCGCTCCTGAACTGATTAGTAGACCAAACGAGTTCAGGGGCATATTCGGGGTGAGAGTAATCAAACTTTCCTTTGACTGTGAAGAACATCCATTAATGTCTTAACTGTATGAAGGAAGTCTGGTAGTGTTTTAAGCGTTTTGGTGGTTTTCATTTTAATTGCTCTAATTTTTAGTAGAAAAGTCAGCATCTCGAATTTGCAAGTTGGACTCATTTTAAATAACTATGTATGTATTTCGTCAACTAGAATTGCTTGCACTCGTACAATATATTAATGCAACAATTTGTTTATGGTAGTATCTACCAACTAAGCTCTTTGAGACGTTTTATTTTATGCTCTTAGTCACATATTTCTTGCATTCCATTTCTGTATATAAGTATAACTCAGCTTGCTCCTTCGCTTTATCGATTGCAGACTTATTAAACTTTCTCCTTCGTCGCCTTTGCTTTTGCTTGTAAAATTTCTTTGCGGTTCTTTCATAACCACTACTATGTTGTTCTGTTTTGCATTGGAATTCCAATTTCAATAAATGCAACGCATTCTTTTCAACCTCATTCCTTTTCTCGGAATACTGAGTAGTACAAGGACATTGCTGCTTACCGTTTGGTATGCAAAACTCTGCTTCATCGCATTATTAAAAGCTATGCGTTAAAGAAAACATCGAGCGTCATGTATGTACACTTTGAAGAAAACAATTAGGCTTTTACATAGAAAGGCCCCTATTATGAGTTGCATTCGATTTTCGACTGTGGTCGAAAGTGCTGAGCGAACGAATTTTCATTTGGTATTATGGCGTTCATTCGATGAAGAATAGCGCTATTGTGAATTTCGCTCGTTTAGGTTGTTCACAATAGTATATTTTTCAGCGCTGAGAAGCTTTGTTTACAAATCGAGCAAACTAAATAGTGTGCTTATACATATTTATGTAAATTTGTTGTAATTAAAATGAAGTAAAAAAGAAAGCAAGTTTATAAAAACGTGGTAAAATGAGTACAACGAGTTCTGGTTCAACGATTCGTCAGAGGATGAGAGCTTAATAAACTGGCCAGGAGTAGCAAATGTTTAAGAGAGTTTAAGTTTATTAGCCTTTTGAATATATTTTGATATAAAATATATTTAAGAAATTTGTCTACAGATTCATTAAAAAGTTCCGACCATCTAAAGAGGCGTTTGTGAGCCAAATCTATTTAAAATATTTTAAAACTATCAACAGCGCTACGATTTTGTTCTCAGAGATCGTGCCAACAGAGTATTGGGATTTTCTTTCACAAGTAAAACCAGCCTTTCGAGCTTGTGTGTTTAGTATACACGATGTTAGAACTGCATGAAATTAATAAAAATTGTTTAAAATTAGTGTCTAGCCGCCAAAATGTAAGAAAACATATACAAAATCATACATTTTTCACAATTTTCTAACACTTCGCTACACCATCGAAAGCAAAATTCTGTTCGACAGAAAATTCGACACTCAACGAAAATTTCGACACGCTTGAATAGCTCATAATACGAATTTCACTTTCGATCTCCGATCTTCGATAGCCAGCGAAGATCGAAAATCGAATACAGCTCATAATAAGGGCCAATGTGTTGGCGACATGTACTTAGAAGAATGTACTATGTAGGTTGTTCTTATTGTTTTTAGTTTATTTTTTATTTTTCATTCAAGATGCATAGGCTATGTATGTACCCAAAAGCTTAGTGCAAATGTTTGAATAGCGTTAAAGTGGGCGCAAGTGGAGGAAAAAGTCATGTTGGGGTTCGAGAAGGGAATGTAAAAGTTCACATCAAACTTCTTCCAAGAACGGCGCAATACAAACTAATCAGTTTAGTTGCATTTGGCGCTGAACCCATAAAATCAAGTGTCTTTCCTTTCAAACTGCAGCCAATTCTTTAAGTGCCATCCATGGCTTATTCACGTCAAAATAGTTATTATTTATATGGCATGTTTCTCTTTTTCATCAAAATAAGTTAATAACTAGCATAGAAATATTTCCAAATAGGCGTTCTAAATATGAGTTAATTCGGGCCATAAATTCAGGTTTCCCAATTGTCTCGACTCCTGCGCGACACGCATAAGAGTTATTTGTTTTCATTTAAGTAATATACATAAACCGCTAGCTTATAGTGAAAAGTTGCTATATCCACTTTTTAAGAAAAACAAAATAATACTTTTTTGACGCTTAAGAGACCATAAGCAAGAACAAAATACACGTAAATGGTGGTTCTTCTCTAATGTTGTCGAAACACCAGCTGTTTAATATGCCATGATTCTAATACATTTAGTTAGAGCTTTACCTATAATTTGATCTCTGAAGTGACACCACTGAAAATTACACAAAAAACAGCGAGACACGTAAACATAATTTGGGGTCTGAGTTTATGGATCTGTATACCGTTTTTCTAGATCCGGTCCCAAGTTATTACCATTTTAAGTTTGCTTTGCTAATAAAAAAATTCAAACTCTAACATGGAAAATGTTACTCTTACGCCATGTAAAAGTACTATGCATGAGTACGGCCATGTACGATGTGGCGTATGAGTAACATTAATTAGTTATACACATTTTCATTTGACGTTTCACACTTGTTTATTTATCCATCGATTTTCATCGCTATTAGCTCGATTTATTTACAAAAGAACAGGCTTTAATTAATACAAATAGAAAACATTTTTTGATTATTTTTTTTTTTTTAAAGTTTGATTTTTTTATAAAAATGAAAATATCTTGGAAAATGACCTGATCTGGAAAAATTCAGAAAGATGAAAAAACGATTTAACCCGCATTAGTCCTAATATTTAAATTTGACCCTTTTTAAATTGGGAATCCGATTTTTTCACTTTCCTTGTATCCGATCAATACAACTTTTCCTAACTTTACATTTTTCTAAAAAAAAAGTAATATTTTGTTATCCATGGAATTTTGCTTTTGAAATTGAAATTTATACGTTAATTTTGAGCTTCAGACCTAATAACCTAAATTTAAGTATATAGTTTATTCTAATTGAAATATTTTTTTGTCTACTGTTACCAATTGGACCCAAGGATCTCAGAGGACCCTATTCTCACATAACCGAGAAACTTTAAATTTTCATCGGGAGGAATAATTTCCCGTCGAAGCAATGCCGCTCAGTTCGCGGAACCAACACAGAGCAATGGTGCCAGAATTTCACAACGAACTAGAGCCAGCACAAATAAGCGTGGACGATATTTCTTATGTCAGTATGACATTAGCGCAAACAAACAATCAAACAAACTTCTAATATGTGTTAAATGTGAAGAAAAACAAATTACAAGTACTAAACAATTATCAATAACAAATAATATTTTATATAATCCCAAAAAACCGTGACAAATGAGGTTTGTAATTTAAGGGACTAATGCGGGTTAATTCATCCGCCGGGCATATAAAGTTCGCTTTCGACTGAACTTATTTTTGTCTCTCGAATTTTATTGCGGCATATTAATATTTATTTGCTTGTTCTAATCAATTTCGCCCTTAATGCGGCTGGCTGGAGAATAACATTGTCGCTATTTAGAAACAATCGAGAGAGTATATATGTCACTGAGTACAGCAATAAAGTAATTTCATCTAGACTTTGTGATAACGCCTTATCTATTGTGTGAAATACCTTTTGGAATTGTAACAGCTCTCAAAATACAAATTAAGGTTCACTCATTAATAAAATACTTTTGGATCAGACATTCAGAATTTTAAGTAAATAAGTATGTATTTAGAATGGTGCAATAAATGATTTAGGCAAATCGACGTATGCAAAAGAGTTAACACACTCTACTTGTGTTTAGTGTATGCATATTTAATAAACGGCACGCCGAAACCAAAAGCAATTACACATACATATATATGTTCATATTTATTCACGTTTGGCCAACGGAGTACATTCTTATGGTTTATTTAACTAAATACGGTAGCCTCTTTGCCTCCAGTACTACTACCTTGAGTTGCTAGAAAGCAAATATGGTACTCCTTGGCTGTTGCATTAACTACTTCGCCTTTTCTCATTGCAACATAATTTTTATAACTTATGTACATGCACATACATACATAAATATATATGCATGTGTAAGCATATATATATGTATGTTTTTTATATACATGTGTACATATTGTCTCAATATCACTACCGCTGTGTACTATATGGTTTTAATTGCATATTCCTCCTTTTGTTTGTTTAATTTCAGGTTGGCAACTTGGCAAACGATGGCATCAAGTTGGCGACTGGCTCAAAGGAGCGACGCTGTTCCATGTCACCACATGACGGACTCGAGGAGGAGGCACGCGGTGGCACCTTACGCGCCCTATGGACGCATGGCGGTCCGACGGCGGCCTTTGTGCACATCGTGATTGCAATGTGTTTGCTGTTGCCGCGCTTGCTCTTGGAGGCTAGAATAATTGAAAACGGACTGCTGCCAAGAGGTAATTAAACAAAGAACCAACTTCGGCTCAACGCCGGCCAAACCAAAACAAACCACCAATGTAAGCCAAAAACGAAGTGTAAAGGTTGACGCGCCGGCATTGGCTGGCGGTGGGCTGGATGGGCGATAGTCTTGGCTGATCTGGCGCTCTTGCATATACATACTTCAGGGATATATGTATGTATGCCGGTAGATATAAATATGTTTATGTATAATCTGTGCGTATATATGCGCGTGTTTACAGTCGGCGCTCCAGCGTAAACACTGCAACTACATACGTAACTCTGTGTGTGATTTAAAAGCATACATTTACATTTGTCACATGTGTTGGTAGTCAACTTCGTGGCCATTTTGTTTGTTATCTCCCCCACTCGTTCGAGCAGCTGGTGCGGTCGGCCTGCTCATATGATGTTTGTCATCATAGTGGCCACTGTGTTGATTGACTGGCTTTGGCCATCTACGCTCGCTCGTGTGCATTCTGCCACTTCGGCGTTGATTGAGGTTTGACGGTGCAGTGGAAGCACAGTAAGACGGGAATTTCGATTGAGGAAATTAATATGGAGAGAAATTTTTTAACTCCAACAACAATCCGCTTCAAACGTTAACATTTAAATGCACATCGAGCCCTAACCGCCAAAAAGCTGTAAGCGACACTTTTTTCACAACTTTATTTTTGATGCGTAGATATATTTAGTTGCACAAAAAAGCTCACACACAAGCTTTTGTCCAACAACATAATTAACCAAAATTTAATAAAAAAATTGTTTTCTACAAACAGGAAAACTTCAGCCGGCTGTTTGGTTTAAATGGAATTAAGTTGGTGGTGGGGTTTGCTATTTTCAGAATCCGAGCTTATTCAACTTCGTTAACGTATTTATGTACATCAGTTGGTTGACGTTTTCAATGTCATTTTGAAGTTTTTGGATAAAATGTTATCTTTCTCGACAAGGCCGTGCTTTAAAAAAGGAAATAATTCGAAAGAAAATTTTACTTCGAGATTCATTCTACAAATGCTATATTTACCAAGTACTTAGTTCAGCAGACGTTAAATGGAATATGATCGAAGAAAAATCACAAGAAATATCTTTCATTATTTCTGTTGGCCGAAAAAGTACTTTGCTTCTGCTGTAAATTTTCTTGAAGAAATATTAAATATTCTAGCATTTTTTTCTTGAGAGCTGCAAACTGATTTAACAAATTTTGATAAAAGAAAATTTATATCAGGCATTTTTCGTTTTCCTTTAGAGATGCAAACAACCCTTTTAATGGAAATTCAACAATACACAGTATTTTCTTTTTTGGATAGAAGGTGACCAGATTTCTGTGGCCAAAAATCGGGACATATCTAAAGCAGCGAATCTGAACATACAATTTTGTTTTTCGAATAAAAAGACATAACATCTTTTAATACGGTTTTATTTAAAAAAAAAAATAAAAAAATAACTTACTATCTAAAAAAAAATGTAAACCAAAGTTTCCGTTTTTGTAGAACATTTCGATGGCTGAGTGGAAGATCGACCTATCTCGGCAGCCAGTTCGAAAACGCCCTATTTCAGAAAATGTTTCAACAACGCTCTATCTCAGAAAACTTTTCAAGAACGCCCTACTTCAGAATTTGATTGAAAAATGCCCTATCTCCCTCCAAAATCGGTACGAATGCTCACATAACGTCGTTGGATAAAATACAAAACCGCGCATCAACAAAATCAAAACTGCGTATGGTGCATAAATTATTTTCTAGAGAGTAGAAAACACTTCATTTTTATAAAAAAAAAAAAATCAAATTTCAACAATGAAAAAATCAAAAAATAGCAAATAGTTTGTATTCTTTTTTTAATTGTATTAAAGCCTATTCTTTTGCCAAAAAATAAAGCAAGTAACGATGAAAATCAATGGATAAATAAATGACTTTTGTATGAAATACGAGCAGGAAATATTGTTACTCATACGCCATAACATACTTGGTCGTACTCGTATATGGCGTATGAGAAACATTCTCTATGCAAACTTAAAACGAAAATATCTCGGGCAAAATTACCTGATCTAGAAAAATGGTGTACAGATCCCGAATATAAGACCAAAAATGAAGTGCCTCCAGAATTTGACAAATGTCCAAAGCGGACAAGGCTAAGTTAAGGAAGTTGCTATTCTTTTGACTCTGCCAAATGTTTGTCCATTTTAATTTCTAGAGACAAAAGTATAAAAAAAAATATAAAAAATTGTATGTATTTGTGCTATAACCGATCCAACTGTAGAAAGGATTAAATTCATAAAGCGTATGCAAGTCCATTGACAGCGAATGAATATCAGCTGTGGCCACAGTGGCCAGCACTGCAAATTCAATCAATTGTTGGCAATTTAAATTTTTATTTCTCATTTGAATTTCCCTCGCTTTGGCTTTTTATTTTGATATAGGTGTTGTTTGGTTCTCCAACTGGTCGGAAATGATAATTTCTTTTTAATTAAAAATGCTTTTTTTCCAGTTATAGCGAATATTCGCTTTCCGGTCGATAATAATTGTATTTGTGCATTGTAGTTGTGGTTAGTGTTTAATTTGGTTTTTTGCAATTTTTATTGATGTTAATGCAATTGCATTCACATATGTGTGCATTCGTACATACATATTTGTATGGCATATCCTACATTTCCTGTTATGCAAGTGTAAATATGTATATGTTACACATGTAGAAAAATATTCGCACAGGCAAATTACATACATACATCATATGTGTACATAAGTGTATACAAGTGCTTATCCTCCTTTTTACATTTATGTCATTCTTTCATCATCATTTCGATTTAACATTAATGCCACTGTTGCCAGATTGTTTTACGCATATCATTGCTATTCAAATAATACATTTTTTTTCCAACTCACACTTTTTTAATTTCTTTTTATGTTTGCTGCCCACAAATTTAATTTACTTGTTTTAAACGTAATTTTATCCAGTAATTTTTTGACAACGCCTACATACTTTTTTAAAAATTTCAAAGCTTTCGATTATATTGGCGGTTTCAATTATTCCGCTTTTGCTTAGTTACCGAATAAAAAGCGCATCCAACGAAGTGACAAATTGTGGTTTACTTTGATTGGCGAATTGCAAATTCGATTGTGTAATTGTTTATTATTCGCTCAGCTGCGATATGGTGGCACGGATCAAACGCACGGTCTCTACATGCATACATATGTACATAGGATAGGTTAGAATGGTGCCATTTTGATAGCATAATATGTTAGAACCAATCGGCGCGGTTGATGAAATTGAGTAAAGGGCTCTACTGTTTCCTGCTCGTTTTCATCTCTGCCGCTTCCACAGAAGTCATTGTAGCCGATGCCCAGCATACTCGCGTGTGTGCCAACTAGTCAATACCCAATAAGAATCGCTACAAGCCTTTTATAATCTCCCAGATATGCTCTCGGTCCGACCGGGTATTTGTCATATAGGATGTTGGTACCACGTAACCCACTCACACTTAACTCGCACTTAATTACTGAGCAAATCTAGTGGCACTTACCTTAAAGAATTGCAGATTTGGCCTGAACCACGTACTAATAATAACATACATATGTATATAAGTATATCCCAATTATTATCAGCGCCTTAAGACCCTTATTACACACTCTTTATACTAAATCCAAATCCATTAAGTTTATGAGTCAATAATCAAATTCCAGAAACACCACTTACCGACGTTTTGCGAAGATGCTAAGCAAACGAACGAGTGAGTGGTCGTAGAAGAAAGAAAATATTTAAGTGCCCACTTCAGTCATTGGCGTAGCAATAAATAATTAATTTTGGCCCATTTTCTGTAGTTGAAACTGTAAAAGCAGCAATTGGACATAAAATCTTTGAGAATGAAGAAAGCAGTTATGTGCCAACATTAAAAAGATACTACTCATATAAAAGCAAAGCGCCTAAATGCACACACACACAACAATATATACCCAGCCCTGCAGGAAATGTATTTTACTATAAGTTAGCTTGAAGGCAACTATTATTTGTATTTTTTCTTTTAGAAAAACTAACTATATTTGTATGGCGATGGTCGCAAAAAGTCATTTTTGGTGACAACTAATTTGGAACTAACTACTTCTGAATATCCTTAAGAAAAATAATATTTTTTACATGTTTAAAATCATTTACACGCATTTATTATGTTTCAGCTGTGTGTAATCAAATGTTGCAGTAAATTTTTCCCGATGATCTAGAGACTTGAAGCTTCAAGCTTAGCTCAGCAGCTGATGGCAATGCACTCTGAGTGATGAATTCATCCGCTAGATGGCGCAGGTGTCGAGATATATGAAAATGCCGTGCTTATAGTCCGATATGATTCATATTTTAAATGCATATTACTTACATGAGAATCAAGAACTCTACAAATATTTTGCTCGATAGGTGGCGCAGAAGTCGAGGTATTTGGGAAATCCGTACTTATGGGCCGATTTGTTTCATACTTCGTCAAAATCAGTTTTTGCTGTCCAATAAATGACTATATGTGACCATCAGTGGTATTCGAGAGTTTTAGCTTTCATTTAAGCCTAAGTGGAAGGTTCTAACACATTCTACCAGCTTCTTAGATATTTAAAAATACGCGATTTTATAACAATTTGACTTAGTTTTTCTCAAAATCTGGAGCTAACGGAAACTTTATACTTACGGATTCGTAATTAGCACAAAAAAGTCTATCAAAAACAGCTTTAATATTTGCCGCAATAATTTTTTCCGCCATTTTGGTTCGCCTGTGTAATTTTTCCCTGCAGGGTAAGAATGATCTGAAATGCCAGCGCAGCAATTCACGTGAACGACTGTCGGCGCGGAAAATTAAGGCGCACTTGCTTAGTAGGTTAAATGTAAAGACCGCATTTACGCGGGTGGAAAAGAGCGTTGCTTTGTGTATACTATATTTGCATGTGGAAATGTATGTATACATCACAGCAAAGGCAACTTATACAAATATAATAAAACTCTTATCATTATTCATGCTAAAGACTTAACGAGTTTGTTCACGCGCACATTTAACTTTTCCTTAGCTGTGTATGTATGTATGTATGTAGCTGTGACGTTCGCCGCCAATGATGCCTTGGCAATTTCCTTCAACGCTTAGCTAAGCGCTTACCTACCGCACATACTACTTGCATACCTATATTCATAGAATATTTTCTCAAGCTCTCAACATCCTCTTGGTTAGCCTGACTGCGCTTTGTCGTGCATATTTTTCCTTTTGTCGCCTTGCCATTCTATGCTCTTACTCCATTTTGTGTCCTTCCCATTTCAACATTTGGATCCTATACCTTCTTTTTGTTCGGGTTAATCTACAGCGATTTGGCGGTTTTTACAAGCCATTTGCCAACGCTGCCATTTTTGGCTAACCTCTTGACAGCTTAGATGTTTGTTTTTTTCTTTTATTTCATTTCTACTTTTGTTTGCTTTCTAACTGTACTTTAATTTCGTTCGCCGCACTTGTTTCCTGTTCGTTGGATTGCTACGTTTTAGGTGGCGGCTCACCTAAATTTTTTTCCCCCCGAGTTTGATACTCTTTTTTTCCTTAACCGTTTCAAAGCTTTGGTTTGGGTTGCTGTCAGCTCCATTTGTGATTTCATTTATTTTTATTGTCTCTACATTTTTCTTTCGTACGTTCTTCTCCAAAAACCACTTCATCCCTTCGTATTTGATTTTAGGCCAGCAAATATCACCGCATTTCACTGCCGTAGAACGCTCTCTTCTTTTCTTGCGTTTGTTTTAACCCGCTCTATTTTCGTCTTTATTCGGGAAATTCTTAGGCATGGAAAGGGCATGTACGCTTAAATAAGGTGTTCCAATGCCAACTCTTGTTAATATCTACCAAACTACGCATACACATCGTTTCACTTGAATATGTTCAGTTTTTTCATAAAGAACCCGCCATCACTGCACACCGATGATGGGTTCGAGTGAAGCCTTCACCATCATCTAGAGAGGAATGGGCGGGGTATATGTAGTATTCGGAACCATGAAAATTATTCATGGATGATTCGCAGGTAAGTACAGGTGCTTTGCGCGATGAACTCTCTACCAACCTCAAATTTAGACGCCTAGGCTTAAAGTTCACATCCAACTATGTGCATTTCGAAATTTTATCAAGTTTCGAGTTTGCTCCGGTCCGAACAGATCTCAGCACACTGATGTTGTGTCCAAATGAATTCTTCATAAAACACAACCAAATGCATGGACTGCTCGAGGTGTAGTACCTGGAACCCTAAAAGTTATTAAATGCAGAAATTGCGCTTGGATGGGAGGACAGGTGGAAATGTCTTGTGTGAAGGACTCTCCTTCCACTTCATATTTAGGCTCCTGAAAAAAAGTTCTTTCCAATCAGAGCAAGGTGGAGGTAATGGTAATTCTAATGGGTCGTTGTCTACCGTCTAAACCATACCAAACCTGGACCAACCACAAAAACTACACGAAATTCGCAACCCGCAGTGACTGGATTCGGGGAAGTTATCTGACGGAACAAAGACAGAGTTGGAGATGAGTGAAGGGGTTTTTGATTCAGCAATTCACTCTGAAGCTATCCTTATGCCTGCCAAATCTTGCAACGGTTTTTCAATCGGAAATGTTTTCGCTTAAGGAGGCGACAAGGTATGTACTTAAAACACCTTGCGAGATCCCGAGTTACCTAATGAGGTGCAAATTTAGATGCTTTCCTATTCCTTGGTTAAGCGGCAACTTCTGGGTGACTGTAGGACAGAATAGGCCTCAAGTTTTGATAAATTAGAAATTACCATAAGTGTACATAGAAGCATACATGGGTATGAGACGTCAGATAATATAGCGCGTTGTGGCACTGGACGCGGTAGACATGAGCCTCGCTTAGGGAAATCAAAAGAAAAATTTGCTAAAATAGCCACTTCAGAGCAAAGCAGTGGTGGAGTTGTATTGGATCGTAGAAGATTCCCGGACAGACCTGGAATACCTTTGACCGTCGTAAAACCAGAGCTTTGTTAGGAATGAGTAAGGAAATTACAAGGTCAGGGCAAATCTTTTCACAGGCGCTGCCGCAACTGTGAGGCTCCGGGCTTAAAGGGGCCAGTTGGGCAAGTTTGCCGTATCTCGGGGATTTGCTATTGGTTGCATAGGGGTGAAATGTATTAGAAAAGATTTTTCTAAATTTTTTAAATCTATCGTGGACCAGGCTCTGAGCTTGGGTCCTACCGCATGTAGATAAGTATTCGTGTAGCTCTAACCACTTACTCAATAGTCCCTCGGCGGTATGTATGTACATTAAATTGTAGCGGAAAAAAGTTCACCTGACCCCCCTGAGTGTAAAGTATTTTTGCAAGGCAATTTCGAAAATATACATATAGTATATATATATATATTTTTTTTTGCTTAACGTTGGGGTCGCCTTTTAACATTTTTCGTCATAATTTCGGCAAATTAAGCGGAATCTTAAGGTAAGGTATATCGATGTCCTTGTCTCGAGGAGATATTTCTTTTTGTTCCAAAGTTCGTAGAGCTGAAGTATCCCGTTCTAGTACTTACCCACTAGATCTCGGCTTTTGTCACCCTAACGTCCCACCCTAATGTCAATTATTTAAAGCTTACCAAAAACTTTCCCTAATGTAGTATTTTGATTATTTGAGTAGAACTATTAAAAAAAAAGTATTTCCGAAAAATTTAAAAAGGCGACCCCTAAAGAATAAAAAATGTGAACCGAAATTTCCTCGCAACAATACCTTAGATTGAGAGGTTTACGGCGACTTTTATTTTGTTTGCTTGTAAAGTGGTACGGTCTGATGTGCATACATATAAATCTTTTACAAATGTATGTATCTATTATTTTGAGCAGCAGTGTAGGTACATCCCACATCTCATTTCGCACATTTTTTTTGCATTGCGTTATTTTTCTACTCAACTCATTTAAGTGCATTCTAAGTCGTACTCAACACGCACTCAACTCGAGTCGACAGCATTTGTGTAACTAAATTATTTTATGCGCGTGCTTAGATAAGCAACTTATCCTTTTTTCCTTAACCTTTTTATTCAACTTTTTCTCAAAGTGTGTGTATGTGTGTGTGGCATTTTTCTGTCAGGTCGCACATTTTGTTTTGTTTGCTTGCATGGCGTTTCTTTTCCGAATAGCTAATGTTCCTGTAATCGTCTTTTCATTACCCTTTCTACCACTGACGTTTGTTTAGGTTCTTGTGAGCTCTTGCGTTTTCCATTTTGAATTAGCGCCTTTTTATTACAATTAAAATTACATCATTTTAATTCATACTTAAGAGTTTTTACTTAAGCGCTCGTATTTTTCGCCCGCTTGCTTATGTATGTATTAGTAAGTTTGCCTTAAATAACTGAGAACATTATAATCAGCAATTTTATCTGCATATCTTGCTTTGTGACTATAATTAAAAGAAATTACAAACAATTATTGGCTTTTGTATAAATCCTTAATAGATGTGATAATTTCTGGGTTCTGGCCAAAATAAGAGGAATAACTTTGGTAATATTAAAATATCTATTCTAAGAAATTGGGCAAATAAGTGTTGAAGTAATAAATGACTTGGCGCGATTTTTGGTGAATTTTGTCTTATAATTTGAATTTGCAAAGTTTTATTTCAATGAAATTGTATAAAGCCTATATTGAAAATATGTAAATTAAAAACTTTTTTATGGACTTGCAATGAAAAAGATTTCATTCAGATGGCATTATTCAATTAACTCAATTAACTCAAAGTCTCTGATATCCAGGCCCATCGTGAGGAGGGGAAAGGGGTGAACCTTCCCGGGTCCGGCCTTTTTAAGGGGCCTGCAATATCAGAACCATAACTTTTTATTATTTGTTTACAATGTAATTGCTCCTCCGTTATAGGCTTTTATTTTAAGCGATTCGCGCTGTTTGCTTCTGACGCAAAAGTGTGATTTTTCAGTCGAAGCCCAAGTTTGCTCCCCGCTGATATCTATATATTAATGTTAGTGTTAATATATAGACATCAGAGACCTTGGATAAATTTTGTCCACCTTCGTTAGGTGGTTCCACCGAACCAATTTTGAAACTAAAAGCCCAATATGAAAGGTATTTTTCTGTAGATTATGAGAGTTTTTATGCTTCGGAATTGCTTGGTTTTTAGAATTTTTTTTTGTGCTTCGAAGACGATAACCAACTAAGACCAAGCACGCATACGAGAACGAGACAATTACGAAGACGAATACGACCACGAAGACTAATACGAATACGAAAGCGAATATGAAGGCGAAGACGACTGCGACTGCGACTGCAGAAACAAATACAAAGGCCAATACGAAGATCAAGACAGATAGGAATTCAAAACCGAATACGGAGACCAAGCGAAAAGCGAATACGAATATGAATACAGACAAATACGAAGACGAATACGAGTATGCTTATGAAACCGAGGATAAATGCAGAAAATAATAACAATAGTGATCGAAAACGAAGATGGAGATGACTACGAATACAAAGACAAATTTGAAGACTAAAGGCCCATGTAGATAGATCTTTCGCGTTACGTGCGCTTTCGCCACGTTTTGACAGCAGCGCGTGTAATACTGGCACTTGCTACAATGAAGGCTTGGCAGCAAATGCTTTTCCCCTTAAATTAACATAATAGCGACAGATAAATTGATATTTCACATCAATAATTGCATGAGAAACGATTTTTCTTGCCCGCCTTTGATTAAAAGGAATAATATATCCCACAATTTTAATTAGTAAAAAAAGTTGATAGTTAGCCATATTCCTGCTTTCATAGTCAGCTGCTGAAGCGACACGTGGTCGGGCCTTAATGGTGTGTGCCAACCTATGAAGTTATGAATCCTCTTTCCTGGCAGGAAAATCTGCCACTGTGTCCCGGTACCCAAATTAGCAAAATTTGTTTCCGGCATTCGATAAGTATTAAAAGTTTAAAACAAGTCGTTACATTTGGGTTCTTCCGACCATCTTTTGTTTGCCTTCTGCTCAAAGTATATTTTAAGCCATGTCTCACAGGTAGATTGCGGTATAGCGGTATGTCTACAACGTAAGAAGAGTTGACGTCAGACAGGGAGCTTCCTTCCCTCGCAAGTTTGTCTGATGTGCAGTTATCCTTGTATGTATGTATTTATTTGTACCCTGGCACTCACACAACTTGGGCAGTTGACTTTGAAGCTATCTTATTGACGACTTTGATACACTCTATCGCAATTTTGAGGAAGTTTCACAGCATTCCACTGACTTAAAAGCAACTTGACTATCACAGTATATGGTTACTGAAAGCAGATTAAAAGAAGATAATAAGCCATAGTTCAGTTTCCTGTATGGCCGCAAACTGCTTGGAAGACACGACAGTGGTATGGTATGGTAACAGTGGGCTAATGAGAGATCTTTCAAGTGCCTTCCACTCCCTATCCTTAGATTTATTTTGGAGCGTTTTGCAGACGTAGATGGCGGTAATGGCCTTTCAGGCACGCTCCTCTGCGTTACTTTGCGAAGTTAAATTCAGGTCCAAAATGACGAACAATTATTTCACTTCATTTGAGAGCGGCAAGCTTACGTTTCGGGAGCTTGGTTTTCCTCGTAAAGATAACCGTGACATCTTTTCCGGGTAGATATTCAATCCCTATACTTTCGGTCAGGTTCTCACAATACTCAAGATGTTCTGCAGCAGTTCGCCCAGCGCTTGTGGTTGTTGACCAATTGTGGTGCAACTTGTGCCCTGTAAGCGCATGACTAAGGTGTTCACCGTTAGATTCCAGAGGAGTGGGCAAAGTACATCTCCTTAGGGATTGCTTCTTGTCGCATATCTGGTTATAAGAGTCTCACCAATCTCCGAATGAATAGTTCTCCGATTGACGAGAAGAAAGGACGAAGTCTACCAGAGGTAGATTCAGCCCAATTGTGGCAGTGACTCTGCGATCGTTTCTGGGAGCACGTTATTAAAGACTGTTTCTAGATCTAGAAAAATGCCAAATATCGATTCCTTGGATGCTAAAGCCTTCTCGTTATCGGAAGCGATTTAGTGGAGTGTGTATCAACCAGGATCTTTAACATTTCGTCACGAAATGACGTCCACTCGCCGTTTGGCTTCCGAATGTAATTGGGAGAAAAGGGACACCCTCTATTTCCAAACGTTTCTCAATATTGTCATGGCAATTTTTCCATGAGCATCTTTAGCTTCATTGTTGTTTTTTTTTACCGCAAAATTGCTATTCGTACCTCGTCTTTGTAGAAATAAGTCCTTTTGACTTAATTTTTCCCAGACATAAAAGAATCACGTAATTGGCTGTTTGCATATTTTCTTTTGGTCAATTCCTTGGATGATTTATTATTATTGTTCATACACATCTTCCAAAGTATCAATCAACTGCTTAGGAATTTCCTAAATTTTTTCTCAGTTTTACATAATGACACACTTCATGTACAAATCTACGAGAAACAGCAAATCTCAATAGTAGGGAATTAAAACAAATTGAATATTTCCACTTGTCGTACGGAGGAGCGCAGAGCACAGCAACACTTGAAACAAGCTGCCACTCAAAGTTAACGGCTAAATTTACCGACAACATCGAAGGCAAGAATCTTGCTGCTGCTGAGATGATTGCTGTGTTGAGTTGGAAGCATCCGAGTGAGAGCAGCAGCACAGTTGTAGAGGATTTGCGCGCAATTTCCAATTGAAACGGTAGATATCAAAAAGAAATCGAAGTAAAAATGAGATTAAAAATAAAAAAATAAAAGAAAATTTATGGCTGGGCAACGTGGGCGGCATTTTAAATCATAAAAATCTGAGATGTGTTGAGCACAAAATAACAACGAAAAAAGCAACGGAAACACAACTTGATTTTACCAAGAAAAATGCAGCAGTGCGCCGCATGTCAACCACTGCCTTGCCCGGCTGGTCAGGGCGGTCATAAGCGCGCTCAGTCATAAAAATCAACGAACTGTTTATGAGAGAATTGTGTACTACTTACATATATGTGTATATTTTCTATTGTATGTATGATTTAAATCGATGGCTGCAGTTGGATGTAAGCGAAAAGGAAAACGGAAGCTAAAATAGCAAGAAAAAGTAAGCAAAAATTTGCAAAAACGTTACAGATTCACAAGTCAGTAAGTACATATGTATGTAGCTACTAATGTGTGTAATGTACTACAAGAAAAATTTTAAAAATAAAAAGAAAAAAATTTATGATAAAAGAAAAAAGTGCCAGATAATAGAAGGCAGTGAACAGGCAAAATCGATCAATAAGCAGAGTTAAACACAAACTGTACAAAACTCTATATGAGTCGAGGAAAAAGAGTGCATATGCCATGCTGGTCACGCTGAGATATTACAAAAGCAGCGGCTTGCTGGAACATGGTTGGCATCACAAGCAGTAATGTACTGAAATGCATATACATATATGTATAGTTTATGTTCGAAAGAACAGAAGAAAATATGATGTAAAAAGTAAAGGCGTGTTGCAGCAATGAGTCAATCCCATATTGAGGTAGTCCAACTCCATGGAAACACGTTAGGCATATGACTTTTTTGTTAATTAAGGGCGCGTTCAGAAATGCATCAAGCCAAAGCATCAGTCTCTTTTATTTCTAAACTATAATTGATGGAAATGTCAAGTATGCGCAACCATGGTTAAAAGCCGTTTGGAACTTAGTTGCGCAAATAAGACATTTCCATCAATTATAGTTTAGATATAAAAGACTCTGATGCTTTGGTTTGATGCATTTCTGAACGCACCCTAACTATACCTATGTACATATGAGAAGAGGACGAGGAGTGATCAAAAACCAATTTAAAGATATACAAAAATTTTTACTGCAAAAATACATATATGTATGTACTTCATACCTCCTGTGCATAAATGATCTATAACTTTAAACTGAATGCAGCTGCAAATCATTCTGTCATTCTAGACTAATGATAGTGCCTTAGGCAACTTTCAAAATTACGGTTACATGGAAAATTCCATGTGCCTCAAATTATGATAGCGATAAAAAATTAATTAAATTTTTTTCTAGTGTTGCCAGATTGTTTTAGAGCCAGCTTTTGGTTATTTAAGCTTTACGAGCGGCTTTGTAACCGCTTGCAAAACGGTTTCTCTAGTAAACTTCGCCCATTTTAAGACCCCTTGTTCGTAGAAACAGTCGTAAGAGACACCCCACCAAACTGGAGCTATATGATAACCCTTTTCGGCCCGTGGAAGCAGTTTAAGTACTTCCTTAGATGGCCGTGCATACATTCTATAATTTTGCTTGTTAAATTTTTCCTGCACGGTAAACATTTTTCATCGGTAAATAAGATTTTCCTGTCCGGTACGGCGTTTGAAATCCCCAAATCCCAAGCGAGTTTTATTATTTGGATTCATGGACTTTTCATGATATTCGTCTCTCGGGCCATGCTTTCCTCTTTTCGGAGTGGATTTTCAGTGTGTTGATGGGCCCGAACGGTGACGGTCTTTAACATCTCCAGTCTCCTCAAACAGTTTTATTCACCGCTAGACCAGAATACGGCTAACCCCAAGCGCTCCCCGCCCGCATCACATTTTTTCAGTTCACACTTAAATAGCACCACTCCGTGATAACTGCTGAAGCAATTTTGAATTTCTGATACAGACAAACGGTTTACAGATTATATTTGATGAGACATGTGGTAATAACGGGGTATGTTCAATTGTTGTATTGGAGTTCTGAAATAGGGCGTTCTTGAAAAATTTTCTTAGAAAGGGCTTTTCGAACCGGCTGCCGAATCAGTCGCCGATATAAACCGAATCAAAAAAAAATTTAGAAACCAATTTTTGATCGCAGTCATAATTCGATTGACATAGAATTTTTCATACATAGGTTGAGCCATCTAGACCTTTTTTTATTTAAAAAAAAAAACCTAAAACAGACAGTCGGATGTCGGATTCTTTATTATTACCCAAACACTCTCTTACATATGTAATTTCATTCAAAAGTTGACCACAGACAGAACATAACCGCCAAGCGGTTATGCTGCACCTTTATAACCTGATGTTTTTGTTGCCTGAAATTTAAGCCATGGATATCGATTTGGTTTCAGCAAGTTATCATGTGATACCACACCTCTGAATTTTTTTTTCTTTAGGGTTATATGAAACCAAAAGTCTTCGCAGCTATGATTCGAAACTTAGAAGCCAAAATTATTCACGTAATTGGAAAAAGAGTGAAAGAAAATTAATTCGTCAAATGGACAGCCAACAGTAGAGGCCAACATTTGAATGAAATTATTTTTAAAAAGTAAATGTCAGAGAGTGTTTTTCGGGTAATAATAAAGATTCCGACATCCAGTTCTGTGTTTTATTTAAAATTAACAGTGAGTATCGTAACTTTACGACATTCCCATATGGACAAAATTGGATTATTTATTTTATTACTTTTTAATTTTAATTATTTGTTAACAAAAATATAGTTTATTCTTAAAAAAATTATATACATAAATCCAGGATTCAATCTTCGTGTAACATTTAATAAAATCAACAAACTTTCGTAAAAATTTCGAGCGTTTTAATTAGATTTCATCAAAATCTATTTTTATATGGAAGAAAGAAAGAATTCTCAAAAATCAACCGGATTTTTCAAACCAAAATGAAATGGCTACAAAACTGCATACCAAATAAGTTTCTAAAAATTCTGAATTAACGGAAATATTGATGTATTTTTTTTTTTTAATTTTCCTAAATTGTGCATAAAGGCTTTAAACTTCATTTTCATACAAAGTTAATGAAAAAATATATCACCTAAAATATTCTGAATATTGTTAAAGATAAATGTGTGCTGTTTAAAGTAAATAAAAGTTTTTTCCTTTCTCCGAGTTCTTACAGGAACTTTTTGTAAAGAATTTTAGCAAAAAAGTAATTTTCCATGCGTTCCTCAGCTTCGTCTCGCAAGTATATTTCATTTAAAAAAGCCATATGCCTAATGTATGCACATATGTACACTCCCAAGCAGTTGAATAGTATTTTTTTTTTGTTTTTTTAATTTCCATTATTTTTCAACTAAAATATTTTTCAATTAAAAAACAGTTCATTCTCTAACAAAAACTATATAACGCAATTTTCAAGCTTTGTAGACAAATAAAAAAGGCATAAAATTCGAATCAAGATTTCCACAATTTTTAACATTTTTTTGAGTATGCAGTTTTGGATTTTAGTAGTACAAGTTTGAAGTAGCCACAAATTAACGTTAATTTTTGACAATTCATGCTGACTCAATTTTGCGAATATGCGTTGTTGTGAGAAAAAGGTTTGAATTTTTTACGAACATTTTATGAATTCAAAAATAACCCAGAAAAAAATCGAAAAGCATTGTAACTATTCAAGTGCACGGGAGTGTTTGTCCACATTGAGAAAGTCCACATTAAAAACAAGCTGCAGCATTTTAAGTCTGAACAGCCAGTGACTGCAACAATCGACACAACAGACAACGGTTAATGGCTTTAAACAAAAAACGCAAATACAAAAAACAAGTCCATTGTCCAGGCACACCAACATACGAGCGCACACACATATACACACGTATGTTTGCTGGTATCTTAAAATGTTTTAAATGGAATGAAATTGTGAAAAAGTGGAGTTAAAACTACTTAATGACGAACATGCATGCAGGTACATAGCGCCCCTCGAGAAGCTGGATAATATGACAAGCAACGCCTGGCTGCCACCCACAACTTCATCGAACACACTCTAATAGCATTGAATGAAAGTGGCAACGTTGATAATTGGCAGTCATTCCAGTGCTGCTCTGCTGCTCTGCTGCACGACGACACGGCACACATTGCATCGTTGCTTCCGCCGCTGGCACAGCTGCTCATAGTGGAGCTTATTGCGGCTTTAGAGCTTCGCATTACAAACAGAATGTGAGTGCAACATGCCATTTTTAATTCAACAACAAATGGCGAGGTTGTGGAATAAATGGTAGAAGGCGAAAAGTAAAACAAAAAAAACAAAAAAACTTAAGAAGCAGAAAAGAGAAAATACGCAGTGAGCATATCGGCAACCTCGTTTATCACTTCTGTGGGTGGGTGGGTACGCTTCGTTTGGCCCAAGCTCAGTTGGTTGGCCACTGGCTTGTCAGCGGCAGCTGAGCTCACTGTTGTTCGCTTTATTATGGTTGCTATCAGTGTCGTCATCATTGCCAACCAACACACGATAATGCTCATCGACATCTCCGACGACTAGATAGCACATACTCATGTATTTAAAATTTAATACATTATGGGCTGTGCAAAGTTTTCTTCAGTGTGAATGGTATGTTTGCAAAAGGTGTTATCGTGCAAATTTCTTCTGAAAATTTAAATTTAATTGCTGCTTTAAAAACTTTACGATTAACGTTGAAAAAAAGTGGTTAATCTGTGGAACTATTCGAATATCTGTTCGGATATTCGTAGGTACGGATAAAATTCGGATATCCAGTTAATGTCCGTTGATTTGACTATTCAAATATTCGAGTATCCGGTTATTCGAGTATCGGAATATTCGGATTTTTTAATAAGAGATCCGAATAATCGATATCGGGATTATACGAATATTAAAATTATGAAACTCCTAGCCCTAGAAGAAACTGTTTTATTATTTTTCGAATTATTCTGCAAGATTCTTCCAACAGCATGAGGTTAGGTTAGGCAGCTAGTTGATTTGGCTTTTCAAATGTTCGAGTATCCGGTTAGTCGGGTATCGAAATATTCGGATTTTTTAATAAGAGATTCGAATAATCGATATCTGGATTATACGAATATTAACAGAATCAAATGTGGAACGAATTTCCGTTATACCTTGTAAAATTGTGCTTCGGAACCCAACGAGTTTCGGCGTTGTGCACCAGCTACCAATTTGGTTCTTTAATTTTTGGTAGAACAGTTGCTTTTCGACTGCCCCACCGCATCAGTTAAGCTGACTTACTAGTATTTTATTTATTTGAGCATTCAGTTTGTTGAGGAAGCGTGAATTCCAAAAACGATTTGCACTTAACAAAATATGATTTAATTTTTTTTTTTTTTTGTTCATCTGTAAAATAACTTCTGTGCACAAAAAAAGCCTGACTTAAAGTTGACTTAATACATTAATATTAACACACTTCCCCGGTATGTAAATCATGTTATACTGCATTTGCATATATGTGTGTATGTACATTAAGTTACATCACCAAAAAAAAGTTGCGGTTTTCGCCGCGGTTAAAAATGTAATCATATTTTAAGACTTCTGCCAAAATATTTCAGAAAATGTTGAAGATTTATGTGAGCTATACCGATTTGAAATTATCTCATTATTTTAATTTCGTTAATAAAATGTTAAAAAATTTGTATGCAGATGATCTGTGGTGATTTTAGAAAAAATACTTTTAAAAACTAATTTTATTTATAAAAAAAAGTTTAATTTTTTAGTTATTTCCAAATGAGCGCAGCTCAGGTAAATATTATAATTTTTCCGAAATATTTTGGCGGAAATCTTAACATAAAATAAAATTTCTTATTCCGGCGGAAAAACGGTAAAATTTTCTTGTATGGCAAATCTTGCACCTTAATATAAATACATACCTACCTACATATGTGTATTTATATTTATACAGATATTTTTGCATTTGCACATTCCTTGTTCATCAATATTTTTATATACCTTAATAGTATGCATATCTGGGATCATAAAACAAAGAAAAACTCATAAAATCATAAATCATAAAAAATGCGCGAACGATATAAAAAAGTGTTGATGGCATTTCGATGTAAATCATTTATGATTCCTTTTAAAATATGTTTTTAACGACCAGCAAGGGCAGCGCAAAAATATTGAAATAAAATTTCTGATTTATGGTTTTTTTTTCTTTATTCAGTAGACATGAGCACGAATGCAATTGGAAAAGAAACAGATTAACTAGCTAATATATGTATTTAAAAATTTTCTTTAAAATCTATTTCAATGCAATAAGAATTTCTTTCATAAATGAAGCAAGAGGTAAAATCTCATTAATCTAAATGGAAATGATTTGCCATAAAAATAAAAATATTAAATTCTAGCTTTTGAAGTCGGTGGTGTTTTCTGCTTAGAATATACTTGTTGCATTTAATATTTTATATTTTAACGGAAAATACATATATACTTAGTTATCCATATCTTAATATTTCGTAAAACGTGTGAATAAATTAACTAAGTTCGACTTTACAAACAGGTGGAAACACTTTTCAAAATTGTTTTCAAACTAAAATCTTCTTAAATCTCTTTCCTCTGACATTGTGATACACATTTTTTTTTTAATAAACTGATGAAATCAATTGAGTTTGATTGTTCAAACACATGGCAACCCTCCTAAATAAAGGTCAGAAATACAGAGTTTCCATACCCATTTCGATTGATACCCGCACTTTAATCATTCATTTAACTTATTAGACTTTTTAAACACATGGCAAACCTCTTGAAACGTCTCAAAAAAATTATACGTGCTCAAACTAAATATTTCTTAACACTCTTTCGCTTGGCACCCATATTTCATACAACCTGTGTAAAAGTTAACTAAGTTCGACTGTTCAAACAGGAGGCAACCCTCTTCAAAAGTATTTTAAAGCTGAAACTTTATTAACTCTCATGCGTCTGACATTGCGATACATATTTTGATTAACTTATGAAATAAGTTGAATTTGATTTTTAAACATGCGGCAGCACCGCTAATTCATTTAGCTCATTAAATGTTTTGAATTTATTTTTAAACAGGTGGCATCTTCTTCCAACACCTCAAAAATATTCTGAGTGTTCAAACTAAATATTTCTTCACACTCTTTCGTTTGACATCCATATTTAGATATTTCATATGTTTAAGTTAACTAAATTCGACATTTTAAGCAGGTGGCAACACTCTTCAAAAGATTTTCAAACTAAATACTTCCTTCTGAAATCACTTTCGTTAGGCACCAATTTACTATTACCTATGTCTGTTACCTAATTCCCTTAATCAAAATTGAATTTGATTTTTTAAAGAGGTGGCAACCCTCCTATAGTTAAGTTAAAAAAGAAAGCTTTTGAAACCCATTTCGATTGACACACATTTTGTAACCATTGATTTAATTTTGTAAATAATTTGAATTTAATTGTTTATTAGGTGGCAGCTCTTTTCGAAAAAGTAAAATTTTATTGCACATCTGCAGTCCAAGCTTTTTAATTTGACACCTAATTTTTGAAAATCGAGCAAATGGTGCAGTTCTTATGTTCTGGGCAAAAAATCTCTTCGCGTTTGGTGCTTACACGCTTTGTGTTTGGCAGAGCTTCCCCTCCACTTTGTGCTATGCGTCTTGTTGTTGTTACAGAAACGGAAAGACCCACAGCTTTACGCCGCCTTCGAACGGCCAATGGATTTTATGAGAAGCTTTCGCATGGCAGAAATACACTCGGATGTTTGCCATTGCCTGCCGAGAGGCGGCCGGTATTAAGCAAACACTTTTTTTCCATATTTTTTGCGACATTGCTTTGACTAGGGCTTGAATCCAGGTCATTCGGAATGGTAGAACGCACCTCTAACCCTTCGACTGCAGTGGCCAACAACACATACAAGCTAGAAAAAAAAATGAAGCTGTCAAGCGCAACGCTGAACGCTTATATGAACACTTGGGTGCCGTGGAACCCACTTTAGGAAGCTCTGTTGTACAGCACCCTTAGTAGGTAGGCATGGCGTATGAGTGATGTGGTGAAATGCAAAGTGGGGATATGGAAATGTCATATTGAAACGGTAGCAAAACTTGAAAAACTATAAAATCCACCATGAATACCACTTTCATCTGGAGTAACTATCGTAGAAGTGAATTTATCAAAAAAAATCGAAAAAAATCACACCAAACATTTTTTATAGAACGTTCAATTCTCTATAAAAATATGCATTTGTCATTGCTGTTCCCTTATTTGTTTCAGAGAAAGAGAAAAGAGAAATATATGATTTCGGCGCGGTTTAATTTAAAAGTTAAGTTTTTTTTGGATTCGATATTCAAATTTCGATATTCGATTGTCCAAGCATAACCTAAAACTTAATGAGGCGGCAGCAAAAAAAAAACCTGGAAAATAACGCGCACCCTAAAGTACATAAATTCAATCAACATACATACTTATGTAAGCGATTCTATAACTATTACCTAAATAGCCGTCGCTTGAAAACTAAAAAGAACTTTAAAACTCCTTAGTAAAACACCGTCCTGTGTGCATTCCTACAAATACCTAACTTTGCAATACTAAATAGATACCAAATAAGACAACAAAGTGGCGTTCTTTTATAAACAAAATGAAACAGTGTTGCTTGCTTTTCTTCTTCCGCCTGCTAAACATTTATAACTCGCTTTTGTTGCTATTCTACACAGTTGTCAATGTTGCAATTGCGTACCATTTTATTACAGTTGCTGCCCAAGTTGACAATTTTAGATTACGTAATAATATTGTTGTTTTTATTTTCTCAGTTATGCCTTTCATCGCCCCTTTCGGTCGATGTCAATGTTTCACTGGTAGTTACGTAGACTGTATGTGTGTGCTTATACATACATACATACCTTTCCGAAGCATTGGCAGTTCATTGGCTGCTCATTGTTATTATTGCTGTTGCATGCTTTGTTGTTGCTATTATTTAAGTAGCGGACACTTGCGACCGTCTGCTCATCTTGCTGATTGCAAAAGTTTTTACTTTGTTTCTTTTTTTTTTGTTATTTGCCCCAACTGCATTTAATCCGCAACGAAAGCAACACTTTTGCAACCATTTGAAAAGACACTAGCGCTTTTGCATTGCCTTTGCTGTGGCGTTCTACAGTGCGTATGGGTAACATTGTTGGTTTGATGGCAATAAGTACGAGTAAATACATATTTCAAGGAACCAGTTATTGGAAATTGTCAACCAGCATAGCCCAAGAGATCGACATCTGAACGGCAACCAATTTGCATATCAACAAAGCAAAACTACTAATCAGGTTCACTTTAAAAATGGAAAAAGCTCTGGATTCTATAAACATAGCCCTTTCTGTCTTTAAAGACATTTCAAGGACTGTTGGCAACACATTATACAAGGGTGCGAAAAATCAATTAATACGGTTTTGGGAAGCATGAAATACTGGGCTGGATGCCGAGGCATAAGTGACGTTATGGCAACGAACAGGCGGAAAGCTTAACAAAATACGGAGCCTGCTCCAGAGTTCTATGGTCCGGTACTCTTTTGTGGACCAACTAAAATACATACAAGGGAGGCTTGAAGTGAAACTTTTTCTTCCCATTACCCGTAAGCTCACCATTTGATAAAAAAAAAAAAAATATTTTGGCGCTTACAATTTTTCTAAGTGTTTGGCCGAGCTTCTACTCCAATCCGTAGTGTAGTGTCTTGACATTATAACACAAATGAAGGAAACACACACTTTTGTGCCGCGTTCGAACGGAAAAAAGTTTTAAAGAGAAGCATTTTAAAAGGTTCTGGTAAACGATAAGATTAATTCTCATGAGAATAGGAATTTACTCTCATGAGAATGGATATTTACGATGATAATCGTGGAGAAATAATATCCATTCTCATTTATGGATGGATGCACGAAGTGGTAGTACGTACCTCTATGCATTCAGCCAAGGTGGCCGCCCTGCATAATAATGAAAAATTACCTTAATCTTAATCTTTATATCCGTATTCATCTTAGTCTTAATCTAAATCTAAATCTTAATCTTCGTTTTAAGCGTCGGTCGCCATCTCATCCCGTCTTGTGTCAATTTTTTGTTTCGTCGGAGTTTGGAAATTCATATCAAAAACATCTGTCGAGCAACAAAATCCAAATTTTAGAAACGAGAAATACTTCCAAAGCATTCTCAATTTCCATACTCCCAATAAATACCTGCATATTCCATTATAAAACTATCCTTCTTTGTTTTCCTTGCGTTGTGTTTTCTACTTATTCCTTTGCCTGCACCATCGCTTGGTTCGCATGTTCCTCTCATTTCCCGCCAACATTCACTGACACTCCATTTGTGCTGTGCTCGAGTCAATGCTCTGGCATCTTCCGCTTATTTTCCTCCATTGTGTCGCTACGCTAAGCGCAAAAATATTGCAAACAAATGGAAAATTAAAATATAAATATTCTCATACAAGCTTACTTATGTACATATGTATGTACAAAAGTATTTTCTCAGCACATAATCAACTTTTACGATATCCTTTATAACGATAACTACAATATACATACCGCTATGCGCTTCATCCATTTGCACTCAATACTGGCTTAGTTGTATACATAAATATTTTATGCTTGTTTTAGTTTTGCTGTGGTGTTGTGTGGTAGTATGCGATCTGATGTGATGCGACCTCAATGGGACAATCAGCAGTGCAGGTGTTTGCGGGTACACACACACACAAATAGTGCTTAAAGTTGCTGTTTGCTGTTAGGAAGCCACCAATATTGTGTATTCACGCCGTATGATTACTCTTGGTCAACGTTTGGCTTCATTATATACATTATGATCCCAGATAAGCTTTGACTTTGATATTATTGCCAAAGTTGCGAACATACATAGCTTCCAATGATCAATGCTGTGCTGTTGCATGTAGCTTGCCACCTGGCTATGTATATAGTATGCCAGCATTCTCTACCAACTTTTCTCCCTCCTCCTTTTGAATTGCTCTATGGGTCATGATTGCCCGGATTTGTTTCATCCAATACAACAAATGATGATGATTTGTTAAATTTCGTCTTGTCGGCTTTGTGAAAGCTGTTCTGGCAAGGCAATAATGCGAGTACTTAATATATGTATAGAGACACATCCATATAAAAATAGAAGCTTACATTAACTAAAGGCAGAGTTGCGACAAACATTTCTCTTTCGGCTCATCTCAAGCTTGTGTGTGTGCTTCTAAGCTTATTTGATATCGCCTACTAAGCTGACGCTTTATGAATGACCACTAGCACAAATTTGTACTTTAGTTTATGCACACACACACACCAGTACCTCATTTCGCCTATTTGCACATGCACTTCGAAGTGCTGCATATAAATTTACCGTCAGCGTAGAAAATTTCACAGGTAGAGTAGTATGTATCTCCATTTTGGCCTTTCGCCCACTCACGTGTACTTGGCACATAAATAATGGCTACTTCTTCGAGGAATTACTTTCATTTAACAAAACTCATGTTTGAGTTTGACAGCTTATAAATATGTCAAATCATAATAGTTGTGATTATGTGCTATGTATTCAAGTGGAAAAAGCTTTGTTCATCAAAAGGACGCACCGAAAAATTCGTTGTCTGCAATGTGAACGTGTTTGGTATTTTTGTAAAGTAAATTTATCCACTAAAAAGAATTAAATCGAAATTAATATTATGCCGCCAGGAAGCCACTAAAGTCGCCAAATTTTATATTAAGAATATTAATAAGAACATAACCACGCGTAAGCTCATCACCGAAACAAATGTCAAATATATACATTCTCTGAACTAATATGTCGGTTTGACGTTTTTTAGTTCCATATATGTATGTAGATAGCAGATAGCTACAGGATTAAAAATTTTGGAATAAAATTAAACCTTGCAGTATTCCAGAAAAATAATTTTTTTATCAAAATTTCAAAAAATTATAAGTTTTAATGGAATGAATAAAAAATATATATAAAAATATGTTATTTTTTATTATTTTACTAAATAGTACGGGTTTTTAGCTTTCGAAAAAAGAAATAAAAACCTGCGTTTTTTACTAATGCATAAAATCATTTTTTCATTTTGTCTCAGTGCCATTACATCTGCACGGCTCGTTTTATTTTCCAAAAGTGAAGTGTCAAATTAAAAAGCTTGACCTGTAGACAATAGAGGTTGATTTTTTTATGAAGTTTCCACCTGTTAAAGAATTAAATTTACGATGTATTTTGGAACGAATTTCCGTTATCCCTTGTCAAATTTGGTTTGGAGACAAACCGGTTTCGGCGTTGTGCCATCTTCAGTGTCATTTTTCGTTCCTGTTCTGATGACATACCTTTTAAATTACTGGACTCTTAAATTAACTCAAGAATGTTCAATTTTTTTCTTTTGCCTGATACCTATATTGATATACATATTTTAGTTACCTTATTCCCTTAATATAAGTGAAGTTGATTTTTTAAACATGTGGCAACACTACTACGTGTTTTTATGCAATTTCGTGAAAATTGGTTATTTGGTTAGATTTCACGACCAAACCATTTTGATTCTCAGATGAACGTGCCGATATCACCTATCGTAGATCCTCATATGTAGGTATATGTATCTGCTAGTTTTGTTTGTATACGCCGTCCAAGTGCCTTATATCTAATAGTAGCTAGCCCTGGGCATTCGCAAAGGAAATGCTGGACACTTTCTTCACTACTTTTTAGTTGACAGCTTTGACAAGTTCTATTATATGAGAGCCCCCTTCTCGCATATATGTAGGTCAGTGGTACGTGATGATTGCTACAATTCTATATATTTATGCCTCTAATCTAGAAAGCTCTAGTGTATTCTTCCTTTTATAGTCAGGGTAGAGTTCCTTGACTATTTTGCAAGTCTTTATATCCGATGCAAACCAATTTCTTTTTGAGCTACTCTGAGGGGCGGGCGCACTGGGTTGCCCTGTCGGATTCCTCCAAGTAGGCTCCTGCCTTCGCCATTTTATTCGTCATCTCATTGCCTTCAATGTTGCTATGTGCAGGAAGCCAGAAAACTTGTACTTTGTTGTACTAAAATTTAATGGGTTACAAAACTGCTTACCCGAAATTTTAATTAAAACAATATTAGCTTATGCACTGCAGGACATGTTTTTTTTTTTAAATTTTTATAAAATTTTAAAATCGGATTTACACTTAGAACATGCTACATTTTTATAAAAATTTATAACAAACAAAATTATGACAAACAAAAGGAAAACTGTACATACTGAGGATAAAATGGGTATGCTAATCTAATGACTGGGAGTGTAGAGAGTTATATGTGCGTATATATGTACATATGTATCATTAGTCCATCGACAAGTATCGGAAGGAAAACAACAAACATTGCTATAGAAAGCGTCCGATAATTCTTAAAGAACAGAAAATTCGTAAATCTTGTCGCGAAGTTGCGATATCGATAAGAAAATTGTCGATAGGTGGTTTTTGGGATTTTTATTTTTTGATAAATATCTATTTTTTCGATTATACTAAAACCGCTATTCTCATATTTAATTTTTTACGTCAAAAATAATTCAAAGCGGCTATAAGAAAGACGCATATTAAAACGTTCTCATTATATGTAAATACATAACTACTAACATAAGTATGTACATATTTTCATTCGAGTGTTTATTGCACTTAATAAGCAATTTCTCAAGTACCTCTGAACTCATTCGCCAACGAGCACTCATTTTCCTCTCCATTACTTTCTCAACTGTTTTCCTACGTTACAATTTCATTGCGTCTTCATTTTTGTAAAAACAACAAACACAGCAAAATGTAAAGATTCAATTCAATAAATATTTATTTAGGCTACAATTATGTTTAAAGAACACAATAAGGAAATGAATTAAAGAAAGGAAAGTGAAATGAAATTGAAAAAATATGCAAAATATTTCTTGCCGCCTCCCTTAGACGATCCACCAGCGAGGTAAGATTCCTATCGGTAAATATGTACGATATGCTGGAAATTTATATGTACATTCAAAGATATTATGCATAGCTGTAAACCAATAGAAACGCTTGATTGTGCGTATCTACAGGCGCATTTGTATATATATAAATACCCTGCAGGGAAAGCTACCAGTTGTGAACCAGAATGCTACCAGTTTGCGTTTCAGCCGAACTAGTTCACGTTGTATCCTTTTTCAATGTTAGCGAATGGTATTTTTAACATGGCGGTGTCATAGGAGATGTCAATTGTCCGCTCCTGCATCAGCACGCTACCAGTAGAAATACTACTAGCATCATACCAGTTGACGGGATAGACTGCATATTCATCCCCGTGAAAAGCATAAGTATGTCATTTTGCTCGCGGCGCTGCAACAGTGGCAATGGTCGACAGAGTAAAGCTTTGGCACGCCAAATCAAGAGATCCGAGTTCGAATCTCAGTGAGTGAATCTTTTTTTATTTTTGTTTATTTTTTTATTTATATCTCTTGTGTAATTTTTAAATTTATTGTTTTAAAAAGAACAAAATATTATTTATTTTGATTTTTTTATGGTATTTGAGTATTTAGGTTTTTTCCAAATCAAATTAAATTTATGTACAATTTTTATTTTATATTTAAATTGAAATAATTATTTAAATTAATTTACTTTACCAACCTCCACGCGTACTCGAACCTGAGATCTCAGAACCAGAATCGGTAGTCTTCACTCGACGCCACAGCCGACATTTGTGATGAAAGCAATTAACCACGTTTTAATTTTGGTTATGCCTATTCAAAGACAGATGTCGCCGATCGCATAAGTTGTTCGAAATCGCCGAAATGGTAGGCCGTCGCTTTATCACATACTGGTTAATGAACTAGTATTTATACTGGCTGGTTTGGCATTTCACTGCAGAGAACTGGTATAATTATAGTCCATGACGAACTGGTATGACTCTTCCATTTAATACCAGTTTCCGAACTAGAATTTCTACCAACTAGTTTACTTTTTTCTGCGCGGAACTGGTATAATTATGGTTCATAACGAACTGGTATGACTTTTATCCTTAAATAATAGTTCATGAACTGGAATTTGTGCATACTGGTTTAGCTTTTCACTGCAGGGTATGTACAAAAATTGGTTGGGCGCGTACTTCTACGCTTCAGCGCCACATTTAATTAAGCGTAACCCATGTTGGAAGCTTATTGCTGCCCCACTATCCTACCACTATCCTACCACTTTATGCTTATCAGCAATTCCTTTAGCATTTAGCAGCAACAATGCGACGACCAAAGAACAAATCGACTGTAAAACTTGCCTCCCCAACAACTACCTCCTCCTTCTTAGACGTATACATATCAGGTAAAATAAGAGCAGGATAATGATGGAGCTAACGAGCGATGTGGAGGCGGAAGCTGTTTGTGATAGGCATTTAAATGCATTTCTATTCATTTGAAACGTTTAACTACTAGTCATTTACTCACTACTAGCGACTCGAGATGGGCACGGGACTAAATATTCAATCCCGATCCAGCCCATCCCGAAGATAAAAATTTGTAAGTCCCGAACCCGGCCATACCGCCGTTTCTCCAAATTGTACCGCGGATCCAGTGGGTCCCGAAATCTATTACTAAGACAAATTCACATGTCCTTTAAATTAATTTCAAGTATCTAATAAAGAAGATTATAAAAGATCTGGCAACGATATTTTTTTCTATTCTGTTCGTTTTCGTCTCAATAAAATATAAAAAAGTATAAGCACTTACTTTACCTACAAAGTGTTTAAGGAAGACTTTTTCGGTAGTGTCGGGAAAGGATTTTGCTCCCATTCCGCACGCAAAATTTTTTGAAGACCGTTCCGATACGGCCCGTCCCGTCTATTTTGAAATCAATAACGTGGGTGCCGCGGTTCGCGTTATCCCGCGCCCATCTCTACTAGCGACTGTAGACTGGTGTTTACTATCGCTGCTGCTACTGCTGCCACTAACACTGCCTCTACTGCCGCCAGCAGACAGCATTTGGCGTTAATTATGCGCCAACTTGCAACAGTTACGCAAAGTGAAGGTTTAAAAGGGATTATGCCAAATGAAGCATCCAGGCATGTACACGTACATACATACATACATATGTATTGATGCAGTACTTTCACCACTGTGTGTATGTGTATATTTTTGCGTGAGTAGGCGTTACCCTAACCCAGCCAGGTGCGTAAATATGCCGCTTAATTACTTAGTGGGTGGTTATTATCCAACTCAGCGCTAGTGATTGTTTATGTGTCTGTGTCTAAGCTACAAACAAACACTTGCCATCAATCAATCAAGCATTTCACGTCTAATGAACGAAGTAGCGATCAACTTATGCATACAAAATAGGCACTGTAAGTGAAATGTGTAGCTCAAAGAAGGAGTATTAAGCGAAGCGAAACAACGTCAAAGTTACCGTCGATAAGTAAATGAAAATGTCAAGAGTGCTATTCGCTAACAGATCATTTTAAAGACTGCGCTGCGATTTGCAAAAGCTCGTATTTTTTTTTTATGGCCTACTAAAGTTTTCATGTCTCGCCCTAAGAGTCGAAAAATTGTTAAAATAAATTCTGAGCGAAATTAAAGGTTAAGGCAGACACAGTAACAAAAAATCTATGCCAAGAAAGAATAACAGCCAAACTAAATTTTATATTTTTTTTTGTAAAAAGCTATTTTTTTGTTGATTTTTTATTCTAATTTTTTAGGGACTTTTACATTGGTGGCATGAAGCTTTTGCCTAAGAAGACCCCAGTAAAACTTTCCCAAGAATAATTTTCTAGAATATATCAATCTTTTAACGAACTTCCAAATTTGCTTTTTGCGGGGTTTCTTGAATTAAGGGTCTTAGTTAGCGACCCGTTCATGCGCGAGCTAGTTGAATAAAAAAATAATAATAATCGAAAAAAAATATATATACAAATTCTTAAAAATTAAATGAAACTCAAAAAATGTTTTTCTTAAAATAATGTAGTTGAAACATTAAAAGAAAATTAAATAAAAATAAAATTAAAAATAAAATAATTAAGTTCCTAAAAATTACATTAAGAGCCGGCTTCACTAGCAATTTTGAGTGAAAAAAAAAGATTTTAATTTTTTGAATTTAATATGGAAATTGAAAGAAAATAAAAAGTCGGCTTCCATTTAAATGGCTAGTGAAGCCGGCTGTTAATGTAATTTTTAGGAACTTAATTATTTGATTTTTATAACAATAAACAAAAAAATAAAAATAAAATATAAACAAAAACAAAAAAAAATTAAAAAACCTAAAAATTAAATTAAATAAAAAAATTATTTTCGTTTTAAAATAATCAAATCTAAAAATAAATTAAAAAGAAAATAATAGAAATAGGAGAATGTACGTAAGTTTGCATACATTGATAGCAATTAAAAATAAATACACATAGTTTTTTCTTTTAAAACAATAAAATCTAAAAATTAAATGAAAATTTAACTACAAAAAAAATAAAAAAAGAGTCAGCGCGAAAAAAATTATATAAAAGTGTTTTATGTCAAAAGAGCTTTTCACCATGAAAGTTGGCAAATAAGCTTGTTTTGTAAGACTTTCGTGCCAGAATAAACCAAATCTTTCAAACTATCTTGCCTACTGTCTTTCAGTTGTTTCACAAAAGACTTTCAACTATCTTTGCCAGAATTTCCCGATTTATAACTAAACATTATTTAGGTTCTTAAATGTAAATTTTACCTAACAGGAAATACTTTTCGGGTATCCTTCATGGGTATCCTTTTAGATAAACTCCACCTGACACCTTTCACACACTGCAATTAAACTTGATTTCCTCTTTTTGCTTCTACCATTCGCAGACAATATTTGGCAAACGGAACTCGATTTTATTGCGGTGAATCGACGTAATATGGTTGTGCTCTCAGTAGTTACCGCTCCCTACCAAAATGGAACGGGCGACGGCGGCTACAACGGCAATGGCAATAGCTTAGACGACGACTCGGAAGAAGCCTACTATAACGATACAATGTTTACTGCCGTCACCAGCGGGGAATTGACAGCAACTAATTTGAACAACAATATGCTCAACGTATTGACGAGTTCAACGCAGTGGAGGCCAGCTTCGGATATGGAAAATCACAAAGAGACTGGCAGAGGCAAGGGTAGCAACAATGTTGGAGTGGATTTTATGGATGGCGGAAAGACAAGATATTTCGAAATGCACGATTTAATTAATCGGGGCAGCAATAAAGAGCCAGAGAAAGACGACGCAGCAAATAACGGTGATGATATCGATGTAGACGATGACGAAGATGATGATATAAGTGATGTTGCAGACCATAAAGACAACAAACAGTATACGTTTAAGGAAGAAGTAGACATTTATGATGGCGGAGGAACTGGACCCGGCAGTGTTGACATTGACGGTGAAAGTGACGGCGGAGGACGCATCTTTGTTGAGCATTTCGATACAAAGGAATTGTGGACAGACAAACCTGTCAACATGTTGCCGCAAACGACAACCGCAAAAGCAGCAACAACACCAAGCGCAAGTAAGGCAATGAATGAACTGGACGACAATAACAACAAAAACTACGACAAGATGTGGGACAAATTGGGCACGCTCGACAGGGGAAATAGTTTGGCAACTGGTGATTCGGATATTGATGAGAAGGAAGCTGCGACAACTACTATAACGACAACAACAACTAAGCAGTCAAGTACGAGTACAAGCAGCATGCGACCCAAAACAACAACTACAACTACGACAGCAACAACAGCAACAGCAAGAGCAAACGAACTTGACTATTCAACAGGACGTGCGGCTGCTGTGGCGACAACTACAACCGCTGGCGCAATAACGACAACAACAACTACAACTAGCGGAAGCAATACAAATTATGCGGGTAAGGCGACTCAACGCACAAGCACAACAAAATCGACACCGACTGCGGTAAGTGCAAGTGACAATAGCGCAGAGGCTAAAGATGTAGAGGGATCGACCGTTGCTGCGCGCTCCACCACAACTTCAGCCACACCTGTGGTGCATACGCAACCCACACGCGCACACAATCACCATCACCATCATCATCATAATCAGCAATATAACAATCATCAACACAGTCATCAGCAACATAAAGAGCAGTCACCACATACACCGCGTAAGCATCACGGCCACAATCGACAACATCACCGACAACGCGGCCATCGTCGCCACCACAGCAACTCAGCTGCCAATGCAGGTGGTGCTGGCGTTGCTGCTGCTGGTGGCGGCCATTCAGACGAGTCAACCGCATCGCGCTCCTCCCGCCTTGATGTGGGCCGCGCCGCCGCCGACTTGCGCCCGTCCAACGCTTTGGGCACCAACATGAAGGTTAGAGTTAATATCGATTTAAATCGGCTCGATGAGTTGGATTTGTCTGCTGGGTCAAGCTTTGAGCAGTCTGCAGTTTTGCCACGTGCACGAAACCGCGATTCTGCAGCCGCTTTGGCAGCGGATGCGCTCGATTACGACGCACGACGCATCAACGCTAATTCAACGTCCACCATTAGTACGACGACACGTGACAGCAACATACATATCGTTAAGCCCGAGATGCTGCCAGAGATTATACCGTCCACGCCGTTAACAAGCAATTCAAAAATTATCGAAATCAAAACGAAGAGCAGCGGTGTGGGTGGCGGCGTGAAACGCTCTAAGCGCATGGCACAGGAAGAAATGCAGGTGGAAATCGAACCGGAGTACATGGTGGGTGAGTTGTCAGCCAACGATTCAAGCGAGTACATAGCACCCGCTGCCGCTGCGGGCTCCACGGGTTCGATGGCAACAGCATCGTCCTCATCTTCGGCCGCTAATAGCATCTCAACCGCACAGCAATCACCACAAACGAATCTGGTGCGTCTCGATGGGTTCGCCGGCATGCTACAAATATTCTTTGGCATCGAAAAGCCTATCGATATGGCTGTGTTCGCACACCCACCTAGCGCCGAATTCGTGAATCTAGTGTTTGCGTTGCTCGTTTGGTGTGTACGCTATCCGGCTGTCTTTTGGACGACAACCAAGTCATTTGCCACCATTTTCAGCATACAAATGATTGCTGTCGCGTTAGATATCATATTTAGCTACATTGGCGCCGCCAATCTATACAAATTGCAGGTGTACAGTCAGGCGATGCCCATCCAAAACCCCGGCCTCATTTTGAATGGTGTCGTAACGTTGGCGCTGTTCTTGCTGTCGTCGGTGTTGATGATTGCATCATCGATGATTATGTACTTGTACGGGCACGGCCGATTGGCGGCAAAAATGCGTGATCGCTCATTAATCACGATGAAATCGAGTGATACGTGGATTTATTTTGCGCACTGTGCTTCACTCTGTTACGTGCTGGCGTTGGCCGTGGTGAAGGCGCCTCTGTTGAACGACCTCAGCGCCACGTACAGGAATAATTTACACTGTCCTACGTTTCTATCAGGTAAGTTGAATGAGTGTGGATAGTAGTTGTTGTTTGATTTATTTTATAGATAGCATATATATTTCATCATTTGTGGAAATTCGTACTCGAGTGTATGTATATGTTGGTGCTAGGCCATGTTCCAGCTTTCACAACAAAAATACATAAGTACACATCAGATTTTTTTTTTCTAGGTTTGAAAATTTTCCTTTGAAAAATTCCTTGTGGGGCTAAGGAGTGCTTTTGTTTACCTTGTTGGTATTTCCAGGATGAGGAATTAAGCCTGTCTGTTATCTTCCGTTTTTGCTTGTCCCGAACTTGTTCAGAAATGATCTCGAACAAGTCTGGAAACGGGTCTGAAATAGTCCATTATTAGTTTCAAAATGTTCCCGAACCAGTTCCGAAATGCTGATGAAATAGTCCTAAACTAGTCCCTAAATGGTCTTGAAGTAGTTGTGAACTATCCCGTAATGGGCCACAATTAGTCCTGAACTAGACACGAAAGGGTACTAAAGTAGTCGCGAAATGAACCCCAAATATTCCTGAACTCGTCCCGAAGTGGCCTTGAAATAGGCGTTAACTATTCTCGAAATAGCTCCGAAAGCATCCTGAAATAATTCTGTGTAGGGCCTGATATGATCCAGAACTAGTCCTGAAATCGTCCTAAACAGTCCTTGATATGGATTTGAACTTGTCTCTAAATGATTCCGAACTATCCCCAAAATGGTCCCCAATAGTAATTTTTACACATAAGAAGGAATTACAGATTTTCTGCCGAGTTAATGCAAATTTTACCCATACCGCTAAGGCGTTTACACATCAGAGAAGGCCATTGAGTGATTTAGCTCTGCAGTATGAGATTAAAGAAGCCGCACCAGAGGCCGTCACCTTTCCTAAAAAGGAGTTGAAGACATCGATGTTTCTGGCCTAGCGTCATGAATGTGTGCCAGTGTGGTCAGTGGAAATACACAGAAAATCGTGAATAAGATCAATGAACGTTACGCATTTCTGTCAACTCCCAGTAAAGCAACCCTAAGTCTTATTTATGTGGTAAAGAAAATTGAATGGTCTTAACTCTCCTCTGCGTAGAGACATAGATCTGGAATACTAACGGCGTAGTTAAAAGGTCTAGCGGTACTTCTAGATAGGAAGCTAACGTGGAAAACTCAAGTCGAGCTGCAGGTAAATCGAGCACTTAAAGTTTTCATATAGAGTCGGAAGACCTTTAGTAAGACTTTGGGTCTGATACCGACTGTGGTACTTAGTCAAAAGCATGGTGTCTGCCCTTAACAGACAACAGCGTGATGGCAACAATGTCAAAATCGGCTCTTAACGCTTTGTTGGGTCTGTGATCATGGATTTAGCAAACCGATAGGAAGCAGAAAATTCGAAAATCGAAGTGCCCATGTAAGCAAATTGTTTACACGGTTATTATGACAATATCCCTTTTTTAGCTCAAATGACAAACCGATTTCCACTGGAGCCACTTTTGCAAGAAAGTGGCTATGTTGCTTAGCTTCCTGCAAAAGAAAAGTTTATAGATCCAAATACTCTTTTGAGGGCTTCGGTAAAAGCCTTCTATACAAACAGTTCTAAGACTGAAAATGAATCTAAACTGGTTGGAATTTGATGCGCAGCTTCAAATGAATGAGCAGTTTCTCCTCAGCTGACCAGCGCACAGTGGTCTAAAACTGAAATTTTAGCTTCATAATTAGGCTACAGGCCACAGATATTGACCGAGTTTAATTTTTTTATATTTTTTTTCAAATGAAATTTGATGAGATTTGGAAGAGATTTGTTTAGCCCAATTTTCTAAATTGTATTAGCTTATATCAACTTTTTTAGTGCAAAATGCGAAGAAAGTACCAAATTTTGAAGAAAATCGATTTATCGTTCCTGCTAATGAATGTTACATAACAAATACTAATTATAAAGCTCGCTAAAACGAAAAAAAAATGCCAAAGAACAATGTTAAATGTTATCAAAAGTTTTTCACCAAACGGATTTTTTTTTTTTTAATTTTACAAAAATTTTGGGTATGCATTTTTATAGCCCATTCAACTTTAGTGCAAGTGCAAGTTTCAACGTGATTTCTTATAGTAAACTAGGTGAAGGCCCTGTTTATCCGATTGTAAAAATTCGATATTCGAAAATTTTAAATAAAAAAACGCCTCAAAATATTCAAAAACCAGTGGAAACGAATTTAGAAAAATCGAGTCAATCACCCTAATATTTACTCCATGTTTTAAAACGCGTAATTGTAAAAACCGAAAAATTTTTCAACTTCCTTCATAATCCATTTTTAGTTGATTTGATTAAAGGTATTCTTAAATTATTTAGACATCAACTTCTTTTCCTACAAATACATTTGTACGCATATACATATGTATGTCTGTATGCACTATATAAGCGAAGTGTACTATATTAAACAGGGAAATAGGAAAAAAGCGGGCACTTGAACTCGTTGACGAACCATCAAATCCAATTAGCAGCACAAAACCTGAATGAAATAAAAGTGCAAGATAGGAAAAACAGGCGAGAAAATCACAAAAAAGGGAGTAGAAGTATCAAAAAAAAAAAAACAGAAAACAGAAACTAATCGCAATTAAAATGAAATCGCATTAGCAAAAGCTAGCAAATAATACATAGTACTCGTACAATCGAATAGCACTTAAGCCGCTCACATAGACAACAATGCTTGTAGTAGATCAACGCGAAATTGAAGAAGAAGAAACAATGGAGAAGAGTAGAGATAAAGCGATTGTATGTAGAAGCAGGATGCTCAACAGTTAAAGTGCTCAATCAGTGCTGGCGAATACTTAAGAACAGTGAAGGCCAGTTGCAAAAGAGCGCACTTTAGTTCAATGGCATTAGAGGAAATATTCTGTCAGAAATGTTAAAATGCAAGGCGCCATGACACACTACATCATTTACTCACCTTTTATTGCTAACTAATACCAATTTAAGCTTGAAATTGAAATTTTACTTGCATGCATACACCTTACCACATTCTACAATTGTAATAATAAACCTTTTGTTTTGTTTCTTTCCACTTTTTCTATATCCTTTCTCCCCTACAGCTCTCGTCAGCGTCGCACATCTCTTGCTGTGGATTGTTATTTGGTTGGGTTTGACAGCCAAACGTCGTTGGACATTCAAATTGCCACCAATGGATGCCTATGGCATTACCAAAGCGACCACCCAACCGCTATTGATGGCAAATCGTAGTAGTTTGCCCAGCGCTGGAAGTGTTAGTGGCAGTGGCAGCAATATTGGCAGCTCGGAGCTAAAGAGCTCATCTTTAATGAGTGGTACTACTGGTGGCGGTGGCGGTGGCGGTGGCGGTGGTGGTAATAGTGGCCGCGGTGGCAAATTGAGCACTGAATCCAGCACTGATGGTGGCAACGATGATGTGTATTGGCCAAAATTAACGCCAAGCTCACCGAAATTGAAGGTCACCTTCAATGAAGTACCGAGTACGTCTGATGATGTTCTACTAATTGGTGACCAAGAACAAAACGATGGCAAGCGGTAAAAAATCGTTTTCTTTTAAATTACAAAAAAAAAAAAAAAACAATTAAAAACGAATGAAACTACAAAATACTACTTACAAACAAAAAAATAAAAATAAAAAATATCACACACAAGTTATGAAATGCACTTGCAAACCATTTGTTTAGTTTCGAAATTACAAACATAGTTTTGCTTAGATCGCACACACCTTTTTAATGCTCGCTCAATTGCTCAAAAGTGGGACGTTCAAGTGCTCTCGAGTTTTTGAAAAGTTTATGATTTAAACGACTACATACATATTTACACTTTATTAGGTGGATTCATCAATTTCATTGGTTATGAACGACAACTCAGTTTGAAATGGAGCTCTAGAGCTCCTTTTAGCAACCCCTTTTAGATTTCTATCTCCAAAAAAAAAACGAGATTCTCGAAGAATACTTAAACTTATAATAGTCTCAAAAAATCCCGAAAAGGCCATAAAATTCTATAAATGGTTCATCGACATTTTCGTACCCTTGTTTTATCCTGTAAAAGCGTAAGTTGTTTAGTCGAGTACAACAAACCGCGCCGGTCAATTTTCTTCTGCGTAAACTGAAATACCAAGTGAAGACAAAGCCTTCACCACCGGGTCCCTCCTTCCCAGAGAATATTCGCCTTCTCCTCTGCCGCTGAATTTCAATTCGATGTCGTGGTACGATTGAGGCCTTCAGATGCGTATGTCTGTTTAAGTATTTCACAATGAGGCCGGATTTATTTATTTTGGAGCCTCGTGTTGCACACTAATATTCGGATGAATCGTCTTATAAGCTGAAACCGTGCCCCAAAAATTCCATCCTTTCCCATCCTGGCAATGAAATATTTAATCACGATTTTAATATCGTTAAGGAGGCACTATCCTTTGCCTGACTAAGGCCAAGTTGTATTGCGATTAGAAATTCTGACCCTGCGGTCATAACTATTCGGTGCCCTCTTCTTTGTATTGTGTGCGCAAAAGGCAATGAGAAGGCAACATTTTTCGGTAGTAAAGAAAACGCCATTAGATACCCAGAGGGTAACCTAATATCAATACATTTCAATAGATTCTTCCGAAGTACCGATATGCCTAGTCTGTCGAAGGCTCTTTATCGCTGCCCAGTACTTACTGCGTTCTGAGGATACCCACTCAACAAACCACACAACAGAGTATCGCAATCGCTCGATGAGTGGATCATAAAGTTCCTTAATGGAATGCTATTGGCCCTATGGCTGCCAGTTTTATATAACGATTCTACAGAAATTGTAAGGACAACGAAGAGGTGGAGTCCGCTAAGGGCTTTCGGAGCGGTTGTCTCGCTTTGCACCATTTTTTTAGATGACCCGAACTTGTTACCCACCTTAGCAACCTAGAGTCTGTCTGGATTATGTAATCTCAGTACAACCTTTTACCCGAAACCGCAACTTCAAATAGGTAGAAGTGATCGTCATTATATAGCTATAAAACTTAATATAGTACAGGGTTTGCTAGACCACCCGTCCATCCCTTCTAAACTGAAGGAAAATGTTTTCTATGTATTGAAAAACGCAAAAATATGTACTAAGAAGTCGGGCATGCTCTAGCTTTTGGTCGTATTACCAACTTCCGGTTTCGAACGGAAGCTGGTTAAACCGTCCAGAAGTCCATTTTTTTTTAAATAGGACATACATGTTTTTACCACAGCTTCAGATGCTGGAGCTTGTCGCAAGCTTTTCTCAAGAATAAACTTCCGGCTAAAAGAACGGACTTCCGGTCGAAATCAGTAATACTACCAAAAGATAGAGCATGCCCGACTTGGTAGTTCATATTTTTTGTTTTCCAGTAAAGACATTTTCGTCCATTTTTGAAGTTCAGAACGAGTTGAATTCAAAAGCCATTTAGAGGTTGAAAATGGCAGTATTTAGGAAAAAGTTTCAAATAAATGCTAATAATTCTTATGTTCCCCTAAAAAAATGCACTTCCGGTCAGTTTAACCCACTTTCGGTTGCGTCGGCACTACGTTACGGTTAGTTCACATTTCTGCGTTTTACCATAAAAAGAAAATTTCCTCCATTTTATATCAAAAGGGTGGTCACCCTGTTAAAACTTCATACATAGACCAACAATGAATTTTCAAATATTTTGGTGTATTCTCACGTCAATATTGCTACCCACCGTAAAATAAATACGGAAGAGATTAATTTTTTAATATTTCGCGAAAAAATCAGCTGCGAATTGACAAAAGATGATTTTTTAGACTATGAACTGTTATCTAGAATCCTATGCCAGCGGTTTCGGGGCTTAACTTTAATAATAACCTGAGGCTGTATCAAGAGCACTGTACAATTTAGGCGCCTTTTCAAACCACTTATGAGCAAAGTAAGGCTGAGATATTCCAATTTTAAGTTAGCAAAAAAATATGTTGCTGCGTTAGTAACAAACAGTTAAATGTTTATGTTTTCATTAAAACTAAATAAATATAAACCACAATTTGTTTTTTCTTACTTTTTCATACATATATTATTATTGAAATTTCCACAACACAACCAACAATAAATTTTGAATCATTGCACGTTACCGATTTTTTCGTTAATTCACTAATATTTAACTGCATCTGTTATTTATTTTTTTTCAGCTTAAATGTTTTTGTTTTTTTTTCATTTTTCTATCCTAAGCCCAAAGCACACTTATTTATGCATTGAATGTGTTATTATTTGAAACGTGACATTTTGTTTTCATTTTTTTGTCCTTTAAAGTTGCGTTTAACTTTATTTAATTTAACTCGTTTTTTGAAAAGCGAAATTTTATTAAAGTTATTTGCGCGCTCAACAGTTTTTCACTTATCATTCAAATCTTTTACATGCAGCACATTCACAATTTAATTAATTAAAAAACCAATTTCGGTGTTTTGTTTTTTTTTGTGAAATTTTTGCCATTCTCTCGCACTTTTTCGAAACATTTAATTCGTTTGGCGTACATACATAAGTAACGGGAAAAAAAACATACAAACTTACATACATACATACACACATTTATGCATTTGAAATTTGACTGTATGTACGTATGATGAATACACTCAGACAGACAGATACAGTTATTGTATGTAAAAGTATTGGTCGTATTGAAAATAAGAAACTATTTTTGTTCCGCTTGTCGCCTGTTTTTAATTAAAAATTTTATATACGATTTTTATTTTAATCATTTCGTTTCGTTCATAGTATTACGTAAATATGTATGTATGGAACTTAGTATTTTTTTTGGTATGTACATATGTATGTAACTAATATGTTACTAACAAAATTACAAATGTATTGTATGGTTTGTAGTTAATAACTAAATATATATAGTTACAATTTATTTATGTATCTAAATGTTCAACTAACATATTGTTGTTTGATAGATTTAGAAACTAAATAGTTTTAAATATCTACTAGTAAAATATGTATGTATTTTCATATGTTGTTATGGACACATGTGGCAGCAGCAAAATGATTTAGATTGAAACTAACAAATTTTTACGAGCAATGAAAGGAGGTTTTAGCTTTTTTTTTTTTTGGATTTATAAACATATGTATGTTTATTTAAAAACATATGTATGTATGTGTACTGCATAAATGCGTATCAGAACACGTTTAGACCATTTACTTTTTAATTATTTAATTTTAATAAAATACAAAAGCCAATAGTTTCAAACTGTGTACAAAAAAAATATATACATATATCAACAAAGTTTCAATGAAATTTCAAAACAAACCCCTGGAAATGGGAGTGGCAGTTTTAGGACTAAAAATAACAAAATGCAAAATTTATTGTAGATTTCGGCAAAATATCTCTTCTTCAACAACATTTGTTCCGCAACTTATTTTTGAAATCGTAGAATCTTCTTGAAATGGGTGTGGCAATTTAAGGGTCAAAGTTAATAAGTTTTGATTTTGTTGTGTATTTCGGCAGAATATATTCGCAAAAATAGGGGCAAAAAATAGTTAAAGTACGTTTTTAGTTTTCCTTTCTGACGTCGGGATTTTTCTTAAAAAGACTTTGAAATTTAAAAAAATATGATTAATTCTAAAAATTATTTTAAAAACTCAGTGCAATGTAGAAGAAACATTATGTTACACTGAATTTTTTGAAATAACTTTTTGAAATTTGAATGTCCTTTTAAAAAATTCCTGAACAGAAGGTTTTGTAAAATAAATCAAAATAATCAGATTATAGCAGAAAAATAATTGCTCTTTCAAAAGGGGATGGTTTTGAATTCTTATGACAATTTTGAAAAAATTAAAAAATTAAACCTTGACTATATAAAGAGCAAGTTTGGTGATACCAATGAGAATTCATACAAGGTGGTTGCGGTGGTACCAAAACAAAAGCTAACATATATTTTGTTTTTGCTTTCGGTACACAAATGTCAAATTTAAGCTATTCTTCACTGAAGAAGGAATAGGGAAAGAAAATGCCATTACTTTCGCACTCACTCATAAGGAGTTGCGACTATGTGTACCGAGACGAATCAAAGCAGCTGTTCTAGAAATACCACTTTATATGAATTCGCCTGGGGAGATACTAAAAAATCCCATTTATTTTAGATTTCTTATTTTTTTTTTGCATTTTAGGGTGCATCGCTTTCCATACAAACGAATCGGTACTGTTTCTATCGGAATTATAAAATTTGTTATATTTAAAGACTTAAAGACTATTTCTTAAAATTTGAAAATACCTTCAAAAAAGAGTTTTTATGAATAAAACTAGTTTAGAAAATATTATTTGCAAAAAATCCCTTCACATAAGAAAAAAGTTTAAGCTTAGAAGGCCTGCATAAAAATTTTTAAACATTTTACTAAAATAATGAGACTTTTTGGGGTATTTTCAAATAGGTGTAGCTAAATCTTAATATTTGTCCGAAATATTTTGCGGAAGTCTTAAAATAACTATAATAAATTTTATGATTCCTGTGGAAAACCCGCAACTTTTTTGATGAGGCACCCTAATCTATATAAATTCAGTGGTGAAAAAATAAATAGGGAAGAAAAATGTAAGCATTCTTTGGCTATTTCCCTTTTGCTTATTTAATGTTTGTTATTTGTTTATGAAAGTGTAACTAGTTGTCCAACAAAAACCTTGTAAGTCAAATTTTCATACTTTGTACAAAAATTTGCAAAATTCGACAAAGTGTCATCAACCATTCAATTTTAGTTAGTATAATAAAGTGCTGATTTTAGGTAGCTAGGACTTACCGTTGATTTTTGACATTTTTTTTTGTGTACAAGGGGATGCACATTTTCTCCATACAAAAAAAAAAATGTCGAATGGAAGAAAATACGTGAAAAAAATTGCAAAAAATCAACGGTAAGCCCTAGCTACTTCAAACCTGCGTTTTATTTTATTGAAACTTAATGGACTACAAAACTGAGTACCCAAAATTAAAAAAAAAAAAATCCAATTAATAAGTTAAAATTTTTATGAACATTTGTTAAAATCAGGCACCGAGAACGCGTTTCACTTTTGGTTTAGTTCTACATGAGAACAAAATATATTAACAAGAACGTTCCCTCAAAAGAACCAAATGGAATCAAAAGTAGTATGAACAATGTTTTCGGAAACGTTTCCGTAAAGAGCAAGAAGCGAACAAAACTCCCGGGAACGTTCTCAAGAAGAACAAAATTTCGGGAGCTTTTCCAATGAGAACGGAAATTTTGGGGAACTTAACTTTAATCATGAGAGGTCTGCGTGTTGAGACGGAAAATCGTTTCAGTGGATCAACAATTGGTAATTCTGAGCCAGAGGAAATCTGTATCATTTTAACTTCCAGATCGTTTATCGTTAGGGTGAATTGTCAAATTTTTAATTTTCTGAGGAACAAAAGTTCGTGTCTTAAGTTTTTCGTTGACTTAATTTGCATAGCTTCAGTTCTTTTCTGATTAATATGTATATTCAAACATTTCAAACTAATGAACGCTATGTGAAAAAGTTTTGTTCTCGCTTCCATTCTCATCGAATAGTTCAGCGAAGATTTGTTCACGTTTTGTTCTCTGTCAAAAGCTCCTGAGACTTTAGTTGCTATTCCAGAGAAAGTTCCTAAGACTTTTGTTCCCGTTTAGTTCTTTTCCAAAATCTTCTGGAAAGTATTGTTCGCATTTTGTTCTCTTTGGGAACGTTCCACAGGGTTTTGTTCCTACATAATTCTCATTGATAACATTCCCGATAGTTTTGTTCTCATTTTGGTTTTGGTTTTGAAACATTCTTGGGAACAAGACTACGAGAACGACATTTAGTTTCGATCATACCTTTTGTTATCAGTCGCTGGTTAAAATTCGTCGAATTTTTACAAATATTCCAAAATCTATATTTTCATAAAAAAAAAATAAAAACCCCTTTTTTAAACAAATAAAAATAGCCAAAACGTGGTAAACGAGACCTTCCATATTAACATTTTCACCACTGTATGTTCGAAAATTTTTTCATATGGCGGCATATGCAAAACACCGCCAGCAGAAAACTTTTCATAAATCAACGATTGCGGCGCCAGTGATGAAGAAGAAGAAGTTTTAAAGATGTAATATCCATGGCGAAGCATGCTAGTTTAATAATTATAATATATTTTCATTGGCTGATATAACAAATATTCGTACAAATATAAATAAGTAAGGAAACCCAACTTTTGTCAAAGATAAATTACCAGTGTTAATGCATCAACTTATGTGCAGTCATTGTATTGAGTTCACTAGCCTTTTACTTGCAATTTATTATTTGCTAATTATAATTACGAGTACTGTGCCCTTTAATATTCTTATTAATCAAAGTCAACGTCATTGTCGACGTCAAAGTCAAGGTATGGAAATAACAAAAGGACTAACCAAGTTAATGGAAAGAAAAACAGAATATGTTCGTATGTCATACTTGAACATTAGACCGTACCAGAAAAAAATTCGCCGTACATCCGTGAGTGAGAATTATTTTGGCAAGGCAACTTTGAAATAAAATATACATATATGTGACGCCGCACGAAGAAACACACCTTAGCGTCCCAAAATTCAATTTTCAATTTTTCATACATATTTGTAATTTTCGAGTTGATCTGTAAAAAACAAAACAACTAAAAAAAAATTTAAAACAACTGCTTTTCAATTTTACAAACCGATCTGAGCCAAAAAGCTACAGGTAAAATCATGCAACCTTTTCTTTCGGCGGCCCATCCTAATATCAAATTAATAAAGAAAAACTTTTCTAGGCACAAGCTTTGATATTCAAGACGCTAATGTATTTCTATGCCGCACATTAGGGTGTATCATACTCCATAATAAAAAAAACGGTACTGTTTTTCTATCTTGTATTATACTATCTATTATACTTTAAGACTTTCACTAAAATATTTCGGAAAAGTATTAAGATTTACGTAAGCAGAGCCGATTTCAAAATGCCTCCAAAAATCCCATTATGTATTTTAGTTCCTACGATAAAATGTTCAAAGATTTTTATGCAAACCTTTTAAGCTTAAGCTTCTATGCCATCTGAGGGTATTTTTTGGAAACAAATATTTTTTTATAATAACTTTATTTTTGGAGGTATTTTCAAATCGGCCCAGCTCACGTAAATCTTAATCAACCTTATACTGAGTTTCACCCGAGAAAAAAGTTCACCCAAAAATTGTTGATCCACCCATAGTAAATACATGGAAACCAAAACTGAAAAGTGAACCGGTTCGAGGAAAATGAAGCTCATGATAAGGGTGAATATTTTTTCGAAATATTTAAACGTAATTAATTTTATAATACCGGTAGTAAAACCGCAACTTTTTTTTAGTGATGCACGCTAATGTACGAACATATGTTTCTTTGCAATAGTTTTTAATAAACAAGCAAACATACCTATATGTACATATACATATGTGACACTATCAACTTTTGCTGCTGCCACTGTGAATCACATTCGTCATTCATAGCCTTTTAAGTACATATACATATGTACATGCATACTTATGTATGCACCTAGGTATATCCTTATGAATGAACGTAACATTAGTTAGGACATAACCTTTGCACTAATAAATTATGAAAACATGTTCTCTTTCTTTTTTTCCTACTTTACCTCGCATTTAACCTTGTCGCTCTATCCATCGTCGGTCGTCGTCGTCCTTGTCGTCTAACAACTTACCCATTTGTAAATATGAAATATGCAGCCATTCGTGCCGTGGAACCGCGATATGTTTTGCCAGTGTTGCGGGGGAAATTGACGACGGAGAATATGCGACATTAAGAACTGCCAGCGCTGCCACCACCATGGCAGGCATCAACATGACCAGTATGAGCAGCATGGTGTTGAGCAACAAAGGCACCACCAACCAAAACAAAATCGACCCCGTCATGACGATCGGCTGTGGCAATGAGACGCATGTCAGCGGCACAACTCCCACCGGCATGCATGGCATGAAACTTTTACATCTGAGCGAATATGATGAGTTGCCACCGCCACCGCCACAATTAATGCCAACAACTACGAGTGGCCAACACTGTGCGGCAGCAGCTCGAAGTGACTATGTTAATTGCGCTGGCGCTGGCAATGGTGCTGCTGGCACTGGCAGCTTTGGTGATGACAGCACCTCGGAGGAGGGCAAACTCTTGGCTTGTGTGCATGATGACAGGGTGACGTATGCATCGACACGCGACTTGGAACCGCCAGCAGCAACAACGCCACCTCTTCCACCACCGCCAATGCATCACACAGCAATAGGTGGCGGTGGCGGTGGCGGCGGCGGCGGCGGCGGCAAGCAGCAGTCAATAGCCGGTAATGCACATATCAACTCGGCTGGTATTAATGGTGCAACGAGTATGGCAATGAGCAGTGGTAGCGGCGGTGTTAGTGGTTCTACTGCTGCAGCTATGGTTGGTCGTGCGCCACAAGCTATACCAGAGAATATGCAATTGTCTTCGTCGCCGGAGCATCTAGTCAGCCCATTGGCACCGGTGACGGTCACAGTGCACACCAACGAGGCGCATGTGAGTATTCTTCTATAGCATTTTTTTTTTTTTAATGTATGTACGTAGAACTGAATTCTTATTTCTTGAATGAATTTTATGGAATAAATTATATATACATTAGGGCGGGTCGATTTTTTTTTAGCACAGAAGCTGGAACAGTTTTGTCTTGTTTGACCCGCAATTCACGACGAATAACCTCGTGTTACGTACCTTGGCTGGTTGACTTATAGGTCTTATTTTTTGTCTTTTTCAAAATTGTCGAAACGTTCGAAACCTTTTCGGTAAGTTTAGGACTATTTCGGGATTTTCGAGACTACTTCGAGCTTTTTAGGATTTTCGTGATTGTCGGATCTATTTCTGGATCCCCGAGACTCTTTCGAGATTTCCGAGACTTTTTCGGCGTTTTCGGGACTAATTTTTTTCTAAGATTCTAGGGACTATTTCGGGTTTTTCGAGACTAAATCTGTATATCGATAAATATGTACATTAGAGTGGTCCAAAAACATTTTTTCCCAGATAGGGGCACCTTCCAAAATTTTTCCTCTTGCCACACGTCTTGCCGAAAGACGTGTTGGTATCAAACCTTACGTTTCTAGGTATAAATTTAGAGAATGCTCATATTTTACTCCAAAAGTATAGTGTACATATATTAATCAAACAATTGGTTAAGTAATCTAAGAACATTTAAAATTTAAATTATGTATTTAAAAAAATATCACAAGCTTCAGTTGTCATGGCAACAGTCGCTTTTTATAAAAATCACCAATATTTTTGCCAGTTTCACAGCGATACAGTAGCGCATTTGAAGGTCATTGAGCAGCCTGTATTGGTTGCAGTAGAAAACTGAAAGTTGGTATAGATATTACAAATATCGAAAGGAAAAAACCAAGGGGAAGTCCCGTTTTCTAGGATGAATTTTTTTCCCCCATTCAAAAATTGGACCACTCTAATGTACATATATGTATGAATAAATTAGATATCGATATATGTTTGATAAATATATCGATAAATATATAGATTGAAAAATCGATAAATACAATGAAATATAAAAAATCTTGAAATAGGCCGAAGAATACCGAAATAGTCTCGAGAATTCCGAAATAGTATTCCGCCAAAATCCACAAGAAAATCTAAGATAAAACTTTGGTTCTCTTAATTTCCACGTGCATTTCTAGAAGATTCTGCGATTTAAAAAAAAAGTTGCTGAAGAAATGTTGTTACGTAGAGATATTCTACCGAAAACCCAATCAAATGTGTTTTTTTTTTTTTTTTAATTTAGTCATGGTCACGCCCATTTCAAGGGTTTTGTCGCCTAAAAATTTTCCCAAAAAAAAAGTTTTTTTCCTAGATAAATATTCTACCGCAATCAGCAAATAAATTTACATTTTTGTAAGAACACGTTGGTATATAAAAGACTACTTTTTGTGGAGCTGAAATATTTTTGAAATCAATACATTAATTTAGCTAGCGTTGAGATAAATTATTTTATCCAAGCCACAATTGCATTTCCCAACGAAAAACTTTTCTATTTATATTTAATTTGCGTATTTCCGTGTATTTGTGTGAGGAAGTCCGCAAGAAAATTGTAATTACCACGCTAAATGCAGCTGTTTATTGCCTTGGGGTGCCGGTGCATGTTAATCACTTACCGCTCTATCACAGCACACTACACTGCAGTGAGCAAACCCAACAAGCTTTATGCAATTTGCTCCATCTTTGCTGTGTGCACAAACAGCCACAGATTCGATTAGGCATCGATTAGTCATACGCATACATACATATTTACAAACATCCATACATACATACATGCACTAACAACGAAATCAAGCAACATAAATTCCTTGCATCTGCCCTTACATACCAGGGTGTATATACTTACATATCTATATGATATATATGTATGTTGTTAGCAGCAAATTCCAGCAATTATTGCTGTCTCTTGCGTGTTTGGGCAACAAATCAATGTTGCAACGATTTAATTGAAATCAAATCTCTTTGGTAATAAATGAATGCATCGGACATAGACATAAACATAGACAAGAAGCAGCAACATTATGCTATGTCTTTGATCGTTGGCTATGTATGTGCTCGTTGTTGTTGTTGGAGCATTAATTTGTTGTAGTTGTAATTGTATTGCTAGAGCTACTCCATCACTGTGACTGTGGCTGCTGTGATTTATGCGCATCGAGCGTGTTGCACGGCCCCCCACAAAGACAAATGCAATAAATCCTTCAGCCAGTCGGCTGCTTCCGCTGCTGACTACTCTGGTCATTTGCCTGTCGAATGTATGTAAATCGTTTGCGTTGACCCTATGCTTGTTGACTATTTTCTTTTTCTTTGCATTAATATTACATACGAATTTGCTTGCATGCGAGAATTGTTTATTACGATTTCGGTTTCAGTTGTTATTTTCCTCTGCCATACTTGTGGCTGTTGTTCGTGTCCAAGTGTCAGTTTATGGGCTTAAAATTGTCAGCGCCACCAGACGTTCAACACATTCATTGCAGGCTTCGTGCTCCACGCCTCCCGCCCACCATGCAAATATGTGTGTCCTTTGCAATCATCGGTTGTCGGCTGGACACTTCCTCGCTTCCGTTGCGAAAGTTATGTCCATATGGATATGTTTGTGCAATTTATAATTGATGGACTTGTTGCAGATATAGACATATAAATGTTGTAAATTTTATAATTACCGGCACTTTAGTAAAATTTATCGTAATAAAAAAATTATTTTGCTTCTTTACTCGTAGCTTTAAATAAAAGCTATTGAATGTAAAGTAAATTTAATTTTTGTACGTGGGTAACGCAGCTCCCGTGAAAAGGCTTCGCTTATGCTCAGAGACAGTCACATAAAGGTTTCTCTCGAAGAGATATACATACATACAAATGCGCGCATTATTTTGTTTGGCAGCTTAGATCTATCTTTAATTTTGAGAAATAAATCTCCTCCACTGAGATTAACCTCAGAGACTTATTTGTAATGGTTGCTGGTTTTCGGTTATTAAGTGAGAGAAATAATATTGTGTACTAGCGAGCACCTGGGTACAGGTACCCGGATAGCGGGTTATATTTAGCCGGGCGCGGGTAGTGGGTTAACTTTCTATGGGTACTTGGCTATGGGGTTATCTTTATCCGAGTACCCGGGTAGGCAGTTATCTTTATCCGGGTACCTAATCCGCTATATGTGCCACATTCCCTGGGTAGGGGGTTATCCCGAATACCCGGGTAGGCGTAGATTTTATCTGTGTACTTGGTTAGCATGTTATTCTTATCCGAGAAACCGGGTTAATATATGTAATCCGGGTAAGTGGGTAACGGGTTATGTTTAACGCGATATCCGCTTAAAGGATAATATTTATTCGGTTGCCTAGGTAGCGGGTTATTTTTAGCCAGGCACCCGGGTAGGAGGTGGTTTTTATTCGGGTACCCGGGTAGTGGGATTGTTTTTATTAGGATAGGGAATAATCTTGATCCGGCTAGTGAAATGCAAAACCTCCAAGAATAATAGATTAAGGATCAAGTGCAAGTGAAGTTGTGCTTACAACCGAGGGAGATTTATTTTTATTTCTCATTTATATTCCTCCTTGACTGAGAAAAATTTTTGTTTCGCATTGCTAAAATTTTCTCACTGAGAGCAACCACTAAAGCATTTTTAAAAAGGTGGCGGTTAATATCCGACCAATACTGTATTTCTCCTTCAATAAGTGTTATTATGCGAGCATTTAAATTGGTTAATAGTTATCTTCAAGCTCTGATCTCTAGGCAATAGGGCTAACGAGTATTGGGAACTTAATTTCTCCATTTACCCATATTATGCGATTTTACGTTTTCCAAATCATAGTCGCGTTGGCGCCATAGCCGAATAAATTGAGGTGCGCATTGCCCCTTGGCAGTCCAGAGTTCGATTTTTGCTAAACATAGTATTTTTTTTCTAATAATTTGTAAGCTAACACATGTAGTTGCCATGCCATGAAAAAGCTTCTCATAAAACCATCTGTCGTTCATAGGCAACAACATAAAACTGTATCGCCCTTACATCCATCATAGGATTTACGATCTAGAGCTCCGAGATTTGCGCACAAAACATTTGTACACCATAAATGCCTTCTTTGCCTTCTTCTACATACATACTTCACCTCGCTGGCTCTACACACTCTATTTCCATTTCGGATGACTACTGAGTCTGGGTCACGCAGGTATATTAAAAAAAAAATTACATCGCGTTTCTTCTACGGTCTCCATCTCTACACCATCATCGCCGCTACTAAGGCAGAAGTTATTTACAGGAAAGCCCATCCGTCCACTGAGCGTCCGCATTAGTTAACGCTACACAAATCGAGCGAAGATCGAGAGACATTATAGAAACTTTACCAGATCTGCCTTGTTAGCTAACACGTTATGTTCCTCTATGCATTATTCATTCGGCATTTCATAGGAAACGGACCAGAGTCAGTTCTTAATGAAGACAGAAACATACCAGAACTTTATTGATGGTTCAGTTCAAATTAGACCACCATTAAACTGCTATTCTGAATTTAATTATTGCTTTAATTTCCCTTTGTTTCATATTTTTCACATTTCTTCCGCTTCTTTCCAGATCGCCTCCAGCTCTACGCCGCGCTGCCTGCGTCGTGCCGACTCGGGTGTGCCCAACGAAGCGCTAACGCCGCGCAGCGACACCACCTCCACCACAGAGAGCACCACTTCGCCGCCAGAGCGCGCTCCGTCCGAATCGTCGAGCGGTGTGCACTCGGGCGAGGAGCGGGACGTGGAGGTGGTCATTCGACCACGTGCCGCATGCAAGCCACCACCCAAGCCGCCACAGCCGGCCATTCAAGAGGAGCCCTACGGTCGCTGCACCAACATGCGCATGTCCAGTTTTGGCGGTGATGTTGCCACCGCAGGTGGTGGTGCTGCTGGGGGCCGCGCACACAACAGCGCCACCCTGCCACTGACACGTTCAGCACCCGAACAAAAATTCGATTACGCCAATCATTGTAGCACAATGCCGCTACCGGCAGCTTATCATAGTCAACAGCAGGCGGCAGTAGCTGTACGCGGTAGTGGCAACTATGGCATGACCACATCAGCATACTCGATGCATTCACAGCCACCGTTGCCGCCGCCACCGCTCAACAGTGGTCTGAGTAGTTTTCGTGCACAATATGCCAATTCGTCGGTAGCGATGGCGGGTGCTAATGCGGCGCGCATGCAACAGCAACTGCTAAACGAACAGCAGCAATACTCACAGCCACAGTCAACATCACCACCACCACCGCCACCACCCGCCGGTATGCATACGACACTGCCGAATGGTGTACGCTACTCGAATCCGCATTTCCTGCGTCGCTTGCCGCACGTCACCAAGGCGGCTGAATCGCCATATGGGCATTTGGGACTTGGCGCCGGCCATCACACTTTCTCCAAGCTGCTGCAGGATCCACTACAGCACAGCCTAGTCAATACAACTATACCCGAAGATCGCGACTCGGCCAACTATTCCATGTCCTCCGAACATGATGGCGGTAATTTATATGCGACAGCACAGACATACAACTGAGCGGAAGGCTAAGTGGGGAAAATGAAAAGCGAAGGTGGCATAATAGCTTAACAGCTGCAGCTCAACTGGGAATGTCATGAAACGTAAACACAAACGAGGAAGCAAAAATTTGTAATTGAAAGGTATCAAGTGCAAAAAAAAAGTAAAAAGTGGTAGTAAAAGTTAATTAAGTATTGCGACATTGTATTGGTTGAAAATTCGTGAAAAATATGAGAAGAAAGAAAGTGAAAATATAAGGTGAAAAATATAAAGTATTCGAAATGATTTGTAGGCGCCACGCAGAGAGGAGTTAAAAGTGTATGCATTTAAATACCTTGACTTAATTTGAATATTTTCAACTTAAAGTCCTTACAGTTCCATAGTAATTTTTTCAGTGACCTTCTAACAAGTTTTCGACCAGCAACATACATACATAAGTAAGTAGTATGTGTCTACTTATTAGACTGAAAAGATTATCCCCACAAGTAAACGGGTAGTAGCTAATGTGGAAAACTATAAAGCCGAAACGACTTGTTGCAGAATAAAGACTTAATAACATTTTTCATATCAAACTTTGTGGAGTATTTCCGGATCAATCGGGTCTAGTTCACGACTATATCAGGGCGCTTTTAGGCCTAGTTCTGGACCTTTTGAAACTAGTTCAGACTTGTTCGATATCATTTTGGGACAAATACACGACTCTTTTCTGAACCACTTCAGTACAATTTTTGTGCTAGTTCGGAATCATTTTGCGGTAGTTCGAAACTAGTCACAAAATTATCCTGAAATAGTAATGAACTATACCAAATTTCATGAGTACCTGGTATTCACTCCTTTTTTTTTGAATTTGTATTGCACTTTTTACTCTTTTCCCCTGGCGCTGGATCAAATCATTAAAAGATGCCATACCTATTTATAAATAAAATATTTGGATAATAAAAAAAATTAAAAATAGAGTCAACAGATCTAAGCATAGAAGCCATAAAAGGTTACGCCATGGTGGCGCTCGCATTTCTCCCCGCCTATTGTATAAACTATTCATAATGAATACAAATAAGATTAGAATATTTTTTAGCAATGCGCACTTTAAGTTTATATTAAACTAAAAATTTAAAACTAATAATGATAATAATATTTAATAAAAATTAAATATATTGAAAGTATTAACTAATAACAAAAAAAAAACTTTACATTAAGGTACAAATTAAGTAAAACAAAAATATATGAATTTTTGGAAAAAACAGTGAATGAAAAATTCAAAGTAAATATGTAAGGTAGCAGAGAAGAAACAATGATCTTAAATACAAAAAAAAAACAAAAAAATAATAATACGAACCCCAAAGTATTTCACATCCACTCGTAAGCGTCTCATTGCTTTAGCATACCTTAAGGCGCCATAGCTTTTATATGTATGTATTGTTGGCTACTTATTGTATACTACTTCCAAAAAATAATATATTTACATACACAAATACATGCATATGCATATACATAAAAACAAACAGCATATGAAAGCATCTGCGTACATTAATGAAAATTTAAGCAAAATAAGTATACATACTTTCATACATAGATACACATGCATATATATTTACGAGTATTTACTTATGTACGATTAGCATACGCAAGAGACAAAGGAAAAGAGAAATATGTATGTATTTATAAATGGCTGCTTTTAAATGTTAATACGCATAGTAAATAAAACTAATCGCATCACAACTACAATTAAATTAAAGATAAACTATTTACGCCAATTAGCATTATCAGTTCAATGACTTGCATTTTTTTTTTTTTATTTACTACATACATACATACATAAATGCGTGCAAACGTGCATACTTACACATTAGTGTGGTCCTAAAAAATATCAATATCAAAATTTTTTATGGCGCACACTTTTATTTTGTTCTACGTACAAAACTTCATTTTCAGTAGCCGCCATCAGGCTGTGAAAAAATTTAAATCTGTTAAAGTCAAGTTGAGAATTATTCATAGAAATTCATAGTCATCACCAAATCCATGCAATATGCAGCTCCAAAGACTGTAAATTCATTATGTGTTTTCGGAATAAATGCAGAATTTTTCAGAGTTTTATTACGCTGGTTTACAAATAATTATCCTGAAAAAATACCAAGAAACTTGTGAACTTGTGTGTGAAACGGTGCCGCATACAATATTTAGATGTTGCTATTTTTAAGGACCACCCTAATACACATGTATGTATGCTATATTAAATTTTAGGTACATACATATATACATACATAGAAAATAAGCACAAAGCATAAAAAATTCTCATAAACTAACACCAGAGATGTGGTAAAATATTGTATTTATATTTTCAGTATGTGTGTGTGTGTGTGTGTATGTTGATCATAGCTTTCATACATAATAATATTTTGTTAACATTGCATACATACATAAGTAGTAAGCTTTTAGGCGTCATTAGAATGATTAAGCTAATTATTAATTATAACATAATTCAAAATACAATAAAATTATCAGCCGAAAAAAAAACTTTATTACTACATATATACAGATAAAATGCAGAAGGGCTATCAGCCAGCACCAATATCATAATTTAAAAGTGCAGCGACAAAACCAAAAAAAAAAGTTGGCTTATTTAAAAAATTACTAGAAATACATGACAAACAATTTTTATTTTACTTTTAGAAAATAACACAAAAATCATTTGTTTTTTTGCGCAATAAAATAAATTAAAAAATTATTTTTATACAACTACATACATACATACATAAATATTTTTTTAGTCTAAATCAGTTGGTTGTCACTTTTTTCTCCAGCTCTCAGTTGAACTTCGAGCAAATAGCATGGCATTGTTTGAGCAGAGCACAGATATGTAAGTTCGACGAGCTCAAAAGCGTACGACTGCTTAGATATGTATGTATACTGAATTTTCATATTTGATGTCTAAAAAAAAAATCTGCATAAAGACTAACTAATGCGAATACTGTAATGTAAACACACCTTTTCCAAAAAACATTGTGGTATCAATAAACTTACTATGAATATGAATTCAATTACGATGTTGTTTTATTGGTTACTATTTAGCTTCTTTTCGCAGCCCCATCCGTTTTATAAATGGTTGAACGTTATGATTGTCAAATGTTGCAGCTGCACCTCAATCTGTTGTACCGAATGCTGGAGAATTAGGCTAACCATTTTGATGCTCTTCCTCGGATGATTATCTTAATCGAGCCAGTCTATTTAGGAGGAGGAAAACTTTCTTTCATTTCTCTCCTTCGACAGCCGCACTGTAATATGTATTTAATTTAACCCCTAAATATATTAAACTGGAACATTTAAACTTGTGGCAACCTTTTCAAAAATATTTTATAAATAAACCTTCGAAAGTTTTTTAGAAAGAAAGCTTACATTTTAATGTCTCTCGTTTGACACCCATATTGACATATTTCATTGAACTTCATCACATAAATTGATTTATTTTGAATTTTTAAATAGTTGGCAACCCTGTGCAAAAATATTTTCGAAATGAAGCTTTCTTTACTTTAATACCCATATTAAAAAAAAATATTTCGATTAACTTATTCATTAGATTTGTTTTGAATTTCTAAACAGAGGGCAAACCTCTTAAAATATATTTTTGAAATAAACTTTTCTTATACCTCTCTTGTTTGACAGCCATATTAAAATATTTCCTTTGACTTTTGTAATTAAATTCATATTTAATTTTTAACCAGGTGGCAACATTCGTTAAAAATATTTCCGAAATAGAGCTTTCTTAAACCTTATTTGATGCCCATATAAAATATTTAATTTAAATCGTTATTTAAATGGATTTTCACTCTCTTAACAGGTGGCACCCCCCTCAGCCATTTGCAATAAAGCTTTCTTTAACCTCTCTCGTAACTAGATTTGTTTTGAACCTTCAAATGAACTCTGTTGTAAAAAGAATTCATTTAACTAGTTAATTAAATTGATTTTAACTTTTTGAGCAGGTGGCAACCGTCTTTAGCATTGTTTCGAAATAGATTGTTTTATAACCTCTTTCGTTTGACACCCACATGGTTGTTATATTTTGTTTAACCTATTAATTAATTAATTTCAACTTTTGAAAAAGGTGGTAACTCTCTTCAAAAATATCCATTCGTTAATCCAGGACATAACAAACCTATCTGTGCGCCAAATTTCATTTAAATACTCACTCGCACTTTTTCACATTTATAATATTAGCAGGATTAGTAGGATCCAGTTAGGTTAAGTTAGGTCCTGCTGACTCGCCAACTCAACCTAGTTTGTAAGCACACGCTGCTACCAAGCCCCGGTCCCCGTCAACAGTCATATCAAAAGTCTCGAGTATGCTCTTCCTATTGCTTAGTTGCAAGAAATCTGTAAGTTTTCCATGTAGACTTTGAAATCATACAACCCATATGCCTGGCGGTTACATAAGAAGTTCGTGAGATCGTTTGACTTTCTATAGAGGAATCGGTTAATCCGTGGTTTGTCAGGCATCAAGAAGTATGCCCCTTTCGGCTAGCTCGGCAACTTTTTCTTTACCGTCAACACCATTGTGTCCTGAGACCTAATGCAGTTGGATAGTTTTTGCCACGGCTAATTTCCTATCGCCTTCTTTCGAAATACAGCTGCGGGATAAAATATTTTATAAATTTTATATAAATTTGGCTAAATTGTACGACTAGACTACATTGACATTGCCAACTGTCGTGCTGGTATAAATAAACGACGAAAGTCGTCGAAAACTGTGCAGTGCTGCCAAGTTTTTCGGTTTTAATACACTCGAATCCAAATTTTAGGCAATGACATGAAATTCTGGATACGATTAGACTCTCGAAAAACGACTTGCATTCGACACGACTCTCGCAATGAGGCTGATTATATTCGATATATTCAGGATCACGCTATACTACTGTGACCATACGTTACAAAGGATAAAGTCTCGCGGAAGTTGTAAAGACTATATGAATTCATGACTAACATTTTACGAAGGGTCGCTATCGATGTCACTGAAAGCCTATAAACGCTCTCTAATCTTTTTAGGAAAGAAAGAAGCCGTGAATATCCTATGTGAAAGAGCAGTCGAAAGGCCCCAAGTAGCGCCCAACATACTTTTAAATTTGTACAGTTCCGCTGATATCGCATTTGCTCGCTGTTCCGCATTTGATCCCCGCTTCGAATTACTGTCCAATACGATTCCAAGGTACTTTGCGCATGTGTCCGATTCGCTTCAAACCCGAGATATAACGATTTGAAAAAGTACATAATTAGTCAGAATCACGAAAAAATGCAAACTTTGACAGATCATATCTCCGAAGAAGAGTAAAATTCCTCGAAGACGTGTTAGCTTATTTCATGTATAGAACTCATAAAAAGAAAAATTTGAATCCAATCGAAAGTGTGACACCAAGTTTTGTGTCCGATATGAAAAAGAAAGTCTCATATATGGGGCAATTCACGTCAAATGTCCCAAGCGCGCTGAACGGTGCAAAGCAAGCTACTTTTCGATTAGCTAGGAAGCAGATAAAAAATTGGAAAAATAATTCGAAAACTATGATTTCTATAGATCCTCTAAGATTGATATATTCTAGAAAATTATTCTTTGGTAAATTTTACTAGGAATTTTCTTCATGCTTCATGATTCATGTGACCAACATAAACGTCTCTAAAAAAATTTAAATAAAAAATCAACAAAAAAAAACTTTGTTTTTTTCCACAAAAAAAAAAAATACAATTGAGCTTGCCTGTTAATCCTTGGCATAGATTTTTTGTTTTAATTATATAGAGACTTTCACGTTGGTGGCATGAAGTTTTTGCCTTAGAAGACCCCTAGCAAAATTTGCCGAAAAATCATTTTCTATAATATATCAATCCTCTAACGCTTTTTGCGGACTTTCTTGAAGTAAGGCTCAAATCGACTCTTTCAGCCGGGAGCTAATAGGTTAAAATGTTCTACGAAAATATTTCCCATGCAATTTTACTATGTATGTTTTAACCGTTATTTTCGATCAGACATTTATTTACTTTGACCTTTTTTCGGCTTTTTTGAAAACAACTTATGTCGAGACATGAAAACTCTAGAAGGCCATAAAATAAAAATACGAGCTAACTTTTGCCAATCCATCGAGTGTTTTATTACTGGATATGTATACTCTCAGAAGATATTAGCAAAGTGCGGGCTGGTTTGAATTGTCATAAAATTGTCGCACAGTGTTATTGGGTTAGGTGGTTTTATATTTTACTCAGTTTTCAACCACTTTAGAATAACAACTTTCAACCAGGTAAACAAATAGCCCGGAGGGTGTGAATACCCTAACTGATATTTTACCTAAGAAATATATAAAAACTATCTGGGGACTCGCGTTTTGCACGGCTTAAATAAAAAAAAAAAATCTACTAAATTTATCACCCTACTAATTAATCCCCATCGTATAAGTACAGGGTTAGCCATTTAAAAAACACAAACTGGAAATGTAAATTTCCGTGAGATTTTTATTAATTAAATAATTATGTTTGGACTAAATACTACTTTACTTTTCCAAGCGCGAAATGAATAACCCTGATGACTGATGCACATAATCCTTTGTACAATGCATTTATATGTATGTATGTGAGCAAGTGTGCATAAGTATGTAGTATAAATAATTATATTTATTGCGTTAGTGAGAATGATTTACATTCTAATTACCGTCAACCTTTGCACATACTTACATGCATATGTAGGTATGTATGTACATATACAAATGCACAAATGTTTCCTAATGTGCAAAATATTTCAGTTTGCTCTTTAACAACACATTTAGAGGAAAATTTAAATTGTGTCATTAAAGGTGTTATTATAATTGCAGGCATAAATAAATGCATACATTTGCACATAAGTTCAAGTATACATATGCAAAACGTCCACAGGTGTTAACCAAAGAAAATGTGAAATTATGCGTGAGGAAAAATGCACAAAAAACATACATTTTTTTATAAGTACAAAAAATAAATGATTAATAAAATGCATATGTTTTCACGCCAAAGGAATTCTTTCTAGGTGCAAATTTAATTTATTTCATTTAAATCTCTACATTTGCATAAATGACAATGGATCTCCATATTTAAATATAATTAAGTACTAACAACCAATTTAAAATTTTTTTTCCAGTGAAAAAATTCCGTTAGAACACATATTAAAAAAAAAAACAAATACTCTTTATTATTTATTTATTGCCGGTATCATAGCACATAAGCAATTTGCATGTTTTTAATTAAAAATGAGTTTTGTAAATAAATAACTTAATAATGGGAAAAGCGAAAGTTCAACTGTATTTTCGCTCTATATTAATTTATACGAATTAAATCGGGATTTGGGTACTTATTTATTGGTGAGAACAGTCAAGGGCCGATTATCGGGAACTTTTTCACCCGGGCCCGGAGTTCTCAAGGGGGGCCCGTACTCAGACTCCAGAGTATATTTTATAAGACGTTGATAAATCGCAAATCACAAAACAAGTTAAATATTATTTAATTTCGTTCAATTTATAAGATCAGTTGAACTCTTTGAAATCATCCACTTTTTTTTAGCCTTCCTTCCTACGGGCGCAAAACTGTGAGAAAGGATATGATTTTTTGGAAAAATAATAGTGTTGGAATGCTTTCAATTTTGTGGTAGTTCCCTAAAATGGGGAAAGAAGACGTCCAGACTGCAGCACTTTCCTTTGCAAAAAAAAAATCCTGCTGATATGTCCGAAGAGATTTCAAATGAAATGATGCACTTGAAAACTAGGCCAAATTTTGCTGAAAATTCTAAGGATTGCATACCTCCATTTGACCTCTTAAATGCCACCACAGCTAAAATTTTAGACACACTGTTCCCAAACACCTGTATCGCTTTGCGAATGCTCTCCACATTGCCAGTGTTTAGGGGCCCACATTCAAGATTCCTCCGGGCCCAAAATTACTCTACGGCCCTGAATAGGACAAATCCGAAGCTAAGGTGGACGAACTAGAGGATCGTCTCCGAGATTTGCAGTTGATTCCTTCAGCCACTTCGACCAACGTTCCTATTGGTAAAAACTCCATCCTTTGGCGGCACAATTTCTTTCCAGCTCTTTAAGCTTCAGTTCGAGAATAAGGCTAAAGCAAACCATTAAAGCTCTTCGGTGCATTAAAAGGACCTGCAGCGACAATTCCTGATGGTGAAAGGAAAAATTACTATGCGTTGAAGGGTACCATGGAAAGACGTTATGGTAGCGAGCACAGGAGTCGGATTTACCAGATGAAGCTGGAGAATCGCTACCAAAAGGCGAACAAGACTCTAGGGGATTACTGGGGCTTCACATTTCATTATTCGACCGGATTTGGCCACTTGGTATGTGAAACCGAAGTTACGGACTGCAACTGGTGACTGCACCCAAGTTTTAGAAGAAATGCCATGCGACAAGTTTATAATGGCACACATCGTGGAAAAAGTCATCATCGGCGTGGACCTCCTACTCGGTCTGGGCATGAAGTTTGACCTGCAAAGAAAAATCCCGAGATATCACTATAGGGAAGTGCCACTTAGGATTGGTTACGACAATCAGTACTGCAGCAGACGGTTGCTCTTAGAGGAAGTCCCGCAGATTCGACCAACAAAAGAATTGTTGAGTTGAGCAAAGGTTGGCAGTGATGGAGATGGAGTTGTTTCGGCCGGAGATGGAAGCTGTTCAGCGCTCCGACGATCCTGAGAAAAAGAGGAAGTCACCACAAGGAATTGGTCATGTCAAGCCTGTTATATGTTCAATAGGCAGGTATTTTTGGCAGGAGGAAGCAGTGATTGCGCTTCGAAGTATATAGGATAAGGTCGTGGTCGGCAGATAATGCAAAGGCAAGCAGTAAGTCCTGAGCCCCAGTTTGAGGTTTATACTGTCCGGTCAATGAAGGGACGTTTCAGCGTGAGGATCCGGAACTAGCAGTTGTGATGCGATGATTGGAGCTGAGGAGGCGTTCGACCAGGGAGGAAGAGTCAGTGGAAAGCCCCATCGCAAAGGCATACTGGGCATCCGGAATCTAATGGTTGCTCCGAAGGAAAGAGTTTATGACGTTCTCAGACAGGGGTGCGAAAGTAGAGCCACTAGGAATCAAGAAAACGCTAGAGAGGATTAAGAAAATATTCTATCGAGTCTGCCTCCGTCAGTTAGTAAAAGAGTGCGTAGCAAGATGTGCTAAGTGCTTTGCAGCCAGAAGAAGTGGCAGAACTCCGGCGGATACCCATAGGAAGAGCCATAATCAGGTCACCACCAGAGGCCGACATAAGCAGAACCATGTGAGATGGTGCACTCCAAGCGATAATTCGGAAACAATTTCCGGTAACGCATCGAACCAAGAGGGTTTCCCGTTGAAACCGAGAAACAAGATAAAGGTCGTCCACCTGGAAAGGCTTGTAGCGTTTGGAACAGCTAGTGATGTCCCGATCAGACTTAGGTGGAGGACAGTGTGCTGCATATATTAAGAATTAAACCAGCTGATAGTCAAACGATGGGACTTGATCATCTTTTCGCTTCGCGCTGCAGCTAATGGGCTGTTTTTGCTCACGCATAAAAGCACATTTAGCGCATTTAGCTCTAAATGCTACTCTAAATGTACATTCATCCATACAAAACTCGTCACCTAAATGCAACTCCATTTCTGCATTAAGAGACTAAATGCTAAAAGCAACCCTGTGATCTTCAAAAATGTCCACGATTCGAACATGGTTTAATGAGAAAAAGTGGCACCATTGCTTTTCCGCGTATACCATGAACGAAAGACACAATTTCACTCCTTCCCGAAAGAAAGAAAAAAGTTATTTTCTAGCTGTTGAAATCTCGACGCCATCTTTGTTGTAAGAAGTAAACAACGAAGAGAACAAAAAAAAAACCGCGTAATTGTTGAACGCATGAATAATCATTTTTATTATGCAAATTCTTCTATAAATCATGTCGTTGTGTTAAATTATTCTTTACCTTATGTGTGCACACGTTGTCACAAGCGAAAATTAAGAAAATTGCAGTAAAAAGCCAGCACCAAATTGTAAACAACGAACAAATGTAAACAAACGGCTAATGTCAAAGTCGCCCAACTCTTTTCCTAGATGGGATTATAACGGGCTTCTAAGAAGAAGACGTTATCTTGTATTTTTGGTTCATGGCGTATACAGTTGCTAGCTGCGTTTCAGCGATCGCCGATCAAGATTTTATTTATTATTTTACATTATTTGGAAAAAGAAAGGTTGCGCAAATTCAACATCGCTGTGATACTGATAGAAATCTGGCTAAATTTTTGATCAACTCTGTTTGTTTTTTCCCCATTTAATTGAGGAAATTTCAATTGACAGCACCGACAAATGAATATATACACAAACAAATTTTTGGTTATGGTTGAACAATTGAAGTTTTTGTATTGAATTCTTTGTTTAAAATTTCTTTTTCCTTTTTCAGTAGAGTTTTTTGCACATTATCTTGTCTGTGCGAATTGATCGTGATAGATACGGATCTTAATAAGCGGCTGGAACAGGGCTGTTTGTCAAAAGTATACGATTTAGAATTCGCGTAAATGTACATTTGGTAAATGCGATAGCATGAACGCTCTTCGAAAATATATGTTCGAAAGTGCTAAATGTTACATTTTAAATGCAGCAAAAACGCTGCATAAAATAAGTTTTGCGGCACGCTTCGTGCATTTTCATATATTTCATCTCATCTGTTAAAGCAAAGAACGTAAATAGGTAACGTTATAGATATACGTTCTTTGCTACGTTACTATTATGATGCGTTCGAAACTTGCTGTAATATTATTGTAAGATTTGCAACCCTGTGTTAGATTTTGCCATTCCTTCATTCTGGTCACTTTCTGAATTTGACAGCTATCGTTTGTGAAAAAATGCCAACTGGCGAAGGATCGCTGCGTTTGCGCTGTTTATTGTTTAAAAATTAATAAAATTCAAACAAACGGAGCCGCTAATATATTTAGTGCATATGAAAGCCGGAAAATCATAGTTATTTAAGTGTTTAAACGTGTGGTGGAATGCAAGAAATAGATGTAGCTGGAACCGGAATGCAAGACGCTAAATGAAAAAGTGAAAGAATTTTCCAATTGTGTATGCATTTTTTCCTAAAAAATTCAAGCTCATTTCGATATAAATACTTGGTTAACTAATTGCCTACGTTATAATATTAAGCCCGCTGATTGCATTTGTGTTTAAACATGTCCGAGCAATGTTTTCAACAAAAGGAATTTTGTAACCGATCCCCGAACTCTTCAATTGGTAATTTGACATTTTTTTCCCAATGAAAACTGAACAGGTTTGTGCATTTGTGCGATCGGTTGGAAACAGCCACGGCCAATACAAATAAAAGCATAAAAACTGTGAGGGCAGTTGCTATTACTGCTACTACATCATAGCACGAAGAGTTATTAAAATCACATATGCATGTACACTTGCTTGCAAACATATAGTGGACAGGCATACTGCAGAAACATCAAGTGGGTTGGCAGTAGCAGACAAAGTGGTAAGCGGTGGCAGAGCAGAAGTAATAAACTTGATTTTTACCTGTCTCCCAACGCCGCTTGGTCCATATCAGAAGAGCTAATTACGTACATACGTACATCCAATCAAGCGCTAGACAAACTGTAAGATACGTTTTTATTGAATTGATATGCTTGTTGCTCCTACGTTTGATAAAGTATTTACGCCGGCGCATCGATAACCAATCATAATAAAAACCAATTTACGAACACAAGTTTTGGTGCTGTCGTTGAAACGCTCCCAGATTCGGGAGAATACAGGTTAGTAATTTTAATAACTTTTCTCTAACAAGTTATTGCAATAATTAATAACAACGTTTTTCTTCAGTGTAACGCATTAATTATGCATCACCATCATCCACTCTCGCCCGCACAACCTGCCACTGGTACGCCTTCGGCCAGCAGCAATACAACAGCATCAGCACTGCCTAGCAATAATGCTATTGCTAGTGTCGGTGCAGTCAATGGAGCCAGTACCAGTACAGGCACATCACATGTACAACAGCGACGTCGTAAGAAGCGCCCGAACTATGGCACACGCACTGTAGAAGTGCGACGCGGTTATAATGGATTCGGTTTTACCATATCTGGTCAGCAACCCTGCCGGCTTTCATGTATAGTTGCCAATTCACCGGCAGACCAGGCTGGGCTGCGTGCTGGCGATTTTCTAATTTCCGTTAATGGTTTAAACGTTTCCAAGCTACCGCACGAAACAGTTGTGCAATTGATTGGCAACTCATTTGGCAGTATACGTATGCAAATCGCCGAGAACTATTACTCGGATAGTTCGGATGAAGAGAATGCAGCGTTGATGTTGCAACAGCAATCATCTGCGACTGGAATGAATGGCGTACTCTCCAGTCAGTTGGGTTTAGGTGTGAGTGGCGCACGCGCAAAACCTCGTTATCTACACCACAAGGCCAAGATGCATCGATTACGGAATTCGCCTCAAAAGAAGCGCACAGTTACCTTACAACAACAGCAGCAGTTGGCACGCGCCGAACAGCTGTCAAAGAGTGTATCCGCGCTCAAGCCGATGGAACTGCAGAAGCTACGGCCGCTTATTGAAGATTTACCGCTACCCGCAGGTGGTTCGCCGTATGTAATGCCCAATAGTAGTGCACCAAAATTGCCCACAGCTGCAGTTGCTACCTCCGACAGCGCTGTCGCTGACTTGGCAAATGTTAATGCCATGGCGCGTGCACCAGCCGCTGCGTTAGAGTATCGCGCTATTGTTGGTTATCTGGGCACTATCGAAATGCCAAAACAAATTTCGCATAGCTCAAAATTACAAACTGTACGCTCATGCATACGTAAACTACGTCAAGAAAAGCGCCAGCC
>NW_023458555.1:30652811-30670827 GCF_013731165.1 Rhagoletis pomonella | reverse complement strand
TATTTATAAGTCAAAATAGAATACATAGTAAAAATGTTAGGGAAGAACAGGTTCCACTTTGCGACAAATCGGCTTTAGCCAGATTCCCAAATTATTTTTTAGTTAGACACACCAGAACTACCGGATAATTATCCAGAGAAATTTCGAAGTAATTTTACATCCTACAGCTTATACTGAAATATTTAAAACCCAAATTTTTATAAAAATATTTTATGAGTTTCGAGGTTAACGACTTTTCGAATTTAAGTGAGTACCCAAAATCGCTCATATGAAACTTAAAGTACTTCATAATGCGCTGGTAGCGCTCATAAATTATGGCGCTCAAGTTTTGCAAGACGCCGTTATCGCTTTCACTAGCGTCACCCCAAACCCCGGCTGTTAGAAATTTGTTTTTCACCCGGAATGTTGCAACGTAAATACGAGTGCTTGTAGGTACTCAGTAATGCGACTATCTTTCAAAGAGAATGTACTTCTAACGCGAAATAGCTCCTCGCAAAAGCTAACGCGTTGTATTCGCTAAAACAACTCAATTGAATGCAATTCGCAATGATTGTGAAAAAGAAAAATTAAACAAAAAAATCTGCATTGTCAGCTGCTTACAAATAAGTGCATATCATAAGCTTTTCACATTGTGCTGATAAAGGAAATAATTGTGTATGCAAATGTAGTAATTTTGGCGAGATTTGTGCGCGCCAAAGAAACAGAATAAATCAGTGGCCACTCCCGCAGTGACTTTTGTGAGTTCAGACGCGTCACTGGACTGGGGGTCATCATTTAACTTGACAGCCAGTCGTACATATTTTATGAAAGTGTGTATGTGTTTGATTTTATTTGATTTTTGAATACTCTGTCGAATTTGTATTTCGTTGTCTGTCAGAATATATGTAGTGAAACTAGTGCATTATCAGCTCGTTTTAGTGCGGAAACTGGTCTGCTTTTATAGCCAACTGCAAATGCTGCCAAGTCAAAGTATGGAACTCTGCATAAACGCTCTCCTAATCGAACTAGCCCAAAATTCGATATCATAAATATTCGTTTTGTTGAGAATGCCATGTGTCTTAAGTAGAGTTTAAGTAATTAAGAAATTATGCTTAATACTGATACTATTTCCTCACTACCATCCAAGCAGTAGTTGCAGCAGAACCTGTTGTAGGGAAGTCCTATTCTTTAATCATGCTTCTCTAACAGCCAATGGCCGGTGATAGCTGCTACAATCATTAACAATCCTACTTAAGCTACTTAGCAGATCGACTGTTTTGGTTCTGCTATAGTCAGGCTAAAGCTCACGCGCTATCTTACAAGTCTGGGAATCCCTGACACCTTCTTCTTCTTTGCTTATTTCGAAAATTTTCAACGGATATCTGCTTGTATTTGTCTGAAAGGGTATCCCAGTACCACCGGCATATTCATCGGAACAAGCTTGTGCTTTGCCAAACCCAAACAAGAAATATGAATATTCGCCAAGTCAACGAACGTAGCTTCTTCATGGATTTTTTTTGACCAGCTTAGACTTCGTTTCGGTAGATGCAATAGCCAAAAGTTATGCCTAGCTATCTGATCATGCCTCACACACAAGTACATATATCCAGATCCTCAGCGATATCAAACTCTTCGGAATAGCCTCCTTCCCTGCAGTTCAGTATTTTTTAGATCCTTCAATGTGCTTCCTGATCAGCTACATGGTTCCTTATCCATTTCTTTCTTAAGCCAATAACCACGATCGATACCGTCTGGCAGAGCACAATGACATCCAACTAAATTGGCTACCAGGTCACATAGGAGTTGAGGGTATAGAGCCTAAGCCCTTCCATGCGATGGGACGTAGCACAATCAAGGAAGAGCTCAAACGCTTCATCTCCAGATTTACGCCAGGCTAAATGCTTACTAAGAGGCTACAACCTTACAAGGTACATGGCAATCAGAAACCTCCCCAAAGGGAGGTTAAGTGATAATAACACTAAACGGACCTACTGTGAATCGATCGAGGGGACTCCTTTACAATCGCTTTATTTTTATGTCCGACGGTTACAGCACCCATTACCCTCAGTACCCTCCTACTCAGTGTGGGAAGTTCGCAAAGTAAGTGCCTTACTTATTCAGATACCTCCTCGTTCCTGCACAAGTCATTAAAAGGCACTCACCCAAACGTATTTCTCCTCTGCTCAGCATAGCAAACTCCCTCGATCTTTTCAAGTCCTAGTCGGGCCACATAAATTTTGTCATATTGCAGATATCAAGGTGTTTCCATCTTGAGTTTGCTTCTGATAAGAAGGATACTTGTGTATTAAGCTTGCAGGTGGTGAGCGACGTACCCAATGACTTCCAATACTGCGAAAGTGGAAGGTAAGTAAGTGCCCTTCCTTGCAAGTTGCAATTTTTGTTGCAGCAATTTGTTACAATCTCTTGCTAATGACTGCGTCGGAATATAAAGTGAGAGTTCTAAGACCCTCCCTTGGTCCAAATACGCCTGCCACAGTACTCCCGTCATTAAACTATCAAGACACAGCAGTCCCTTTCAGGAATTCTGACCTTGTCGGGCTTGTAGAAGAATAATTTCTTTAGCAAGATGTCGGTGAGCTGGATAGCGGGATCATTCAGAAATGGTTCGAGAATCTTGAAATTACCCCGTAGATCCCCACTTTTCATGGTAATAATTTTTTGGGTCATAATTGAATTACCTACATGGAAGGAAATAAGTCCGCAGGAAATTTAGCCGGTAGGTGGCGCAGGGGTCGATGTACCTGCTTCTATGGTCTGATTTAGTTTGTATTTCGAACATATGTATATTACTCCACGAAATTTTTGCCGATAGGTGGAGAAGGAGATTAGAAAGCTTGTTTTAAGAATATTTTTTCTACTCTTTAACTTATTGCAAGGCTATTTCGACTTCTTACGTTTTTCATCACGTCTTCGGCGTTTAGAGTCTGATATTAAAGTATCAAATGTACACTAGGCGACAAATGAAGGTATGCACCTTGCTTAGGAAAACAAAGTGCAAGTTTCAAGTCGCATTTGCTTCCATATAACGAATAAACATAATTTATTTTTATATGCTAAAATTGAATGGCCAATAAAACTGCATACTCGAAAATTTTCCAGAAATTCTGAATAAACAGTTGAAATTTTTGATGAAAATTTTTGGAATTTTTTTGAACTTTATATAAAGTGTGAAACTTTAAACTAAAAAATATGTTTGTAAATCTTATTGTACTAATGCTTCAAATTGAATTTGAAATATGGTGTATATTATAGAATGAACCATATTTTAATCAATAATTAATGCAAATAATTGTTCATGAAAATAATTGTGAATATTATATTAGAACAAGGCGTATACTTTTATTTGTCGCCTAGTGTATGTATATCGATGCTTTTGTCTCGAGAGGAAAATTTGCTTGTGCCAGAGTTCATTGATTTCAAGTACCCCGTTGTAGTACTTAACCACCAGACCTCACTTCTTACCACCGTAACGTACCGCCCTAATGTACGTAAATTAAAGTTTTATAAAAATTATTAAACTTTTGCTTTTTGGTTATTCCAGTACTATTAAAAAATGCAATGCCGAATGTACATACATACATAGGTGTCACCGAAAAATATAAAAGAGTACGGAAAAAATCGACCCTGCCTTGCAAAAATACTTTATAATCAGGGATGTACGGAATTTTTTTTTATTTTTTATTTTTTGCTTGCTTGTAAAGTGGTACGGTCTAATGTACATTCATACCTATGTATGTATTTATACTGTGATTTTTCATTGCGAATGCAAATAAAAATCGGTAAGAATATCAGAATATATGTAGTGCAATCTCATGCCGACCAAGTGCGCTGACATCATCGCATTTTTTAAGTGATTTTTTGTAGAGATTTTGATTTTTAATTAATTCTTTCCTGTTGTCGCTTTCGTTTCTCATAGTTAGACTATTCACGCGTCAGGGAATTATTTCAGTACTGTAACGTGCTGCTTGATTATTATTGTTTCACTTACTCTACTCTACCTCCAACCCAAAACGGTACAAACACATGAACTTTAATTGCTTCAATTAAATTTCAACCAATTAATAAATTTACACAAACAATCACACTCGGCCGGCCAGTGCATGAGTTACTCATACACATTTGCACTCATTACAGTAGTCATGCAGCCAACAAAAGTAACTTAGATATTGCAACTGTAATGTGCTATTGTTATTATTATTGTACATACTGATGAAATTACTCAAATGACCTTTTGTCAATTTGTTGCTCCTTGCTCCGCACAAATCGCCTTATCGTGTTGTCACTATGTTTATACGGGCATGTGTGTGTATGTATGTGTTTGCTCTCGTATATTTTTCGATATCTGTAACTACTATATCTCATAAATTTATGTTGTTATTGTATTCGCGCGCTCGCATTGCGCCTCTGATCGTTTATGTGATTTTCTTTTGTCAATCTAAAACTTGTGAGCTTCAGTTTCTCGATGACTTCTACGACGGATAGCCTGTGGTCACCTGTGGTGTTATGCGCATTCTGTTGCTTTTAAATATATAATAATAATATAATAAAAATAAAAATACAACTGTCAGCACAAGTCAGCTGGCTGATCCGGCTGTGTTCTAATTAGTTTCCAATGTGTTGTCCACGCGCATAATTTAATTAATTTTATTTGTGCTCGTCAAATTTTCTGCGACCGCGCCGGCACCGCGAATCACTTCCTCAGTGAGGAAACTTATTGCGATTTATTTGCGATATATAGTTGTTTATCGAAAATAAAATATAAGAAGTACAAATTATTGTCTTGAAGTGCGTGAAAAAATATTAAACTTGTTATGCGAAAAAAAATGTGAGCTATAAGCATATATTCTTGTATTTGTAATGGAAGTCAAATGCAACGGAAATTAAAAAGTAAGACGAATATAAAATAACAAGTAATGTAAAAAAAAATAAAAGAAGCTTTTATTGGTGGTTAATAAAAAAAAAAGAAAAATCGACCCCGCGGCACCTAACGGCAAAATTTTTTTCAAGTTATTTCTTCCATTCAGCACACATTTATTTTTTACAATAATCCCTATGTTTTACGTGATAATTTTTTTTCTGTGATTTTTTTAATACATTTAGTAGAAAACATAAAGCATAAAAGTTAAAACGTTGTGCACAATTCAGAAAAATTTAACAAATTTAAAAAAAAAATATCAAAATTTTCAACTTTTTATTCAGATTTTTTAGAAACTTGTTGGATATCCAGGTTTGTTGCCTGATCAATTTAAGTATAAAAATGTGCAGATTTGAGAATTTGAAAAAATCCCGTTGGTTTTTGATTTTTTTTTTACGGTGTTACGGTGCACTTTCATCCATATAAACAAAATTTTCGAACATACATTTCGTGATTAGTTGGGAACTACCCTGAACTAGTCCGAAACGCTCCTGAAGTAGGCACAAAATGACCCCGAACTAGTCCCGAGATGATTCTGAAATAGTCTCGAAATGTTCCTTAAATTGTCGTGAACCATCCCGAAATGGTCCTGAAATATGTATGTGGCAGCGAAATGGTCGCGAACATGCCCAAAACGGTCGAAAAAGTCATGAACTTGTCCCCAAATAATCTCTAACAAGTCCCTTATTAGACCCAAAATGTTCACGAACTAGTCCCAAATTGGTCGTAAAATAGTCCCGAAATTGTTTCTGAACTAGTCCCAAAATGCTCCTCAAATGGTCGCGAGCTAGTCCCGAAATGGTCCTGAGCAGATCCGGAAATGTTCCTTAAAACGGTCCCAAAATAGCTTCCTATGGACAGTGCCCAGTCGGAACACCTCCTTAAACCGCCCGCGAAGCCGAATATAAGTCCACCTGCACAACATTAGCCCCAAAGAAAAATACATTTTGGAAACCAAATACTTTGCCTGATTTCCGGACCAGTGTTGCCGCAACCAAAAAATATTTTCTATCAAACTGTAAAGAAAAATGCAACCACAACTTTTTCCTCCAAATATAAATTTTTTTTGCGTTAAAGAACAAAACAATTATTGTATTTTTTCGACTGGAGCAAGCCACCTTAATGAAAACAATTGAAAACCTTAGCGCCGAAAACAGAAAAACCAGGGACCGAGAACAAAAAGTGTGATCGAAACTAAATGTAGTTCTCCTAGTTTTGTTCCCAAGAACTCTTAAAACCCCGTACCAAAATGAGAACAAAACGCTTGTTTTCACAAGAAAGTGAGTGAAACTTTTGGCAACTTCTCAACGGGAATTATATAAGAACAAAACGCTGGGGAACAAAATGCGAACAATACTTTCGGGAAAATTTTTGTTGAGAACGTTCTTGAGACATTTGTTCTAATTTTGTTCATTTTGAGAACGTTTTGTTCTAGAAACATTCACAGGATACAGGCTCGAAAAACATTAGTAAGAAAGCTTCTGTTAGATGCATACATATTTGCAGCAACAACGGATACTGCTGGTTGTAGCCAATTATTGTTTTATTAAAATTAGTTTGACTTCAGACAGTCCAGAAGTTTTAAACTTAAAACGAAAATGCATAAATTGGATGTGGAAAGATTTTCACAGTGAGTTTATAAAGCCACAAAAAATGTCTCACTTAAACATAAAATTAAGAAGTAAAAAATATAATCGTATCAAAGGCAACTTTCTCACATCAATTGCCCGCCGCCCCTTACTTTTGTCTGCTTCATTTGCAGCCGCCGTTTAAAATTAAAATAATTTTAAATCAAAACCATTTAAAACGCCTCAAAAAAACAGCCGCCGATCAAGTGCTTACACATATGTATGAAGTGCACCAACAAGTATTTCAATAATTAATTAAAAATGTAAAAAAAAATTATGTTTGTGTTTTTGTTTTCTCTCATAAATTCGCAAATAAGAAAAGTGCTGCCTTACATCTCGTTGCCGTTGCGGTGTATTTTGTGTTGTTTGTATATGGGTATACATATTTACATTTGTGAGATGTCTTCTTATTTAAGCACCCGCAAATTTGCGTTTGAACATTTTTTTTTTAATAAAATAATACATATTTTTGGAATACTTTATGTTGTCGCCAGCGTTAATGAGTTTATCGACTGTTGATTTGTAAACAAACCAGACTTTAGTATATAAAAAATTTCTTTGCATCAACCCGCCCACAGCGCGCGGATGTGCACGAGTTTCTACTGCCGTGTTTATTTAAATTGTGAATGTATATATCTGGTGTTTACATTTTGCGAATTTCTGCAAATGACACGCTCTCTCACCTGGCCGGACAATGAACAGCATGCTGGAGCTTGTTTGTGGTTTATATTCGGAAGATAATGAGCCGGTAAGTGAAATATCTGAAATGAAAAAAAGTAATTTTTAATTAAAAAACCGACTTCAATTTTCATATAAAAATTTAAGAGTACCGTTTCTTTCTTCATGATCCAATTAAATTAGTAACCTCTGGGGTACCACCTTTCCTTAAAAAAAAAAAGAATTATGAAAATTGGTTAACGTGGCCCAAAGTTATGCGGTAACATACATACATAAAAAAAAAATCCGACGAATTGATTTCGAAGTCGATTAAGAAATTAGTTGAGAATAAAAGAAATCGCATTTTATGCTTTCAAGATATCACTGTTCGTTTGATAAAATGGAGTTTGTTGGAAGGCTCCTTATAGAGGACCTTTAGAATACTTTTGAGCTATCTGTGAATAATACTTGTGTCTTCGATTCATAGGTTGTACTTCGTCTAGTTCTCTCCTAAGTGGCATACAACGTAGATTTGCATGCAGTGGTTTATAGTATTTTCTGTTTTCTTGCTTCACGATATCGAAAGCAGTCACAGCTACAGTATCGGTCATTTCAAGAATTTATAGTAACAGAACCTTCCCTTAGTCTGATATAAACTCCATCGGGAAGCCCTTACAGCTGGCTTCAATACAAAAGACATCGTAATTAATACCATCATCTTTTTAGCTGTGGTATGCGCCAAATAGAGCTTCAATAATGCAGGGGGTGAGACAAAAGCGGGGCAAAACTTTCAATTCGTTCAAATCGGAAACACAAGTCCCAAATCCAATCTTATATTTAAACTAAACAAGAATACGTTAATCACTAGATTCCTTACCGAGCATTTCCAATTAAAACAAAAAAAAAAAACACTTGCTAAGAAGAGGAAGCGATAGGATATATACGATCCCAGAATCTAGATAGCCAGGCCGCCATTGAGGTAAGAGTAAAGAAGGCATCAGTACGTTTAGGTCTACCTCATAGGGACCAGTGGGATATTTTGGATCAATACGCTCTTGCTCTTAACGTCATGTTTAGACTGTCACCGAATTAGCTTTTTCTCCCAGGCCAGATCGAGTAGGGCTCACAGAGAAAAGAACGACGGGAAGTAACTTTGAGTACATATGTACTACTCTTAAACAGATGGACCTCGGGCCTAATCAACAGATGTTGGACGATAACTAGGACATTTGTTACTGCAAAGTCTTTCTGTCCGAGAGTGGACCGCAGGCCATCAAGGCTTCTGCTTAGGCTCACTAAGCCGTAATTATAAATTCTGGTAGGTGCAGAAGGCGCAATAGCTCAGTAAGTGTTGCTATTGTACCTTCTGAACGCGTTGTTGTGCACTTCTGATCAACTCAACAGCTGAGTGTTAGATGATCGTAATATTTTTCTGATCATTTGAGACAACAGGTTCTGTGTACCTTTGACAGTTGAATTTGACAGCTAATGTATCAAGCCGTTCTGAAGACGTTGCTCACTAATCATCGAATTTTTTTAGCAACGGTTCCGCTCAACTGCTGCGCATTCTGAACCTAACCATTGACTTGACACTTACTTCACTTGGAATTCATCCGGACAGACTAAATGTCACACCGGAACCACATTGTAGCAGCTATTGGTAGAACGACGAGGTCACTTCATCTCAAAACTTCGTACTAAACTGCACAGCTTTTGGAAGACTGCGGTATAACCACTTTTTAACCAACACTGAGCAGTTGCCGTTAGCAGTACTTAGTATCACGAAGGACCAATGCTTATGGTATATGTTTGCTCTTGTTCGGAACAACCGCCCCGAAGTAACCTGACTAGGTGGCGTGCTCACACTCGCCTAATGAAAAGCATAGATGTTGGATTCATCGTTACCATCATAACCTCGCATAAGTACAGCTCACATGCTACTAAAGAATTTACATGAGGCGATTTTTCAGGCAACTGTTTTCAACTAACCGCCTGTGAAAGTTGAATCGTTTAAATTCCCTATAAGACAGAAATACGGAATGTTTTTATTACCAAAGCGTCTAGAGCTGACCTTCCTAAAGCAAAGCACCTGCTACTTAAACAAAAAACTAACAAACGGTGAAGCAGTGACCGTTAAAAAGTTTCCATCGTCTAGACATGCACACACAAGTATGTAAGTACCAATGTGTGATTTATTTCACATACGTAACATAAAACAGTAAACCACACCGTTGAAGAAAATTATTCAACGGTGTAAGAATAATTTGACCAACTCAGCGCTGCACAACCTTTAACCGTTTAATATTTTTATGCACATACAATCTACAAAATATGTATGTATGTATGTATACAAAGCTATATTTAAATGCATGTAGTACATACCTACACACAGTCTCACTTATTACACACATTATTGAAAGTCAAATGCGACAAGTGGAGTCAATTGCTATTACGAACTTTAAATTTTTGATTATTTCCCATGAAAAATGCCACGACTCTGTGAACCCTTAACTAAAAACGAGTGGTGGAATGAAATTCTGATACAAGCACTTATGTACATACAGAGCATAGCAAAATTGTAACGTATTTTTGCGACACGAATATCTAACCATACCTAATACTAGCATTCCCTCCTGTTTTAAAATATTCATACGAATGGTGGGTTCATAACCAGTAGATGCATGGGTACATATTAGGGCGAGCCAATTTTTTTTTATTATTATGCGCCCATAGCATAAGAGAATTCTATATGTAATTCTAAGTAAATTTGCCAAAGAAACCATGGGTCTAAAATCAATTTAGAGTTTGTCAAATTTCGTAATAGGTTTCGTAGAAAATGTGTAAGTGGAAATAAGATTGAAAAATATTGATTTTCAAGAATTCTATACCAATTCTAAGAAAAAATGTTTTTTCTCCATATAAAATACATGGAAAACTTTGAGCGCTTTGAGCGACCTCTAAGTAGATTTTGATTTGAAAATAAAATAATAGGAGTATATTTTTTCGGTATAGAAAAATCCATTAAAATTCCGATTTTATTTTTTTGGACCACTCTAGTATACATACATAATATGTATAAAATGTACATTAGTTTCAAGCGGAAACAAAAAAATTTGCGTTTCGAAATTTATCGAAAATTTCGAAAGTATTTTCGACAATGTTTTTATATGAGGAAAATGTGCAACACCTTCCACAAAAAAAAAAATTTAAATCAAAGGTAAGTCTAAGCTAATTTAGGGCCGGTTACTCAATGTCTGGTTAACACTGATCTGCGGTTAAACATCGTTATCGACGTTTTCGACTCCATGCATACAACAGGGAGTCGGTAACGTCGATAACTATGTTTAACCGGAGATTAGTGTTAACCAGACATTGAGTAACCGGCCCTTAGACTTGCACTTTATTACTCTAAAATTTAAAGCCCTACAAAACTGCAAACCTAGAATTTTTCTAAAAATATTTGATAAACTACGTTTTGTTTTGTTTAGAATTTACAAAAATCTCACAATTGAATCAAAAAGGGGAGGCACAAAGTAAGTATTAACTGGTTTCAAAGAATCCAAAGGCAACGATTCTCCGCTTTTCGAATTTCGAAACGCAAAATTTTTTCCCTCCGCTCCACCCTAATGTGCATGTGTACATACATAAATACGAACGTAAATAAGTATGCTTAATAACTAGTGCATTTTTGTAAATGTATTTCGCCGTGGTGGTTAGATCCTGTTGCCTGCCACCGCACTTCTTGCATATGCATTTTTGTCTTAATTGCTCTTCCACCTGTCACAGTGGCGCGGCGCGGTAGTGACTGCCTACATACTTATGTAGCATGTGCCACGGTCACTGCACACACAATCGGCTAGATTATTAGGGTTTTTTTTAGTGGATTTTTTTCTTTGTTTTATAGCGCGCGAGCACAGGTTGCAACCTGTTACCCTGGCAGCGAAATGGCGCATTCCCGGCTGCAGATGGTGGTGGTAAGAGCCAGCATTTATACAAAGAAATTTTTTTTTGTTTTTGTTCGAACTTGGCGCTAAACTCAGGTTTTTTAACAGCTGTATTGGAAAAAGAAGAAATAGTTTTTCTCCGGTACAGATATACTTATTTAATTGTTATTTTGATTTTTCTTTTACTTTCATTAAAAATATCTTCTGCTATATAACAATTTAAATGTCCTTTTATTGCATTTTGCTTTTTGCTTTAAATAAATTTATCTGAAACAAACATTTGGCTCATACATTTGCTGAATAATTTTTGGTAAAAAATGCTGAATTTTCTTAAACCAATTTTATAAGTACACACACAAAATTCTCTCTACATTATAGCATTTTAAAATTTAATTTCAACAATCAAATTCTTACAAGCTGCAACAACTCCAAACTAAGTTCGCGTTAATTTATTGTATTTGGCGAAGTCATAAAAGCAATGCAACTGACGGCAGTTTTTTATTATTTTTTTCCTGTTTATTTAATATTTTTTTAATATTCAAAAACATTTGATACACGAATGAAGGTATGCGATGAGTAACCGCCATCACCACCACCATCGACAGCACTACTACACACGCATACAAACTGACATTACCAGTAGTACTGTGGGTCATGATGGGAAAAATGTGATATATATTTTTGTTTTTGATAGCTACGTTGCTCGCTCAAACACTAGCTTAAGAAATCTACAAATCGTTCGTTCGTGTATTTGAAGTCAGAAGCCTTGCATGATCTACGAATGAAGTGAAATAAAATTCCATCACTTCTTGGCAGGATGTACAAATGCGGTTGTCATATAGGCCGATGAAGGGCAGGTGTTGTCAAATGCCTAGCTAGACCTTCTGACATTGAGGGTAACATGGATTTTGACACTCCGCGTCCATGCCTCCCAGTCATTGCTGAATCGCACAGTTTCTGTTGGTGGATTCGATGGGTGAAGGTGGGAATGCTGCTTATAACTGCTTGCTGCCGTGGAATACTTGGTCTGAGCCCTTTCTATACAAATGCTTTCCAGGAACTCCCGTATAACCTGACAACCAAATAATAATAAACAAATTCGTTAACCTTTTTGATCCTCCAGGGGCACTATTGTCCTACGACATGTTTGTAAGCTCTTAAATCACTTAAATGTAATTAAAAATGGTATAAAAAAGTCCCATACTTTATATGGTACCTGCAATATACTTAAGGGATAGCACGTAAGATCCACCTAAGTGCCAATAACAATGTCTCCGTAGAAAGCAAAACTTTGAGTAAAATAAAGGTTATTAATAAAATTAAATTTACTTACTCCACTGTGCGTCGTCAGTCCAGTCCAACAACAGCAACAACATTGCTGCCTTTCAGGCTTTGAAATCAACTCAGTCAGAAATACATACGTACATACAATACGGCAGCACAACTTAATGCCAGTTTCAATTTAATATATTTTTTTTGTTTGTATGACTTTTTTCGCTTTTTCAGCCCCTCGTTTTTATTATTGTTGTCGAATTTGTTGCTGACATTTGCTTAATACAATTGACTTCTGTCTGTTGTTTTTGGTGTTATTGTTACACAACGTTTAGCGGCTGCTTGCTGGGCTGGTGGATGATTGGTTGCTTGGTGTAAACATTCAACAAATTCGTGTAAGCCGCAACGCTGAATCAGTCTTTGAACGTGGCCCAAACGTGGTAGTACACTTACAACGCATTGTCCGACGGTGCTGGTAAAAGTTCAGCGCGTACAACAACGCGGAAGAAAGCGAGTGCAGAGCGCCCAACAATACCAATATGAAATTGTTAAAATATTCCAAAAGGTACGCATGCGCGTGAATTAAAATTGCTGCAAAGTAAATTAGTGAATAATTAAAAAAAAAACATAGTAAAATGCTGTTACAAATTGTGTGAAAATATGGTGAAAAAGTGTAGTTAATTTATGGGAAAATAGTTGAAAAACGGATAATTGCAAGTGATTTAAAAACTTCGCATTTCATAGAAATATCCGAAACCCAAAGACGCTGGTAACAAAAAAAAAATATTGGTGTTAAAATTTTTTTTTGAATCAAAATTCATAAAATAAAGAAAAAAGTGTTGCTTATCTAAGAAATACCTAACACTATTGTTTACTATACACTTAATAAACACATGCGGTTTAAAAATAACGCTAAAATCATAAGACTTCAATTATTCTACAAAAATTTGCCATGAAAAATTGCCTTCTTGTGATTTTCCCACACACCAAATTGCTCACGCGCCCGCGCCATTACTTTGCCGGACGAGTGAATTACAATGAAAATTTATCACGGGAATTTCTGAAATTTTGCTGAAATAATAAAAATTAATAATAATATTTATTTAAAGAGATTTTTTCCAATAACGCTCATGGCAAATATATAGATTTTCATATGAATGAATAGAGATTTCTGTTCAATATACCAAAATCAAACAAATCAATTCTGCCATTGCACTAAAATAAACAAAACTGTAGCAATTTCGCAAGAACAATGACGCCTTGGTTGAGTGACGCCACTTACATTTGAACTATCGTTTCTAGCACCACCGCTGCTCCACTGGTTGTCTTGTGTTAATTAATGATGCCAATTAGTGGTCATAAGCAGCTTGATATTGCACATTACGATTGCTAAGTAAAAGGGAGAGGTGGCTAAAATATGCCTGGCAAAAGTTCGATTGTTTATTTATTTATTTTTTTTGTGCAGTAAGCTGGCAACATGCGTGAGGCATTCCAAAACTATGTACGAAAATAAATTCAAGATAACGCAGGTGTAAACTATTTTCATAAAGGAATGTGCCTGTGTTCTCCATAGTATGTGCGCATAAATTAAAAACAGACAGTTTGACTTGGCTAGAAACTTGGCAGTAAAATGGTTTTTAAGCATGAAAGGAAAATAAAATGTGTACTAAATAAAATATGTATGTACATATGTATATGTTGCTAAAACGACACACCAAATCGATTTCATAGAAAGGGTGGTCCAAATTCAAGCTTTGTTTTAAGAATACACTGCCGGAATAAAGTTTGGCACAGCAATTTTTTTCACAATATATGCAACAATTTTTATTCTAATATTTTTCCGCCAATTCCGTATAAAAATATGGTTCATTCTACAACAAAAAAACATACAAATATAATTCCTAAACTTTGTGCAAAACTCGTGAATTTTCACGGCAGTGTATATCCATTAGGGTCGTCCTTAAAAATATGAACATCTATCATAAAGATAAGAGTGCAAACTTTTTAATAAATTCAAGGAGATATCTACATGCAAATTCGAAGATTCCTTCTAGATTTTATTAAAAAGATATTGCCACTAAAAATAAGAAAGCTTTCTTCTTGAAGAAGCGTTATAGAGATATCATCTTAATGTGGTTTTATTTTATGTGGAGGTTTTCGTTCTGTGTAAATGATGTATGAGGGGCCCGTTTGTTCTGTTTTACGTACAAAATAAAGACTTCCTTGGAAATTTCAAAATTTTAAAATAGTTTTTAGTTGTCGCTACCAAAATGACGCCTTTTTTGTTGCGCATTTTCCGCACATGCCTGGAACATTCTTATCGAAATCTATAGACCCTGAAACTTCCATCACTCTTCATTGAAATTTCTGTCATTCCTTCGTTGTCAGCTTTGACCTCTTTCGCGGTTTCACACTATTCCGCACAATATCATTAGCCTCACATATATGTACTTCCCTCCCTCTTTTTTCTCTATTCTCGGCCGTCTAACCACTATTTGACTATAAATTTTTCAACATTAATCAAAAGTAGGGTGACTTAATTTCTTTTCAAAAAGCATAATTCAAAAGTAAACTTGTATTTGCGCCACCTTGTATAATTCAAAAGTACTAATTCCGCTAACGTCCATACATATGGTCGTTAATTAACCTGTAATTATATTAAAAAAAAAACTCTTTTGCTTTTTTTATCTTTAAAACAATGCATAACTTTCTTCTTGATTTAAAATAAATACCACAAACAACGATAACGATATGAGAAGACATTAAACGAATTAAATTCCTAGAACTATGAGGTACAATTTACCACCACCTAGACAGTTAAACCTTAATTTTAGTATTAGAAAATTTTTAAGCAGATACGCAATTTTTTTTTTTTCTTACACTTACCTGCAAAAAAACAAAACAAATCAAAAAACTTTCGCCTTTTCGCCCCCCCTCAACACCCTACTTGCCCTGTTTGAGGTGTTTATAATAAACATTGCAAATAAATAATCAACACTCACGAAAATAGTAAAATATTTAAAAACGACTAAATATAAGATGGGATAAACAAATTAACTCCAAAACCAAAAACAAAACATTGATTTGCAATAAATTCGCTTAATGTCCGAAGAACCAGTGGTGAAAACACCGTTCACTGCTACGCCACGCAGCGGCTTCATAAGAAATTCCTGGGATGCCTTTGAAATTTATACGCTTCTGCTTAGACTTTGCTGTTTACAACTGTTTTTCTTTTGTATTATTTAAATTTTTCTTGTTGTTTTAATTTACGATTTTCGTACACATGCCGCCGCCATGCAAAGTCGATTAAATTTCACAACATTTCCAATATGCTATTAAGCGAAATTATACGCAATAATATTGTACTACACATTTAAGTTTTTGGGCCTGTTTGTATGAGAATTGCCTATGCGTTGAGGGTCATTAAAAATTTTTAATTAGCAAAAATTTTCTATATTAACTTTGCAATTAGCCGCAACGTAGCGAGTGTGAGCGCATACAAATTGCTCACTCGCCCGTTAATCACATGCCCATACATACTCAATCGCTTTGGTTATCCAGTCATGGTCCAGATCGTATTTTTGGCGAAATTATTAATCTAATTGTTATTGCGAATTTATTGGATTCAATAACATTGTGTTTGCGCTCTTTTATTCTATTTGGGGGTGTTAAACTATTCCACAAATACGGTGATATTTCGAGTTTTTTTTTTATATTGAGCACTTTATAGGGTGTGCCAATAGGGTCACCTATTTTTTTGAAAACTGTTGAGAAACCAAGTGCGAAGAGGGGATATTAATGAATATAGGCAGGACATACTATAGCATTTTGTCGCTTTCTAGTTATTAAAAATCAAGTATGCAGAGTTTGATTAACCCTTCCGTGTCCGTATTGCTTTGAGTAAAAAAACATTCCAATTGTATTGTTGATTATTGCTCGCGTCGCAATGGCCTAGTAAGCAAAGCACTAGCGTGCCATTCGAGAGATCCGCGTTCGAGCGAATTTTTTTCTTTTTTAATTTACATTTTTTATTTTTTTTTTATTTTGATTTTTAGATTTTATTGTTTGAAAATTAAAAATATATACTTTTTTAATTTAATTTAATTTTATTTTCGTTTAATTCTTAGATGTTACTCTTTAAAAAAATGATATTTTTTAATGTCATTTAATTTTTAGGAACATATTCAGTTTTTCTTTTTTAAATAAAATTTCTTTCTTTTTTTAGTTAAATTTTCAATTAATAATTATATTTTATTCTTTAAAAAGAAAGTTTTTTTTTGAATTTCATTTAATTTTTAGAAACTTATTTTATTTATTTTTTCTTCTTTAGTTTAATTTGTTTTACTTTTCTTAATTTAATTCTCTTTTAATTTTTAAATGTTAGTATTTTAAAAGAAAAATATATTTTTTTATTTCATTTATTTTTAGGATCTTATTTTATTTTTTTTTGTCGTTTCTTGGCTTAACTTTCTTTCAATTTTTAAATTTCGTTTTAAACATAGAACTATTATTTTTTTTTCTAAGAATTGATTTCTTTTTTGATTTACTTTTTTTGGTTCTCGAATTTAACTTTTAGATTTGTTGATTTAAAAAGAAAAAAAAACTAATTTTTTTTAGTTTCATTTAATTTTTAAAAATATGTTTTTTTATTTATTTGTGTATATGGTTTTAAAAACAAAAAATACATTTTGTATCTATTAAAGTTTTAAAATACTTGTTGCTGAAAAGCGAGCAGCCTAATGCTAAGGCTATCTCGTTAGCAAATTTTTCTATAGTTCTTTGGAAATACTGTAAAAAGCTTTCAAGGTAGTTGCCAAAATTGAGAATTTTCTGAGGAAAGACAACATTTTAAAGTTTTCACTGTTTGTTTGAAAAAACTTTACTTCATCTAGAAAACAAAATAAAATTGTAAAGCGAATATTATCCGCTTAACGCAATTGGCAACCCCTTTATTTTTGAATTGAAATTTTGTTGTAGCAACTAAGTGATGATTTTCGGATATGTTTAGGCTGTTGGCCAGTAGAATTGTGGGTATGTATTTACCTCACTGAGCAGTGGGCAATGTTGTGGCACGAATAGGGCGCGTGGCATCAGCTTTTGTTTAGCAAAAGCAATATAATATCTAGTAAGAACATTTGGGAACTACTTAAATGTAAACAATTTTGTATAATAGATTTAAGAAATTAGTTTTATCTACAGAGCCGCAATTTATTTGGTATGTACATATCGTTACCTTAATATAGAAAGGCCCTATCCCACATGGGCCTGGAATACAAAAAGCCGTAACTAAAAATCCAAAATTCACTTTTTGGCAAAAAAATAATTTGTTTTTCCGAACTTGCCTGGCAAAAATACTTTAGGCGAATGTTCACTAGTAGCAATGAAGACCCGCATTTCACTGATGTCAATTCTAACCAAAGCTAGTTCTCCATCATTGCGAGCTCCATACACCCTAATCACACTTCCGGCATCCAATCCACACCACAAAATTAAGAATTTTCTTTAAATCTTTCATAGATATTTTAAACTTTTTAAATTGGTTTGATATTGTAAGGGCCAGGTCAACAACTTCATGTAAATCGAAGAAGGAGATAAGGCTA
>NW_023458555.1:30624527-30652711 GCF_013731165.1 Rhagoletis pomonella | reverse complement strand
TTTTTTTTTCTAGGTTTGAAAATTTTAAAAACAGCCATTCCTTGTGGCTGAGTGCTTTTGTTTACCTTGTTGGTATTTCCAGAATGAGGAATTAAGCCTGTCTGTTATCTTCCGTTTTTGCTTGTCCCGAACTTGTTCAGAAATGATCTCGAACAAGTCTGGAAACGGGCCTGAAATAGTCCATTATTAGTTTCAAAATGTTCCCGAACCAGTTTCGAAGTGCTGATGAAATAGTCCTAAACGAGTCCCTAAATGGTCCTGAAATATTCGTGAACTATCCCGACATGGACCAGAAATAGTCCTGAACTAGTCCCAAAAGAGTACTATGGTAGTACCGAAAGGAACCTCAAATATTCCTGAACTCATCCCTATTTGGCCTTGAAATAGGCGTTAACTACTCTCGAAAGAGCTCTGAAAACTAGATACTACTTCTAGATAGGAAGCTAACGTGGAAAACTCAAGTCGAGCTGCAGGTAAATCGAGCACTTAAAGTTTACAGATAGAGTCGGAAGACCTTTAGTAAGACTTTGGGTCTGATACCGATTGTGGTACATAGGTATAAACACGTATTCTTCTATAGTATCCTATAGAACAATTGTCAAAAGCACGGTTTCTGCCCTTAACGGACAACAGCCTGATGACAACAACGTGAGAAGAACAACGTCAAAATCGGCAAAAAAGTGGCTATGTTGCTTAGCTTCCTGCAAAAGAAAAATTTATAGAGCCAAATACTCTATGGGGACTTCGGTAAAAGCCTGCCATACAAGCAGTTCTAAGACTGAAAATTAATCTAAACTGTTTGGAATTTGGTATGCAGCTTCAAATGAGTGAGCAGTTCATCCTCAGCTGACAGCGCACAGTGGTCTAAAACTGAAATTTTAGCTTCATAATTAGGCTACAGGCCACAGATATTGACTTTGATTTTGATTTTTTTCAAATGAAAGCTGATGAAATTTATAAGAGGATTGTCGAGTCCAATTTTCTGATTTTTATTAGCTTATGTCAAACTTTTTAGTGCAAAATGCGAAGAAAGTATCAAATTTTGAAGAAAATCGATTTGCCGTTCCTGCTAATGAATGTTACATAACAAATATTAATTATAAAGTTCCCCAAAATGAAAAAATGCAAAATAAAAATGTTAAATGTTATCAAAAATTGTTCACCAAACGGATTTTTTTTTTTTTTTAATTTTAGAAAAAATTTTATCTGATTGAAAAAATTCGATATTCGAAAATTTTGTAATTGTAAAAACCGAAAATTTTTAAACTTCCTTCATAATCCATTTTCAGTTGATTTTATTAAAGGTATCCTTAAATTCTTTAGACATCAACTTCTTTTCCTATAGATACATTTGTACGCATATACATATGTACATATGTATGTATGTTTGTGTGCACTATATGAGCGAAGTGTACTATCCCACTAGAACCTGAAGGGAGATCTCCCTATGTGAGGAATAAAAGAGTACTCCCCTTAACCTGATTTCTGAACAATAAGGGAGATTTGTCGGTTTTGTACTCCTTTATTACTCGTTTAGGAATCAAATAGGAGATCTCCTAAGCGAGCGACGAAATAATACTCCCCGAGGCATGATTTGGGAGCAATAAACGAGATTTGTCGGTTTTCTCCTCCTGTATTGCTCGCTTAGGGGCGTAATGAGAGATATCCTAAGCGAGCAATTAAAGAATGCTCACTGATGCATGATTTGGGAGCAATAAGCGAGATTTGTCGGTTTTGTACTCCGTTATTACTCGTTTAAGATTAAAAAGTGATGTCTCCTAAGCGAGAAATCCAAGAGTCTTCTTTTTGATTGATAGGAGAGCAATACGCACCTCGTTCAAAAGAAATTTTGTGTTTTCGAAAAAATTTATCATAGAAAAAAAAAACAACAGAAAATATTTCTTATAGGCGCATAAGGAGGACACAATAATCTAATTTGGATAGCACACAGATTTTAATAAAAGTCCGTTGGTATGTACCTCAACTTTTGTTTAAATATTTTAAGCATTGTATTACTTACAAATATACCGTTAAATACCTTTCAGATTGCGCAAATTAGTGTTTGCATTTAAGTGTGACCCCCGGGTTTAAACATCGCATGGGTGACAAAGATATCAGATAAGAAAAGTCACTTTCACAATTTCCCCGCTTGGTGGATTCCTGACCAGGCAAGCATCCTTGACAACCAGGAAATCTTATACGAGTACATACTTATATGTGCATATCTTATCTTACCGTTTTGTTATTATTACGTTTTACTTGCATATGATTTCTCTGCAATATAATTCTAAAATTAAGCAATTATGTAAGACGTATCATTTATGTTTTATCTGATCTCGTACTTATATCTGTTAAGGTCTTGTAAAATTAGCACAAATGCACGTGATTAAAAAGTTAAATAAAAAATTTAATAAATAGCAAAATCTATTTGGCTAATTTAAAATGTTCGTTATCATTTCTCTCTTATTACTCCTATAGGAGGCTTTCGGGATGCCTCTAATGGGAGCACTCTCTTATTGCTCGTTCGGGAGGTATATGGGATGTTTTCTATGTGCACTCCCTTGTTGTCTTTTTTGGGAGGTTTCTGGGAGGTAACTATGGGAGTACTCCCGTATTGCTCCATTAGAAGGTTTGTGGGATGATAATTCTGTGTGTGCTCCCCGATTGCTCGTTTAGGAGGTAAAAGGGATTACTCCCCCTCCTAGGACATCCAATGTTAAAGGGAGTATACAAAATTACATGCTTATACACAGAAGCATAGGGAGCAATGGGGAGTATTCGTATACTCCCAAGGGAGTACTCACCGAGCAATCGTACGATGCTCCCAAGTTCTACTGGGATATTAAACAGGGAAATAGGAAAAAAGCAGGCACTTGAACTCGTTGACGAACCATCAAATCCAATTAGCAGCACAAAACCTGAATGAAATAAAAGTGCAAGATAGGAAAAACAGGCGAGAAAATCAGAAAAAAGGGAGTAGAAGTATCAAAAAAAAACAGAAAAGAAAACAGAAACTAATCGCAATTAAAATGAAATCGCATTAGCAAAAGCTAGCAAATAATACATAGTACTCGTACAATCGAATAGCACTTAAGCCGCTCACATAGACAACAATGCTTGTAGTGGATCAATGCTTAACAACGAAATTAAAGAAGAAGAAACAATGGAGAAGAGTAGAGATAAAGCGATTGTATGTAGAAGCAGGATGTGCTCAACAGTTAAAGCGCTCAATCAGTGCGAGCGAATACTTAAGAACAGTGAAGGCCAGTTGCAAAAGAGCGCACTTTAGTTCAATGGCATTAGAGGAAATATTTTGTCAGAAACACTCCATCATTTCCTCACCTTTTATTGCTAACTAATATCAATTTAAGCTTGAAATTGAAATTTTACTTGCATGCATACACCTTACCACATTCTTGCATTTGTAATAATAAACTTTTTGTTTTTTTTTCTTTCCACTTTTTCTATATCTTTCTTTTTTCTCCCCTACAGCTCTCGTCAGCGTCGCACATCTCTTGCTGTGGATTGTTATTTGGTTGGGTTTGACAGCCAAACGTCGTTGGACATTCAAATTGCCACCAATGGATGCCTATGGCATTACCAAAGCGACCACCCAACCGCTATTGATGGCAAATCGTAGTAGTTTGCCCAGCGCTGGAAGTGTTAGTGGCAGTGGCAGCAATATTGGCAGCTCGGAGCTAAAGAGCTCATCTTTAATGAGTGGTACTACTGGTGGCGGTGGCAGTGGCGGTGGAGGTGGTGGTAATAGTGGCCGCGGTGGCAAATTGAGCACTGAATCCAGCACTGATGGTGGCAACGATGATGTGTATTGGCCAAAATTAACGCCAAGCTCACCGAAATTGAAGGTCACCTTCAATGAAGTACCGAGTACGTCTGATGATGTTCTACTAATTGGTGACCAAGAACAAAACGATGGCAAGCGGTAAAAAATCGTTTTCTTTTAAACTACAAAAAAAAAAAAACAATTAAAAACAATTAAAAACGAATGAAACTACAAAATACTACTTACAAACAAAAAAATAAAAAATAAAAAATATCACACACAAGTTATGAAATGCACTGCAAACCATTTGTTTAGTTTCGAAATTACAAATATAGTTTTGCTTAGATCGCACACACCTTTTTAATGCTCGCTCAATTGCTCAAAAGTGGGGCGTTCAAGAGCGACAACTCAGTTTGAAATGGACTTCCTTTTGGCAACCCCTTTTAGATTTCTATCTCAAAAAAAAAAACGAGATTCTCGAAGAATACTTAAACTTATAATAGTCTCAAAAAAATCCCGAAAAGGCCATAAATTTCTATAAATGGTTCATCGACATTTTCGTACCAACAAACCGCGCCGGTTAATTTTCTTCCGTGTAAACTGAAATACCAAGTGAAGACAAAACCTTCACCACCGGGTCCCTCCTTCCCAGAGAATATCCGCCTTCTCCTCTGCTATCACCTGCAAATACCGTATTGAATACTTTCACCGTTTTCTTAATTAGGAGCCGCTGAATTTCAATTCGATGCCGTGGTACGATTGTGGCCTTCAGATACGTATGTTTGTTTCACAATATGATTGATTTAGTTTCTCATTTTTCGATCAAGTATTTTGGAGCCTCGTGTTGCACACTAATATTCGGACGAATCGTCTTATAAGCTGAAACCGTGCCACCAAAAACTCCATCCTTTCCCACGCTGGCATTGAAATTTTTAATCACGATTTTAATATCGTTACGAAGGCACTAACCTTTGCCTGACTAAGGCCAAGCTGTATTGCGATTAGTAATCCTGACTCTGCGGTCATACCTATTCGGTGCCCTCTTATTTGTATTTGTGCGCAAAGGGCAATGAGAAGGCAACATTTTTCGGTAGAAAAGAAAGCGCCGTTAGATACCCAGAGGGTAACCTGATATCAATCCATTTTAATGGATTCCTCCGAAGTGCCGATATGCTTAGTCTGTCGAAGGCTCTTTATCGCTGCCCAGTACTTACTGCGTTCTGAGGATACCCACTCAATAAACCACACAACAGAGTAGCGCAATCGCCCGATGAGTGGATCATAAAGTTCCTTAACGGAATGCTATTGCCCCTATGGCTGCCAGTTTCATCTAAGGATTCTGCAGAAATTGTAAGGACAAGGAAGAGATGGAGTCCGCTAAGGGCTTTCTGAGCCATTGTCTCGCTTTGCACCATTTTTTTAGATAACCCGAACTTGTTAGCCACCTTTGCAACCTAGGGTCTGTCTGGATTATATAATCTCAGTACAACCTTTTACCCGAAACCGCGACTTCAAATAGGTAGAAGTGATCGTCATTATATAGCTATAAAACTTAATATAGTACCTGGTTTCCTAGATCATCCGTCCATTCCTTCTAAACTGAAGGAAAAGGTTTTCTATGTATTGGAAAATGCAAAAATATGAACTAAGAAGTCGGGCATGCTCTAGCTTTTGGTCGTATTACCAACTTCCGGTTTCGAACGGAAGCTGGTTAAACCGTCCAGAAGTCCATTTTTTTAAATAGGACATACATGTTTTTACCACAGCTTCAGACGCTGGGGACAAAAATACATAACTTTAGTCGCAAGCGCTTTTCTCAAGAATAAACTTCCGGCTAAAAGAACGTACTTCCGGTCGAAATCAGTAATACTACCAAAAGATAGAGCATGCCCGACTTGGTTATGAACTACCAGTAAATACATTTTCGTCCATTTTTGAAGTTCAGAACGAGTTGAATTCAAAAGCCATTTAGAGGTTGAAAATGGCAGTTCTTAGGAAAAAGTTTCAAATAAATGCTACATGTACATTTGTAGGTCCCCCTAAAAAATGCACTTCCGGTCAGCTTAACCCACTTTCGGTTGCGTCGGTACTACGTTACGGTTAATTCACATTTTTGCGTTTTCCCATAAAAAAAAAAAATTTCCTCCATTTTATATAAAAAGGGTGGACGGGTGGTCACCCTGTTAAGTCTTCAAACATAGACCAACAATGAATTTTCGAATATTCTGGTGTATTCTCACGTCAATATTGCTACCCGCCGTAAAATAAATACGAAAGAGATTAATTTTTTTTGATATTTCGAGAAAAAATCAGCGGCGATTTGACAAAAGATGATTTTGTAGACTATGAACTGTTATCTACAATGCTATGCCAGCGGTTTCGGGGTTCAATTTTACTATAACCTGAGGCTGTACCCGGAGTGCTATGGAGTGCTGAGCAGCCTTTTCGAATCACTTATGAGCAAAGTAGAGCCGAGATATTCAAATTTTAAGCTAGCAAAAAAAATTACGTTGCTGCATTAGAAACAAACAGTTAAATGTTTATGTTTTCATTAAAACTAAATAAATATCCACCACAATTTGTTTTTTCTTACTTTTTCATACATATATTATTATTGAAATTTCCACAACACAACCAACAATAAATTTTGAATCATTGCACGTTACCGATTTTTCGTTTAAGTCACTAATATTTAACTGCATCTGTTATTTATTTTTTTTTTCAGCTTAAATGTTTTTGTTTATTTTTTTTATTTTCTACCCTAAGCCCAAAGCACACTTATTTATGCATTGAATGTGTTATTATTTGAAACGTGACATTTTGTTTTCATTTTTTTTGTCCTTTGCAGTTGCGTTGATCTTTATTTCATTTAACTCGTCTTTTGAAAAGCGAAATTTTATTAAAGTTATTTGCGCGCTCACCAATTTTTCACTTATCATTCAAATCTTTTACATGCAGCACATTCACAATTAAATTAATTAAAAAACCAATTTCGGTGTTTTTTTTTTGTGAAATTTTTGCCATTCTCTCGCACTTTTTCGAAACATTTAATTCGTTTGGCGTACATACATAAGTAACGGGAAAAAAATATACAAACTTACATACATACATACACACATTTATGCATTTGAAATTTGACTGTATGTACGTATGATGAATACACTCAGACAGACAGATACAGTTATTGTATGTAAAAGTATTGGTCGTATTGAAAATAAGAAACTATTTTTGTTCCGCTTGTCGCCTGTTTTTTAATTAAAAATTCTATATACGATTTTTATTTTAATCATTTCGTTTCGTTCATAGTATTACGTAAATATGTATGGAACTTAGTATTTTTTTTGGTATGTACATATGTATGTAACTAATATGTTACTAACAAAATTACAAATGTATTGTATGGTTTGTAGTTAATAACTAAATATATATAGTTACAATTTATTTATGTATCTAAATGTTCAACTAACATATTGTTGTTTGATAGATTTAGAAACTAAATAGAGTTAAATAATATCTACTAGTAAAATATGTATGTATTTTCATATGTTGTTATGGACACATGTGGCAGCAGCAAAATGATTTAGATTGGAACTAACAAATTTTTTACGAACAATGAAAGGAGGTTTTAGCTTTTTTTTTTTTGGATTTATAAACATATGTATGTTTATTTAAATACATATGTATATATGTGTACTGCATAAATGCGTATTATAATACCTACATATTGGCAAGTTTCAACCATTTACTTTTTAATTACTTAATTTTAATAAAATACAAAAGCCAATAGTTGCAAACTGTGTACAAAAAAAATATACATATATCAACAAAGTTTCAATGAAATATCAAGACAAACCTTTGAAAATGGCAGTATCAGTTTTAGGTCTAAAAATACCAAAACGCAAAATTTATTGTAGATTTCGGCAAAATATCTCTTCTTCAACAACATTTGTTCCGCAACTTATTTTTGAAATCGTAGGATCTTCTTGAAATGGGCGTGGCAATTTTAGGGCCAAAGCTAATAAGTTTTGGATTTATTGTGTAATTCGGCAGAATATATTCGCGAAAAATAGGTGCAAAAAATAGTTAAAGTACGTTTTTAGTTTTCCTCTCTGACGTCGGGATTTTTCTTAAAAAGACTTTGAAATTTAAAAAAATATGATTAATTCTAAAAATTATTTTAAAAACTCAGTGCAATGTAGAAGAAACATTATGTTATACTGAATTTTTTGAAATAACTTTTTGAAATTTTAATGTCCTTTTAAAAAATTCCTGAACAGAAAGTTTTGTAAAATAAATCAAAATAATCAGATTATAGCAGAAAAATAATTGCTCTTTCAAAAGGGGATGGTTTTGAATTTGGTTATGACAATTTTGAAAAAATTAAAAAATTAAACCTTGGCTATACATATAAAGAGCAAGTTTGGTGATACCAATGAGAATTCATACAAGGTGGTTGCGGTGGTACCAAAACAAAAGCTAACATATATTTTTTTTTTGCTTTCGGTACACAAATGTCAAATTTAAGCTATTCTTCAGTGAAGAAGGAATAGGGAAAGAAAATGCCATTACTTTCGCACTCACTCATAAGGAGTTGCGACTATGTGTACCGAGGCGAATCAAAGCAGCTGTTCTAGCAATACCACTTTATATAAATTCGCCTGGGGAGATACTAAAAAATCCCATTTATTTTCGATTTTTTATTTTTTATTTTTTTGCTAACGAAATTATTCACGACATTATTATACATTAGGGTGCATCGCTCTCCATACAAACGAATCGGTACTGTTTCTATCGGAATTATAAAATTTGTTATATTTAAAGACTTCCGCAAAAATATTTCTTAAAATTTGAAAATACCTTCAAAAAAGAGTTTTTATGAAGAAAACTAGTTTAGAAAATATTATTTGCAAAAAATCCCTTCAGATAAGAAAAGAGTTTAAGCTTAGATTGCCTGCATAAAAATTTTTAAACATATTATTAAAATAATGAGACTTTTTGGGATATTTTCAAATAGGTGTAGCTAAATCTTAATATTTGTCCGAAATATTTTGCGGAAGTCTTAAAATAACTATAATAAATTTTATGATTCCTGTGGAAAACCCGCAACTTTTTTGATGAGGCACCCTAATCTATATAAATTCAGTGGTGAAAAAATAAATAGGGAAGAAAAATTTAAGCATTCTTTGGCTATTTCCCTTTTGCTTATTTAATGTTTGTTATTTGTTTATGAAAGTGTAACTAGTTGTCCAACAAAAACCTTGTAAGTCAAATTTGCATACTTTGTACAAAAATTTGCAAAATTCGACAAAGTGTCATCAACCATTCAATTTTAGTTAGTATAATAAAGTGCTGATTTTAGGTAGCTAGGACTTACCGTTGATTTTTGACATTTTTTTTTGTGTAGAAGGGGATGCACATTTTCTCTATACAAAAAAAAATTGTCAAATGGAAGAAAATACGTGAAAAAAATTGCAAAAAATCAACGGTAAGCCCTAGCTACTTCAAACTTGCGTTTTATTTTATTGAAACTTAATGGACTAAAAAACTGCGTACCCAAGATTAAATAAAAAATCCAATTAAAAAGTTAAAGATTTTTATGAACATTTGTTAAAATCAGGCACCGAGAACGCGTTTCAGTTTTGGTTTAGTTCTACATGAGAACAAATTATATTAACAAGAACGTTCCCTCAAAAGACCCAAACGGGATCAAAAGTAGTATGAACAATATTTTCGGAAACGTTTCCGTAAAGAGCAAGAAGCGAACAAAACTCCCGGGAACGTTCTCAAGAAGAACAAAATTTCGGGAGCTTTTCCAATGAGAACGAAAGTTTTGGGAACTTAACTTTAATAATGAGAGGTCTGCGTGTTGAGATGGAAAATCGTTTCAGTGGATCAACAATTGTTAATTCTGAGCCAGAGGAAATCTGTATCATTTTAACTTCCAGATCGTTTATCGTTAGGTTGAATTGTCAAATTTTTAATTTTCTGAGGAACAAAAGTTCGTGTCTTAAGTCTTTCGTTGACTTAATTTGCATAGTTTCAGTTCTTTTCTGATTAATATGTATATTCACACATTTCAAACTAATGAACGCTATGTGAAAAAATTTTGTTCTCGCTTCCATTCTCATCGAATAGTTCAGCGAAGATTTGTTCACGTTTTGTTCTCTGTCAAAAAGCTCCTGAGACTTCAGTTGCTATTCCAGAGAAAGTTCATAAGACTTTTGTTCCCGTTTAGTTCTTTTCCAAAATCTTCTGGAAAGTATTATACGAATTTTGTTCTCTTTGGAAACGTTCCACAGGGTTTTGTTCCTACATAATTCTCATTGACAACATTCCCGATAGTTTTGTTCTCATTTTGGTTTTGATTTTGAAACGTTCTTGGGAACAAAACTACGAGAACGACATTTAGTTTCGATCATACCTTTTATTCTCAGTAGCTGGTTAAAATTCGTCGAATTTTTAAAAAGATTCCAAAAGCTATATTTTCATAACAAAAAATAAAAAAACCCTTTTTCAAACAAATAAAAATAGCCAAAACTTGGTAAACGAGACCTTCCATATTAACATTTTCACCACTGTATGTTCGAAAATTTTTTCATATGGCGGCATATGCAAAACACCGCCAGCAGAAAACTTTTCATAAATCAACGATTGCGGCGCCATTGAAGAAGAAGAAGAAGTGTTAAAGATGTAATATCCATGGCGAAGCATGCTAGTTTAATAATTATAATATATTTTCATTGGCTGATATAACAAATATTCGTACAAATATAAATAAGTATGGAAAACCAACTTTTGTCAAAGATTAATTACCAGTGTTAATGCTTGATGCAGACATTGTATTAAGTTCACTGGCCCTTAACTTCCAATTTATTATTTGCTAATTATAATTTCGAGTACTGTGCCCTTTTATATTCTTATTAATCAAAGTCAACGTCATTGTCGACGTCAAAGTCAAGGTATGGAAATAGTAAAAGGACTAACCAAGTTAATGAAAAGAAAAACAGAATATGTTCGTATGTCATACTTGAACATTAGACCGTACCAGAAAGAAATTCGCCGTACATCCGTGAGTGCGAATTATTTTGGCAAGGCAACTTTGAAATAAAATATACATATATGTGACGCCGCACGAAGAAACACACCTTAGCGTCCCAAAATTCGATTTTTAATTTTTCATCCATATTTGTAAATTTCGAGTTGATCTTTAAAAAAGAAAACAACTAAAAAAAAATTTAAAACAACTGCTTTTCAACAGGTAAAATCATGCAACCTTTTCTTTCGGCGGCCCATCCTAATATCAAATTAATAAAGAAAAACTTTTCTAGGCACAAGCTTTGATATTCAAGACGCTAATGTATTTCTATGCCGCACATTAGGGTGTATCATACTCCATAATAAAAAAAAACGGTACTATTTTTCTATCTTGTATTATACTATCTATTATATTTTAATTTATTTCAATAAAATATTTCGGAAAAGTATTAAGATTTACGTAAGCGGGACCGATTTCAAAATGCCTCCAAAAATCTCATTATGTATATTAATTCGTACGATAAAATGTGCAAAGATGTTTATGCAAACCTTTTAAGCTTAAGCTTCTATGTCATCTGAGGATATTTTTTGAAAAAAAATTTAATTTTATAATAACTTTATTTTTGGAGGTATTTTCAAATCGGCCCAGCTCACGTAAATCTTAATCTACCTTATCCTGAGTTTCACCCGAAAAAAAAAATTCACCCAAAAATTTTTGATCCGCCCATAGTATATACATGGAAACCAAAATTGAAAAGTGAACCGGTTCGAGAAATATTAAACTCATGATAAGGTTGAATATTTTTTCGAAATATTTAAACGTAATTAATTTTATAATTCCGGCAGTAAAGTCGCGACTTTTTTTTAGTGATACACGCTAATGTACGAACATATGTTTCATTGCAATAGTTTCTAATAAACAAGCAAACATACCTATATGTATATGTGACACTATCAACTTTTGCTGCTGCCACTGTGAATCACATTCGTCATTCATAGCCTTTTAAGTATACATATATACATACATGCATACTTATGTATGCACCTAGGTATATCCTTATGAATGAACGTAACATTAGTTAGGACATAACCTTTGCACTAATAAATTATGAAAACATGTTCTCTTTCTTTTTTTCCTACTTTACCTCGCATTTAACCTTGTCGCTCTATCCATCGTCGGTCGTCGTCGTCCTTGTCGTCTAACAACTTACCCATTTGTAAATATGAAATATGCAGCCATTCGTGCCGTGGAACCGCGATATGTTTTGCCAGTGTTGCGGGGGAAATTGACGACGGAGAATATGCGACATTAAGAACTGCCAGCGCTGCCACCACCATGGCAGGCATCAACATGACCAGTATGAGCAGCATGGTGTTGAGCAACAAAGGCACCACCAACCAAAACAAAATCGACCCCGTCATGACGATCGGCTGTGGCAATGAGACGCATGTCAGCGGCACAACTCCCACCGGCATGCATGGCATGAAACTTTTACATCTGAGCGAATATGATGAGTTGCCACCGCCACCGCCACAATTAATGCCAACAACTACGAGTGGCCAACACTGTGCGGCAGCAGCTCGAAGTGACTATGTTAATTGCGCTGGCGCTGGCAATGGTGCTGCTGGCACTGGCAGCTTTGGTGATGACAGCACCTCGGAGGAGGGCAAACTCTTGGCTTGTGTGCATGATGACAGGGTGACGTATGCATCGACACGCGACTTGGAACCGCCAGCAGCAACAACGCCACCTCTTCCACCACCGCCAATGCATCACACAGCAATAGGTGGCGGTGGCGGTGGCGGCGGCGGCGGCGGCGGCAAGCAGCAGTCAATAGCCGGTAATGCACATATCAACTCGGCTGGTATTAATGGTGCAACGAGTATGGCAATGAGCAGTGGTAGCGGCGGTGTTAGTGGTTCTACTGCTGCAGCTATGGTTGGTCGTGCGCCACAAGCTATACCAGAGAATATGCAATTGTCTTCGTCGCCGGAGCATCTAGTCAGCCCATTGGCACCGGTGACGGTCACAGTGCACACCAACGAGGCGCATGTGAGTATTCTTCTATAGCATTTTTTTTTTTTTAATGTATGTACGTAGAACTGAATTCTTATTTCTTGAATGAATTTTATGGAATAAATTATATATACATTAGGGCGGGTCGATTTTTTTTTAGCACAGAAGCTGGAACAGTTTTGTCTTGTTTGACCCGCAATTCACGACGAATAACCTCGTGTTACGTACCTTGGCTGGTTGACTTATAGGTCTTATTTTTTGTCTTTTTCAAAATTGTCGAAACGTTCGAAACCTTTTCGGTAAGTTTAGGACTATTTCGGGATTTTCGAGACTACTTCGAGCTTTTTAGGATTTTCGTGATTGTCGGATCTATTTCTGGATCCCCGAGACTCTTTCGAGATTTCCGAGACTTTTTCGGCGTTTTCGGGACTAATTTTTTTCTAAGATCCTAGGGACTATTTCGGGTTTTTCGAGACTAAATCTGTATATCGATAAATATGTACATTAGAGTGGTCCAAAAACATTTTTTCCCAGATAGGGGCTCCTTCCAAAATGTTTCCTCTTGCCACACGTCTTGCCGAAAGACGTGTTGGTATCAAACCTTACGTTTCTAGGTATAAATTTATAGGATGCTCATATTTTACTCCAAAAGTATAGTGTACATATATTAATCAAACAATTGCTTAAGTAATCTAAGAACATTTAAAATTTAAATTATGTATTTAAAAAAATATCACAAGCTTCAGTTGTCATGGCAACAGTAGCTTTTTATAAAAATCACCAATATTTTTGCCAGATTCACAGCGATACAGTAGCGCATTTGAAGGTCATTGAGCAGCCTGTATTGGTTGCAGTAGAAAACTGAAAGTTGGTATAGATATTACAAATATCGAAAGGAAAAAACTAAGGGGGTGTCCCGTTTTCTAGGATGAATTTTTTTCCCCCATTCAAAAATTGGACCACTCTAATGTACATATATGTATGAATAAATTAGATATCGATATATGTTTGATAAATATATCGATAAATATATAGATTGAAAAATCGATAAATACAATGAAATATAAAAAATCTTGAAATAGGCCGAAGAATACCGAAATAGTCTCGAGAATTCCGAAATAGTATTCCGCCAAAATCCACAAGAAAATCTAAGATAAAACTTTGGTTCTCTTAATTTCCACGTGCATTTCTAGAAGATTCTGCGATTTAAAAAAAAAGTTGCTGAAGAAATGTTGTTACGTAGAGATATTCTACCGAAAACCCAATCAAATGTGTTTTTTTTTTTTTAATTTAGTCATGGTCACGCCCATTTCAAGGGCTTTGTCGCCTAAAAATTTTCAAAAAAAAAAGTTTTTTTCCTGGATAAATATTCTACCGCAATCAGCAAATAAATTCACATTTTTGTAAGAACACGTTGGTATATAAAGGACTACTTTTTGTGGAGCTGAAATATTTTTGAAATCAATACATTAATTTTAGCTAACGTTGAGATACATAAATTACTTTATCCAAGCCACAATTGCATTTATCAACGAAAAACTTTTCCATTTATATTTAATTTGCGTATTTCCGTGTATTTGTGTGAGGAAGTCCGCAAGTAAATTTTAATTACCACGCTAAATGCAGCTGATTATATTGCCTTGGGGTGCCGGTGCATGTTAATCATACGCCCTGGTGCCACTTACCGCTCTGTCACAGCACACTACACTGCAGTGGGCAAACTCAACAAGCTTTATGCAATTTGCTCCATCTTTGCTGTGTGCACAAACAGCCACAGATTCGATTAGGCATCGATTAGTCATACGCATACACACATATTTACAAACACACATACATATGTACAGTGTACACTTACAACGAAATCAAGCAACATAAATTCCTTGCATCTGCCCTTACTCACCAAGGTGTATGTACCTACATATCATCTATATGACATATATGTATGTTGTTAGCAGCAAATTCCAGCAATTATTGCTGTCTCTTGCGTGTTTGGGCAACAAATCAATGTTGCAACGATTTAATTGAAATCAAATCTCTTTGGTAATAAATGAATGCATCGGACATAGACATAAACATAGACAAGAAGCAGCAACATTATGCTATGTCTTTGATCGTTGGCTATGTGTGTGCTCGTTGTTGTTGTTGCAGCATTAACTTGTTGTAGTTGTAATTGTATTGCTAGCTACTCCATCACTGTGACTGTGGTGTGCTGTGATTTATGCGCATCGAGCGTGTCGCATGGCCCACCCACAAAGACAAATGCAATAAATCCTTCAGCCAGGCGGCTGCTTCCGCTGCTGGCTCTGGTCATTTGCCTGTCGAATGTATGTAAATCGTTTGGGTTGACCCTATACTTGTTGACTATTTTCTTTTTCTTTGCATTAATATTACATACGAATTTGCTTGCATGCGAGAATTGTTTATTACGATTTCGGTTTCAGTTGTTATTTTCCTCTGCCATACTTGTGGCTGTTGTTCGTGTCCAAGTGTCAGTTTACGGGCTTAAAATTGTCACCGCCACCAGACGTTCAACACATTCATTGCAGGCTTCGTGCTCCACGCCTCCCGCCCACCATGCAAATATGTGTGTCCTTTGCAATCATCGGTTGTCGGCTGGACACTTTCTCGCTTCCGTTGCGAAAGTTATGTCCATATGGGTATGTTTGTGCAATTTATAATTGATGGACTTGTTGCAGATATAGACATATAAATATTGTAAATTTTATAATTACCGGCCCTTTAGTCAAATTTACCGTAATAAAAAAGAAATTTATTTTGCTTTACTCGTAACTTTAAATAAAAGCTATTGAATGTAAAGTAAATTTAATTTTGTACACCTACGCCGACTGCTTAAAGCGGAGCTCCCGTGAAAAGGCTTCGCTTATGCTCAGACACAGTCACATAAAGGTTTCTCTCGGAGATATATTCATACATACATACAAATGCGCGCATTATTTTGTTTGGCAACTTAGATCTATCTTTAATTTCGAGAAATTAATCTCCTCCACTGAGATTAACCTAAGAGACTTATATGTAATGGTTGCTTGTTTTCGGTTATTAAGTGAGTGAAATAATATTGTGTAATAACGAGTACCTGGGTACAGGGTTAACTTTATCCGGATACCCGGATAGCGGGTTATATTTGGCCGGGCCCGAGTAGTGGGTGGTCTTTATATGGGTACCCGGCTATGGGGTTATCTTTATCCGAATACCCGGGTAGGCAGTTATCTTTATCCGGGTACCCGTATAGCGGGTTATACTTGTCTGGGACCCGAGTTGTGGGTTATCTTTAGACGGGTATTTTACCCGAGTTCCCGGATAGGCGGTTATCTTGATACGGGTACCCGGATATGGGGTTATCTTTATCAGAGTTTCCAGGTATGCGGTTGTCGTTATCCGGATACCTAATAGCGGGTTATATATGCCACATTACCTGAGTAGGGGGTTATCTTTATCCGAGTATCCGGGTAGGAGAAGATTTTATCTGTGTATTTGGGTAGCGTGTTATTCTTGTCCGAGAAACCGGGTTAATATATGCAATTCGGGTATGTGGGTAACACACACGCCATATCCGCTTAGAAGATAATTTTTTTTTTTTTCGGTTCCCTAGGTAGCGGGGTATTTTAATCCAGGCACCCGGGTAGGAGGTTGTTTTTATTCTGGTACTCGGAAACTTCGGAAACTTGGCAGATCTGCTAAGACGTTATGTTCTTTTGTCCATTTTTTGTTCGGCAATTCATAGAAAAAGGCCCAGAGTCAGTTTTTTAATGAAGAAAGGAACAAACCAGGATTTTATTGATGGTTCGGCTGAAATTAGACCGAAAATTATTGATTTACGCTCGGTACCCAGGGCTGGGTACCATTAAAGTAGGTAAACGAGGTACTGTGGCTCCCGTGAATACGTGCGAGCTGGTCCTGGACATATGTATGTATGTTGCTAAACTCCGCCTACATGCGGCTAGTGTTTATGCACATTGAATTTTGTTTTGCCAAAGCCCATTTTTCATGAAAAAGTGGCAACTTTCTCGTCTTTGAAAATATGTCCATTTATTTCCAATCGCTTTCTTCATTATTCATTTCATCTTCAATTATACCACCATTAAACTGCAATTCTGAATTTAATTATTGCTTTAATTTTCTCTTGTTTCATGTTTTTCACATTTCTTCCGCTTCTTTCCAGATCGCCTCCAGCTCTACGCCGCGCTGCCTGCGTCGTGCCGACTCGGGTGTGCCCAACGAAGCGCTAACGCCGCGCAGCGACACCACCTCCACCACAGAGAGCACCACTTCGCCGCCAGAGCGCGCTCCGTCCGAATCGTCGAGCGGTGTGCACTCGGGCGAGGAGCGGGACGTGGAGGTGGTCATACGACCACGTGCCGCATGCAAGCCACCACCCAAGCCGCCACAGCCGGCCATTCAAGAGGAGCCCTACGGTCGCTGCACCAACATGCGCATGTCCAGTTTTGGTGGTGATGTTACCACCGCAGGTGGTGGTGCTTCTGGGGGCCGCGCACACAACAGCGCCACACTGCCACTGACACGTTCAGCACCCGAACAAAAATTCGATTACGCCAATCATTGTAGCACAATGCCGCTACCGGCAGCTTGTCATAGTCAACAGCAGGCGGCAGTAGCTGTACGCGGTAGTGGCAACTATGGCATGACCACATCAGCATACTCGATGCATTCACAGCCACCGCTGCCGCCGCCACCGCTCAACAGTGGTCTGAGTAGTTTTCGTGCACAATATGCCAATTCGTCGGTAGCGATGGCGGGTGCTAATGCGGCGCGCATGCAACAGCAACTGCTAAACGAACAGCAGCAGCAATACTCACAGCCACAGTCAACATCACCACCACCACCGCCACCGCCAGCCGGTATGCATACGACACTGCCGAATGGTGTACGCTACTCGAATCCGCATTTCCTGCGTCGCTTGCCGCACGTCACCAAGGCGGCTGAATCGCCATATGGGCATTTGGGACTTGGCGCCGGCCATCACACTTTCTCCAAGCTGCTGCAGGATCCACTACAGCACAGCCTAGTCAATACAACTATACCCGAGGATCGCGACTCGGCCAACTATTCCATGTCCTCCGAACATGATGGCGGTAATTTATATGCGACAGCACAGACATACAACTGAGCGGAAGGCTAAGTGGCGAAAATGAAAAGCGAAGGTGCCATAACAGCTTAACAGCTGCAGCTCAACTGGGAATGTCATGAAACGTAAACACAAACGAGGAAGCAAAAATTGGTAATTGAAAGGTATCAAGTGCAAAAAAAAAAGTAAAAAGTGGTAGTAAAAGTGAATTAAGTATTACGACATTGTATTGGTTGAAAATTCGTGAAAAATTGAGAAAAATATGAGAAGAAAGAAAGTGAAAATGTAAGGTGAAAAATATAAAATATTCGAAATGATTTGTAGGCGTCACGCAGAGAGGAGTTAAAAGTGTATGCATTTAAATACCTTGACTTAATTTGAATATTTTCAACATAAAGTCCTTACAGTTCCATAGTAATTTTTTTCAGTGATCTTCTATCAAGTTTTCGGCCAGCAACATACATACATAAGTAAGTAGTATATGTCTACTTATTAGACTGACAAGATTGTCCCCACAAGTAAACGGGTAGTAGCTAATGTGGAAAACTATAAAGCCGTAAAATACCAGTTGCAGAATAAAGACATTTTTCATATCAAACTGTTAATAATCATTGATTATGATGGTAATAAGACCAAGTCTTTCTCTCAGCAGCTTCAAAAGCAACTGTTGCCCAAAATGTTTTCCTAAAATTCACAATATACTCCGATTGATCATATCAAAAAGTTACGCTTGCAACATTTTCTTTGCAACATATGGTATGCAATATGTATCCTGCAACATGCTTATGAAAACTTCCTTTTTTGAAAAATGGAGTGCAATCCTGATTCCACATACATACGTACGTACGAGACTTCCCTCTGCAACATTCATCTTTGAAATGCTGCTGGAAACTTTTTTTCATAGGTCAGGAATAGTTCGGGTTTATTTCCTGAGTAGTCCAGGCGAATTTTGGGACTATTCCTAGATCAATTTGGGCCTAGTAAGGGCCCATTTCAGGACTAGTTCAGCAACATTTCAGGACACAACTGAACATTTGTGGAGTATTTCAGGATAAATCGGGGCTAGTTGACGACTATATCAGGACCATTTCGGGCCTAGTTCTGGACCATTTGAAACTAGTTCAGGTTCATTTCGTGACTAGTCCAGGCGAATTTCGATACTTGTTCTGGATCAATTTAGGACTAGTAAGAGACCATTTCTGGACCATTTCAAGCCTATTTCGAGATCATTTTGGGACAAATACACGACTTTTTCTGAACCACTTCAGTACAATTCTTGTGCGGTAGTTAGAAAATAGTCACAAAATCATCCTCACATAGTAGTGAACTATACCTGAAGTGGTTATAAAAGAGTCCTCCTTGACAAAATTCATAAAATACCATTAAATGATGTTTACACGTCAAATTACAGGAGTACCTGGTACTCACGCCTTTTTTTATTTGTATTGCACTTTTTACTTCTTTCCTCTGGCGCTGGATCAAATCATTCGAAAACTCCATACCTATTTATAAATAAAATATTGGGTAATAAAAAAAATTAAAAATAGAGTCAACAGATCTAAGTATAAAAGCCATAAAAGGTTACGCCATGGTGGCGCTCGCATTTCTCCCCGCCTATTGTATAAACTATTCATAATGAATACAAATAAGATTAGAATATTTTTTAGCAATGCGCACTTTAAGTTTATATTAAACTAAAAATTTAAAACTAATAATGATAATAATATTTAATAAAAATTAAATATATTGAAAGTATTAACTAATAAAAAAAAAACTTTACATTAAGGTACAAATTAAGTAAAACAAAAATATATGATTTTTTGGAAAAAACAGTGAATGAAAAATTCAAAGTAAATATGTAAGGTCGCGGAGAAGAAACGATGATCTTAAACACAAAAAAAAAAAACAAAAAAAAATAATACGAACCCCAAAGTATTTCATATCCACTCGTAAGCGTCTCATTGCTTTAGCATACCTTAAGACGCCATAGCTTTTATACATATGTATGTATTGTTGGCTACTTATTGTATACTACTTCCAAAAAATAATATATTTACATACACAAATACATGCATATGCATACATACATAAAAACAAACAGCATATGAAGGCATCTGCGTACATTAATGAAAATTTAAGCAAAATAAGTATACATACTTACATACATAGATACACATGCATATATATTTACGAGTATTTACTTATGTACGATTAGCATACGCAAGAGACAAAGGAAAAGAGAAATATGTATGTATTTATAAATGGCTGCTTTTAAATGTTAATACGCATAGTAAATAAAACTAATCGCATCACAACTACAATTAAATTAAAGATAAACTATTTACGCCAAATAGCATTATCGGTTCAATGGCTTGCATTTTTTTTTTTAATATTTACTACATACATTTTTACATACATACATAAATGCGTGCAAACGTGCATACATACACATTAGGGTGGTCCTAAAAAATATCAATAGCAAAAATTTTTTATGGCGCACACTTTTATTTTGTTCTACGTACAAAACTTCATTTTCAGTAGTCGCCATCAGGCTTTGAAAAAATTTAAATCTGTTAAAGTCAAGTTGAGAATTATTCATAGAAATTCTTAGTCATCACCAAATCCATGCAATATGCAGCTCCAAAGACTGTAAATTCTTTAAAAAATACCAAGAAACTTGTGAACTTGTGTGTGAAACGGTGCCGCATACAATATTTAGATGTTGCTATTTTTAAGGACCACCCTAATACACATGTATGTATGCTATATTAAATTTTAGGTACATACATATATACATACATAGAAAATAAGCACAAAGCATAAAAATTCTCATAAACTAACACCAGAGATGTGGTAAAATATTGTATTTATATTTTCAGTATGTGTGTGTGTGTGTGTGTATGTTGATCATAGCTTTCATACATAATAATATTTTGTTAACATTGCATACATACATAAGTAGTAAGCTTTTAGGCGTCATTAGAATGATTAAGCTAATTATTAATTATAACATAATTCAAAATACAATAAAATTATCAACCGAAAAAAAAACTTTATTACTACATATATACAGATAAAATGCAGAAGGGCTATCAGCCAGCACCAATATCATAATTTAAAAGTGCAGCGACAAAACCAAAAAAAAAAATTGGCTTATTTAAAAAAATACTAGAAATACATTACAAACAATTTTTATTTTACTTTTAGAAAATAACACAAAAATCATTTGTTTTTTGCGCAATAAAATAAATTAAAAAATTATTTTTATACAACTACATACATACATACATAAATATTTTTTTAGTCTAAATCAGTTGGTTGTCACTTTTTCTCCAGCTCTCAGTTGAACTTCGAGCAAATAGCATGGCATTGTTTGAGCAGAGCACAGATATGTAAGTTCGACGAGCTCAAAAGCGTACGACTGCTTAGATATGTATGTATACTGAATTTTCATATTTGATGTCTAAAGACTAACTAATGCGAATACTGTAATGTAAACACACCTTTTCCAAAACATTGTGGTATCAATAAACTTACTATGAATATGAATTCAATTACGATGTTGTTTTATTGATTACTATTTAGCTTCTTTCCGCAGCCCCATCCGTTTTATAAATGGCTGAACGTTATGATTGTCAAATGTTGCAGCTACACCTCAATCTGTTGTACCGAATGCTGCAGAATTGGGCTAATCATTTTGATGCTCTTACTCAGATGGTTGTCTTAATTGAGGCAGTCTATTTAGGAGAAGGAAAACTTTATTAGCTTCTTTCCTTAGACACCCGCATTGTAATATTTCATTTTACATCAATATATTAAACTTAAGCATTTAAACTTGTGGTAGCCTTGTCTTGAAAAATATTTTATAAACAAATCTTCGAAAGTATTTTAGAAATAAACCTCTCTCGTTTGAATCCATTTTGAAATATTTCATTTAACTTCATCAAAATTGATTTTGAATTTTCAAATAGTTGGCAGCCCTGTGCCAAAATATTTTCGAAATGGAGCTTTCTTTCGTTTAATAACCATATAAAAAAAGTATTTCGTTTAACTTATTCATTAGATTTGTTTTGAATCTCTAAACAGTTGGCAAACCTCTTCAAAAATATTTTTTAAATAGACCTTTCTAATACCTCTCTTGTTTAACAGCCATATTAAAATACTTTAACTTTTTGATTAAATTGATATTAATTCCTAACCAGGCAGCAACCTTCGTAAAAAATATTTTCGAAATAGAGCTCTCTTAAATCTCCCTCATCTGAGAAATATATTACAAAATTTCATTTCACTTTTTAATTAAATTTGTTTTAAATCTCCAAATGAACTCTTTCGTTTGATACCTACGTATATAAAAATACTTCATTTAGCTAGTTAATTAAATTGACTTTTTGAGCAGGTGGTAACCCTCCTCAACATTGTTTCGAAATAGATTGTTTTAGGACCCCTTTCGTTTGACACCCACATGGTTGTTATATTTTGTTTAACCTATTAATTAATTTATTTCACCTTTTGAAAAAGGTGGTAACTCTCCAAAAATATCCATATGTTAATCCAGGATATAACAAACCTATCTGTGCGCCAAATTTCATTTAAATACTCACTCACACTCTTTCATATTTATAATATTAGCAGGATTAGTAGGATCCATTTAGGTTAAGTTAGGTCCTGCTGATTCGCCAACCAGCAAAAACCACTTTCTAAATTTTTTTTTTCTCCCTCTAAATCTAGTTTGTAAGTACGCGCTGCTACCAAGCCCCGTACCCCATGAACAGTTCGGAGTATGCTCTTCCTATTGCTTAGTAGCAAGAAATCTGTACGTCATGTATGTAAGTCTTTGTATGCAACCCACATTCTGTCAGCCTGGCGGTTAAATACAAAGTTCATGAGATCGTTTGACTTTCTATAGAGGAATCGGTTAATCCGTGGTTTGTGAGGCATCAAGAAGAATGCCCCTTTTGGCTAGCTCCGCAACTTTTTCTTTACCGTCAACACCATCGTGTCCTGAGACCTAATGCAGTTGGATAGTTTTTGCCACGGCTAATTTCCTATTGCCTTCTTTCGAAATACAGCTGCGGGATAAAATATTTTATAAATTTTATATAAATTTGGCTAAATTGTACGACTAGACTACATTAGCATTGCCAACTGTCGTGCTGATATAAGTAAACGACAAAAATCGTCGAAAACTGTGCAGTGCTGCCAAGTTTTTCGGTTTTAACAGCCAAGCGCAATTGTACATTTTGTTTTGTAAAAAAAAAACAAAGTTTCTTTGTTGATTTAATTTTTTAGAGACTTCTATGTTGGTGGCATAAAGCTTTTGACTGAGAAAATCCCTAGTAAAATTTTCCGAAGAATAATTTTCTAGAATATATCAATCTTAAAGGATCTTCTGAAACCATAGTTTTCGAAATATTTTTCCCATTTTCTGTCTGCTTTATAGCTAATCGAAAAATAGCTTACTTTGCACCGTTCAGCGCGCTTGGGACATTTGACGTGAATTGCCCCATATATGAGACATTCTTTTTCATATCGGACACACAATTTGGTGTCACACTTTCGATTGGATCCAAATTTTTTTTTAATGAGTTCTATACATGAAATAAGCTAACACGTCTTCGAGGAATTTTTCTCTTCTTCGGAGATATGATCTGTCAAAGTTTGCATTTTTTCGTGATTCTGACTAATCATGTACTTTTTCAAATCGTTATATCTCGGGTTTGAAGCGAATCGGAGACATGCGCAAAGTACCTTGGAATCGTATTGGACAGTAATTCGAAGCGGGGATCAAATGCGGAACAGCGAGCAAATGCGATATCAGCGGAACTGTACAAATTTAAAAGTATGTTGGGCGCTACTTGGGGCCTTTCGACTGCTCCTTCACAAAGGATATTCTAGGCTTTCATTCCTAAAAAGATTAGAGAGCGTTTATAGGCTTTCAGTAACACCGATAACGACCCTTCGTAAAATGTTAGCTATGAATTCATATAGTCTTTACAACTGCCGCGAGACTTTATCCTTTGTAACGTATGGTCACAGTAGTATAGCGTGATCCTGAATATAACGAATATAATCAGCCTCATTGCGAGAGTCGTGTCGAATGCAAGTCGTATTTCGAGGTTCGAATCATATCCAGAATTTCATGTCATTGCCTAAAATTTGGATTCGAGTGTATTAATACTTCTTGGCATAGATTGTTTGTATTATTTTTATAGAGACTTTCACGTTGGTGGCATGAAGTTTTTGCCTTAGAAGACCCCTAGTAAAATTTTCCGAAGAATAATTTTCTACAATATATCAATCCTCTAACGAGCTTCCAAATTTGCTTTTTGCAGCCTTTCTTGAAGTAAGGCTCAAAACGACCCCATCAGGCGGGAGCTAATAGGTTAAAATGTTCTGCGAAAATATTTTCCATGCAATTTTACTATGTTTGTTTTAACCGTTATTTTCGATCAGACATTTATTTTAACCATTCTTTCGGCTTTTTTGAAAACATCTTAGGCCGAGACATGAAAACTTTAGAAGGCCATAAAATAAAAATACGAGCTAACTTTTGCAAATCCATCGAGTGTTTTTTTTACTGCATATGTATACTCTCAGAAAATAATTAGCAAAGTCTGGGCTGGTTTGAATTGTCATAAAATTGCCGCACAGTGTTATCGGGTTAGGTATTTATATTTTTTACTTAGTTTTCAACCACTTTAGAATAATAACTTTCAACTAGGTAAACAAATAGCCCGGAGGGTGTGAATACCCTAACTGATATTTTACCTAGGAAATATATAAAAACTATCTGGGGACTCGCGTTTTGCACGGCTTAAATAAAAAAAAAATCTACTAAATTTATCACCCTACTAATTAATCCCCATCGTATAAGTACAGGGTGAGCCATTTCAAAAAAACACAAACTGAAAATGTAAATTTCCGTGAGATTTATATTAATTAAATAATTATGTTTGGACTAAATACTACTTTACTTTTCCAAGCGCGAAATGAAGAACCCGTTACTGATGCACATAATCCTTTGTATGTATGTAAGCAAGTGTGAAGTATAAATGATTATATTTATTGCGTTAGTGAAAATGATTTACATTCTAATTACCGTCAACCATTGCACATACTTACATGTATATGTAGGTATGTATGTACATATACAAATGCACAAATGTTTCCTAATGTGCAAAATATTTCAGTTTGCTCTTTAACAACACATTTGGGGGAAAATTTAAATTGTGTCATTAAAGGTGTTATTACAATTGCAGGCATAAATAAATGCATACATTTGCACATAAGTTCAAGTATACATATGCAAAACGTCCACAAGTGTTAACCAAAGAAACTGTGAAATTATGCGGGAGGAAAAATGCACAAAAAACATACATTTTTTTATAAGTACAAAAAATAAATGATTAATAAAATGCATATGTTTTCACGCCAAAGGAATTCTTTCTAGGTGCAAATTTAATTTATTTCATTTAAATCTCTACATTTGCATAAATGACAATAGATCTCCATATTTAAATATAATTAAGTATTTACAACCAATTTAAATTTTGTTTTTTCCAGTGAAAAAATTCCGTTAGAACACATATTAAATAAAAAATAAAAAAAATACTCTTTATTATTTATTTATTGGCGGTATCATAGCACATAAACAATTTGCATGTTTTTAATTAAAAATTAGTTTTGTAAATAAATAACTTAATAATGGGAAAAGCGAAAGTTCAACTGTATTTTCGCTCTATATTAATTTATTTGAATTAAATCAAGATTTGGGTACTTATTTATTGATGAGAACAGTATGAGGCCCGGTTATCGGGAACTTTTTCACCCGGGCCCGGATTTCTTAAGGGGGCCCGTGCTCAGACTCCAGAGTATATTTTATAAGATGTTGATAAATCGCAAATCACAAAACAAGTTAAATATTATTTAATTTCGTTCAATTTATAAGTTCAGTTGAACTCTTTGAAATCGTCCACTTTACTTAAGCCTTCCTTCCTAGGGGTGCAAAACTGTGAGAAAGCATATGAAGAGTTGGAATGCTTTCAATTTTGTGGTAGTTTCCTAAAATGGGGAAAGAAGACGTCCAGACTGCAGCACTTTCTTTTGCGAACAAAAAAACTCCTGCTGATGTGTCCGAAGAAATTTCAAATGAACTGATGCACTTGAAAACTAGGGCAAATTTTGCTGAAAATTCTAAGGATTGCATACCTCCATTTGACCTCTTAAATGCCACGACATCTAAAACTTTAGACACACTGTTCCCAAACACCTGTATCGCTTTGCGAATGCTCTCCACATTGCCAGTGTTTAGGGGCCCACATTCAAGATTCCTCTACGGCCCTGAATAGGACAAACCCGAAGCTAAGGTGGACGAACTAGAGGATCGTCTCCGCGATTTGCAGTTGATTCCCTCAGCCACTTCGACCAACGTTCCTATTGGTAAAAACTCCATCCTTTGGCGGCACAATTTCTTTCCAGCTCTTTAAGCTTCAGTTCGAGAATAAGGCTACAGCAAACCATTAAAGCTCTTCGTTGCATTAAAAGGACCTGCAGCGGCAATTCCTGATTGTGAAAGGAAAAATTTCTATGCGTTGAAGGGTACCATGGAAAGACGTTATGGTAGCGAGTACAGGAGTCGGATTTACCATATGAAGCTGGAGAATCGCTACCAAAAGGCGAACGAGACTCTACGGGATTACTGGGGCTTCACATTTCATTATTCGACCGGATTTGGCCACTTGGTATGTGAAACCGAAGTTACGGACTGCAACTGGTGAGTGCACCCAAGTTTTAGGAGAAATGCCATGCGACAAGTTTATAATGGCACACATCGTGGAAAAAGTCATCATCGGCGTGGACCTCCTACTCGGTCTGGGCATGAAGTTTGACCTGCCAAGAAAAATCCCGAGATATCACTATAGGGAAGTTCCACTTAGGATTGGTTACGACAATCAGTACTGCAGCAGACGGTTGTTCTTAGAGGAAGTCCCGCAGATTCGACCAACAAAAGAATTGTTGAGTTGAGCAAAGGTTGGCAGCGATGGAGATGGAGTTATTTCGGCCGGAGATGGAAGCTGTTCAGCGCTCCGACGATCCTGAGAAAAAGAGGAAGTCACCACAAGGAATTGGTCATGGCAAGCCTGTTATATGTTCAATAGGCAGGTATTTTTGGCAGGAGGAAGCAGTGATTGCGCTTCGAAGTATATAGGATAAGGTCGTGGTCGGCAGAGAATGCAAAGGCAAGCAGTAAGTCCTGAGCCCCAGTTTCAGGTTTATACTGTCCGGTCAATGAAGGGACGTTTCAGCGTGAGGATCCGGAATTAGCAGTTGTGATGCGAGGATTGGAGCTGAGGAAACGTTCGACCAGGGAGGAAGAGTCAGTGGAAAGCCCCATCGCAAAGGCATACTGGGCATCCGGAATCTAATGGTTGCTCCGAAGGAAAGAGTTTCTGACGTTCTCAGACAGGGGTTCGAAAGTAGAGCCAATAGGAATCAAGAAAACGCTAGAGAGGATTAAGAAAATATTCTATCGAGTCTGCCTCCGTCAGTCAGTAAAAGAGTGCGTAGCAAGATGTGCTAAGTGCTTTGCAGCCAGAAAAAGCGGCAGAACTCCGGCGGATACCCATAGGAAGAGCCATAATCAGGTCACCATCAGAGGCCGACATAAGCAGGACCATGTGAGATGGTGCACTCCAAGCGATAATTCGGAAACAATTTCCGGTAACGCATCGAACCAAGAGGGTTTCCCGTTGAAACCGCGAAACAAGATAAAGGTCGTCCACCTGGAAAGGCTTGTAGCGTTTGGAACAGCTAGTGATGTCCCGATCAGACTTAGGTGGAGGACAGTGTGCTGCATATATTAAGAAATAAACCAGCTGATAGTCAAACGAAGGGACTTGATAATCTTTTCGCTTCGCGCTGCAGCTAATAGGCTGTTTTTGCTCACGCATAAAAGCACATTTAGCGCATTTAGCTCTAAATGCTACTCTAAATGTACATTTATCCATACAAAACTCGTCACCTAAATGCAACTCCATTTCTGCATTAAGCGACTAAATGCTAAAAGCAACCCTGTGATCTTCAAAAATGTCCACGATTCGGACATGGTTTAATGAGAAAAAGTGGCAACATTGCTTTTCCGCGTATACAGTTGCTAGCTGCGTTTCAGCGATCGCCGATCGAGATTTTATTTATTATTGTGGCGAATACTGCGGCAACACAAAGCGAACAACGAGAAATAGGCA
>NW_023458555.1:30622940-30624517 GCF_013731165.1 Rhagoletis pomonella | reverse complement strand
CGAGTATATTTGGGTAATCCCTCAAGGTTTCGAGGATAAACGTAACATTATTTTACATTATTTGGAAAAAGAAAGGTTGCGCAAATTCAACATCGATGTGATACTGATAGAAATCTGGCTAAATTTTTGATCAACTCTGTTTGTTTATTCCCCATTTAATTGAGGAAATTTCAATTGACAGCACCGACAAATGAATATATACACAAACAAATTTTTGGTTATGTTAAAATTTCTTTTTCCTTTTTCAGTAGAGTTTTTTGCACATTATCTTGTCTGTGCGAATTGATCGTGATAGATACGGATCTTAATAAGCGGCTGGAACAGGGCTGTTTGTCAAAAGTATACGATTTCGAATTCGCTTACATGTACATTTGGAAAATGCGATAGCATGAACGCTCTTCGAAAATATATGTTCGAAAGTGCTAAATGTTACATTTTAAATGCAGCAAAAACGCTGCATAAAACAAGTTTTGCGGCACGCTTCGTGCATTTTCATATATTTCATCTCATCTGTTAAAGCAAAGAACGTAAATAGGTAACGTTATGGATATACGTTCTTTGCTACGTTACTATTATGATGCGTTCGAAACTTGCTGTAATCTTAATGTAGATTTGCAACCCTGTGTTGGTTTTTGCTATTTCTTCATTATCGTCAGTTTCTAAATTTGACAGCTATCGTTTGTGAAAAAATGCCAACTGGTGAAAGATCGCTGCGTTTGCGCTGTTTATTGTTTAAAAATTAATAAAATTCAAACAAAGGAAGCCGCTAATCTATTTAGTGCAATTCTAAGCCTTAAAATAATAGTTATTCAAGTGTTTAAAAGTGTGGTGGAATGCAAAAAATTAATGCAGCTGGAACCGGAATGCAAGACGCTAAATAAAAAAGTGAAAGAATTTTGCAATTGTGTATGCATTTTTTCTTAAAAAATTTAAGCTAATTTTACCTATGTTATAAAATGAAACCCGCTGATTGCGTTTGTGTTTAAAAATGTCCCAGCAATGTTTTCAACAAAAGGAATATTGTAACCGATCACCGATCTCTTCAATTGGTAATTTGACATTTTTTCTCAATGAAAACTGAACAGGTTTGTGTATTTGTGCGATCGGTTGGAAACAGCGACGGCCAATACAAATAAAAGCATAAACTGTGAAGGCACTTGCTATTACTGCTACTACATCATAGCACGAAGAGTTATTAAAAACACATATGCATGTATGTACATGCTTACAAACATATAGAGGACAGGCATACTGCAGAAACATCAAGTGGGTTGGCAGTAGCAGACAAAGTGGTAAGCGGTGGCAGAGCAGAAGTAATAAACTTGATTTTTTCCAGTCTCCCAACGCCGCTTGGTCCATATCAGAAGAGCTAATTACGTACATACGTACATCCAATCAAGCGCTAGACAAACTGTAAGATACGTTTTTATTGAATTGATATGCTTGTTGCTCCTACGTTTGATAAAATATTTACGCCGGCGCATCGATAACCAATCATAATAAAAACCAATTTACGAACACAAGTTTTGTTGCTGTCGTTGAAACGCTCCCAGATTCGGGAGAATACAGGTTAGTAA
>NW_023458555.1:30584157-30607940 GCF_013731165.1 Rhagoletis pomonella | reverse complement strand
AAGCATGTAATTTTGTATACTCCCTTTAACATTGGATGTCCTAGGAGAGGGAGTAATCCCTTTTACCTCCTAAACGAGCAATCGGGGAGCACACACAGAATTATCATCCCACAAACCTCCTAATAGAGCAATACGGGAGTACTCCCATAGTTACCTCCCAGAAACCTCCCAAAAAGACAACAAGGGAGTGCACATAGAAAACATCCCATATACCTCCCGAACGAGCAATAAGGGAGTGCTCCCATAAGAGGCATCCCGAAAGCCTCCTATAGGAGTAATAAGAGAGCAATGATAACGAATATTTTACATTAGCCAAATGGATTTTGCTATTTATAAAATTTTTGTATTTAACTTTTTAATCACATGCATTTGTGCAGTATTACAAGATCTTAAAAATAAAGCATAAATGATACGTCTTACATAATTGCTTAATTTTAGAAATATATTGCAGAGAAATCATATGAAATTAAAACATAATAATAACAAAACGGTAAGATAAGATTTGAATTATATGCACCTATATGCACATATAAGTATGTACTCCTATATGATTTCCTGGGTGTCAAGGATGCTTGCCAGTTCAGGAATCCACCAAGCGGGGAAATTGTGAAGGTGACTTTGCTTATCTGACATCTTTGTCACCCATGCGATGTTTAAAGCCGGGGGTCACACTTAAATGCTGACACTAATTTGCGCAATCTGAAAAGTATTTAAGGTTGCATTTACAAGTAATACAATACATACTTAATATATTTAAACAAAAATTGAAGTGCATACCAACGGACTTTTATTAAAATCTGTGTGCTATCCAAATTAAATTATTGTGTGCTCCTTATGCTTCTACAAGAATTATTTTCTGTTATTTTTTTTTTGTATGATAAATTTTTTCGAAAACACAAATTTCTTTTGGGCGAGGTGCGTATTGCTCTCCTATCAATCAAAAAGAAGACTCTTGGATTTCTCGCTTAGGAGACATCACTTTTTGCTCCTAAGCGAGTAATAACGGAGTACAAAACCGACAAATCTCGTTTACTGCTCCCAAATCATGCCTCAGGGAGCATTATTTCGTCGCTCGCTTAGGAGATCTCTTATTTGACTCCTAAACGAGTAATAAAGGAGTACAAAACCGACAAATCTCTCTTATTGCTCAGAAATCAGGTTAAGGGGAGTACTCTTTTATTCCTCACATAGGGAGATCTCCCTTCAAGTTCTAGTGGGGTAGTACATACCTACACACAGTCTCACTTATTATACACATTATTAAAAGTCAAATGCGACAAGTGGAGTCAATTGCTATTACGAACTTTAAATTTTTGATTATTTCCCATGAAAAATGCCACGACTCTGTGAACCCTTAACTAAAAACGAGTGGTGGAATGAAATTCTGATACAAGCACTTACATAATACAGAGCATAGTAAAATTGTAACGTATTTTTGCGACACGAATATCTAACCATACCTAATACTAGAATTCCCTCCTGTTTTAAAATATTCATACGAATGGTGGGTTCATAACCAGTAGATGCATGGGTACATATTAGGGCGAGCCAATTTTTTTTTTATTATTATGCGCCTATAGCATAAGAGAATTCTACATGTAATTCTAAGTAGATTTACCAAAGAAACCATGGTTCTAAAATCAACTTAGAGTTTGTCAAATTTCGTAATGGGTTTCGATGAAGTTGTGCAAGTTTTCACTGTTGCGCCCTCTGGTGGAAGTTTTAAAAAAAATATAAGTGCATAAATGGATTCCTCGTACCCAAAAACCCCTTATAGCATGTTTTTATACAAAATTTAAGCACTTCTTTACCACACTACTTACAGCGAAATCCAAGAAACCTGTTTTCGCAATTTTGCTCACTCCAAATTGATTTCATACCAATGGTTTCTTCGGCAAATTTTCTTAGGATTACACGTAGAATCTTTTTTTGCTATAGGCGCATAGTCGAAAAAATCTCCCATAGAAATTGACCCAACCTAGTACACATACAAGTACATATAATATGTACATCAGCGTGAAGCGGAAATAAACAGATTTGCTTTTCGAAATTCGAATAGTGGGGATTGTTGCCTTTAGACGCCAATAAATTTTTTTGAAGCCAGTTAATGCATTCTGTCTCCCCTTTTTGATTAAAATTTTCAGACTTGTAAATTCAAAACAAATAACGTAGTTTAACAAATTCATTTTTAGAAAAATTTTAGGTATGCACTTTTGTAGGTCATTAAATTTAGTATAATAAATTGCTACAGAATATCTCTGATTTTTCGACAATGTTTTTATATGGAGAAAATGTGCAACACCTTCAACAAAAAAAAATTTTAAATCAAAGGTAGGTCTAAGCAAATTTAAACTTGCACTTTATTACTCTAAAATTTAAAGCCCTACAAAACTGCAAACCTAGAATTTTTCTAAAAATATTTGATAAACTACGTTTTTTTTTGTTTAGAATTTACAAACATCTCAAAATTTAATCAAAAAGGGGAGGCACAAAGTATTAACTCGTTTCAAAGAATCCAAAGGCAACGATTCCCCGCTATTCGAATTTCGAAAAGCAAATTTTTTCTTTCCGCTCCACCCTAATGTGCAGGTGTAAATACATATATACGAACGTAAATAAGTATGTTTAATAACTAGTGCATTTTTGTAAAGGTATTTCGCGGTGGTGGTTAGATCCTGTTGCCTGCCACCGCACTTGCATATGCATTTTCGTATTAATTGCTCTTCCACCTGTCACAGTGGCGCGGCGCGGTAGTGACTGCCTACATACTTATGTACATATTTATGTATCATGTGCCACGGTCACTGCACACACAATCGACTAGGTTATTAGGGGGTTTTTAGTGGATTTTTTTCTTTGTTTTATAGCGCGCGAGCACAGGTTGCAACCTGTTACCCTGGCAGCGAAATGGCGCATTCTCGGCTGCAGATGGTGGTGGTAAGAGCCAGCATTTATACAAAGAAATTTTTTCTTTTGTTTTTGTTCGAACTTTGCGCTAAACTCAGGTTTTTTAACAGCTGTCAAGAGGGAATAGTTTATTTTGATTTTTCTTTTGCTTTCATTTAAAATATTTTCTGCTATATAACAATTTAAATGTCCTTTTATTGCATTTTGCTTTTTAACTTTAAATAAATTTATCTGAAATAAACATTTGGCTCATACATTTACTGAATAATTTTTGGTAAAAAAATGCTGAATTTTTTTAAACCAATTTTATAAGTACACACACAATATTTAAATTGTTTTGCAATTCTCAACATTCTAGCATTTTAAAATTTAATTTCAACAGGCAAATTCTTACCAGTTGCAACAACTCCAAACTAAGTTTACATTAATTTATTGTATTTGGTGAAGTCGTAAAACCAATGCAACTGACGGCAGTTTTTTATTATTTTTTCCTGTTTATTTAATTTTTTTTTTTAATATTCAAAAACATTTGATACACGAATGAAGGTATGCGATGAGTAACCGCCATCACCACCGCCATCGACAGCACTACTACACACGCATACAAACTGACATTACCAGTAGTACTGTGGGCCATGATGGGAAAAATGTGATATATATTTTTGTTTTTAATAGCTACGTTGCTCGCTCAAACACTAGTTTAAGAAGTCTAGAAATCGTTCGTTCGTGTATTTGAAGTCAGAAGCCTTGCATGATCTACGAATGAAGTGAAATAAAATTCCATCACTTCTTGGCAGGATGTACAAATGCGGTTGTCATACAGGCCGATGAAGGGCAGGTGTTGTCAAATGCCTAGCTAGACCTTCTGACATTGAGGGTAACATGGATTTTGACACTCCGCATCCATGCCTCCCAGTCATTGCTGAATCGCACAGTTTCTGTTGGTGGATTCGATGGTCGAAGGTGGGAATGCTGCTTATAACTAACTGCTTGCTGCCGAGGAATACTTGGTCTGAGCCCTTTCTATACAAATGCTTTCCAGGAACTCCCGTATAACCTGACAGCCAAATAATAATAAAAAAATTCGTTAACCTTTTTGATCCTCCAGGGGCACTATTGTCCCACGACATGTTTGTAAGCTCTTAAATCTCTTAAATGTAATTCAAAATGGTATAAAAAAGTCCCATACTTTATATGGTATCTGCAATATACTTAAGGGTTAGCACGTAAGATCCACCTAAGTGCCAATAACAATGTCTCTGTAGAGAGCAGAACTTTGAGTAAAATAAAGGTTATTAATAAAATTAAATTTACTTACTCCACTGTGCGTCGTCAGTCCAGTCCAACAACAGCAACAACATTGCTGCTTTTCAGGCTTTGAAACCAACTCAGTCAGAAATGCATACGTACATACAATACGGCAGCACAACTTAATGCCAGTTTCAATTTAATATATTTTTTTTTTTTTTATATGACTTTTTTCGCTTTTTGAGCCCCTCGTTTTTATTATTGTTGTCGAATTTGTTGCTGACATTTGCTTAATACAATTGACTGTTGTCTGTTGTTTTTGGTGTTATTGTTACACAACGTTTAGCGGCTGCTTGCTGGGCTGGTGGATGATTGGTTGCTTGGTGTAAACATTCAACAAATTCGTGTAAGCCGCAACGCTGAATCAGTCTTTGAACGTGGCCCAAACGTGGTAGTACACTTACAACGCATTGTCCGACGGTGCTGGTAAAAGTTCAGCGCGTACAACAACGCGGAAGAAAGCGAGTGCAGAGCGCCCAACAATACCAATATGAAATTGTTAAAATATTCCGAAAGGTACGCATGCGCGTAAATTAAAATTGCTGCAAAGTAAATTAGTGAATAATTATAAAAAAAAAATAGTGAAATGCTGTTACAAATTGTGTGAAAATATGGTGAAAAAGTGTAGTTAATTTATGGGAAAATAGTTGAAAAAACGAATAAATTTAAGTGATTTAAAAACTTCGCACTTCATAGAATTAACCGAAACCCAAAGACGCTGGTAGCAAAAAAAAAATATTAGTGTTAAAATTTTTTTTGGATCAAAATTCATAAAATAAAGAAAAAAGTGTTGCTTATCTAAGAAATACCTAACACTATTGTTTACTATACACTTAATAAACACATGCGGTTTAAAAATAACGCTAAAATCATAAGACTTCAATTATTCTACAAAAATTTGCCATGAAAAATTGCCTTCTTGTGATTTTCCCACACACCAAATTGCTCACGCGCCCGCGCCATTACTTTGCCGGACGAGTGAATTACAATGAAAAATTATCACGGGAATTTCTAAATTTTGCTGAAATAATAAAAATTAATAATAATATTTATTTAAAGAGATTTTTTCCAATAACGCTCATGGCAAATATATAGATTTTCATATGAATGAATAGAGATTTCTGTTCAATATACCAAAATCAAACAAATCAATTCTATCGTTGCACTAAAATAAACAAAACTGTAGCAATTTCGCAAGAACAATGACGCCTTGGTTGAGTGACGCCACTTACATTTGAACTATCGTTTCTAGCACCACCGCTGCTCCACTGGTTGTCTTGTGTTAATTAATGCCAATTAGCGGTCATAAGCAGCTTGATATTGCACATTACGATTGCTAAGTAAAAGCGAGAGGTGGCTAAAATATGCCTGGCAAAAGTTCGATTGTTTATTTTTTTTTTTTTTTGTGCAGTAAGCTGGCAACATGCCTGAGGCATTCCAAAACTATGTACGAAAATAATTTCAAGATAAGGCAGGTGTAAACTATTTTCATAAAGGAATGTGCCTGTGTTCTCCATAGTATGTGCGCATAAATTAGAAACGGACAGTTTGACTTGGCTAGAAACTTGGCAGTAAAATGGTTTTTAAGCATGAAAGGAAAATAAAATGTGTACTAAATAAAATATGTACTAAATCAAATATGTATGTACATATATGTTGCTAAAACGGCACACCAAATCGATTTCATAGAAAGGGTGGTCCAAATTTAAGCTTCGTTTTAAAAATACACTGCCGGAATAAAGTATTGGCACAGCAAATTTTTCGCAATATATGCAAAAAATTTTATTCTGATATTTTTCCGTAAATTTTGTATAAAAATATGGTTCATTCTACAACAAAAAAACATAATTCCCAAACTGTGTGCAAACTTCGTAAAACTTCAGCAAATTTTCCTGCAAATTTTCCATTTTTTAATCAGATTTTTTATAATTTTTTAGAGTATGCAGATTTGTAGCCTAATGAATTTTATTATAATAAAGTACAAGTTTTAAGCAGCTAGGAATTACCATTGATTTCTGGTATTTTTTTCACGCAGTCTTCCATACAAAAATTTTATTTGGAAAAAATGCAAAACACCTTCACAAAAAAAATCCCAAAAATTAATGCCATTTTTGACTAACTCCGAACTTGCATTTTTTTCACTAGAGTTAAATGCAAGCTACACACTCAAAAAAATTCTAAAAAATCTGATTAAAAAGTTGAAAATTTGTGTGAATTTTTGCACAAAGTTTAGGAATTAATATTTTTATGTTTTTTGTTGTAGAATGAGCCAAATTTTAATATAAAATTGGGAGAAAAATATTAGAATAAAAATTGTTGCATACATTGTGGAAAATTTTCCTTTCGAATACTTTATTCCGGCAGTGTATATACATTAGGATGGTCCTTAAAAATATGAACATCTATCAGAAAAATAAGAGTGCAAACTTTTAAATAAATTCAAGGAGATATCCACATACAAATTCGAAGATTCCTTCTAGATTTTATTAAAAAGATATTGCCACTAAAAATAAGAAAGCTTTCTTCTTGAAGAAGCGTTATAGAGATCGTCTTAATGTGGTTTTATTTTATGTGGAGGTTTTCGTTCTTTGTAAATGATGTATGAGGGACCCGTTTGTTCTGTTTTACGTACAGAATAAAGACTTCCTTGGAAATTTCAAAATGTTAAAATAATTTTTAGTGGTCGCTACCAAAATGACGCCTTTTTTGTTGCGCATTTTCCTTGCATGCCTGGAACAATATTAATGTTTTGTTTTAAAAAATCATAATTCAAAAGTAAACTTGTATTTGCGCCACCTTGTATAATTCAAAAATACTAATTCCGCTAACGTACATACAGATGGTCGTTGATTAACCTGTAGTTATATTAAAAAAAAATTATTTAGCTTTTTTTATCTTTAAAACAATGCATTACTTTCTTCTTGATTTAAAATAAATACCACAAACAACGATAACGATATGAGAAGACATTAAACGAATTAAATTCCTAGAACTATGAGGTACAATTTACCACCACCTAGGCAGTTAAAGCTTAATTTTAGTATTAAAAAATTTTCAAGCAGATACGCAATTTTTTTTTTTCTTACACTTACCTGCAAAAAAAAACAAAACAAATCAAAAAACTTTCGCCTTTTCGCCCCCTAAACACCCCCACTTGCCCACTTAAATAGCTACTGCTTGAGTTGTTTGTAATAAACATTGCAAATAATCAACACTCACGAAAATAGTAAAATATTTAAAAACGACTAAATATAAGATGGGATAAACAAATTAACGCCAAAACCAAAAACAAAACATTGACTTGCAATAAATTCGCTAAATGTCCGAAGAACCAGTGGTGAAAACACCGTTCACTGCTACGCCACGCAGCGGCTTCATAAGAAATTCCTGGGATGCCTTTGAAATTTATACGCTTCTGCTTAGACTTTGCTGTTTATAAATGTTTTCCTTTTGTTTTATTTAAATTTTTCTTGTTGTTTTAATTTACGATTTTCGTACACATGCCGCCGCCATGCAAAGTCGATTAAATTTCACAACATTTCCAATATTCTATAAAGCGAAATTATACGCAATAATATTGTACTACACATTTAAGTTTTAGGGCTGCCACCACTAGCCTATTTGTATGAGAATTGCCTATGCGTTGAGGGTCATTAAAAATTTTTAATTAGCAAAAATTTTCTATATTAACTTTGCAATTAGCCGCAACGTAGCGAGCGTGAGCGCATACAAATTGCTCACTCGCCCGTTAATCACATGCCCATACATACTCAATCGCTTTGGTTATCCAGTCATGGTCCAGATCGTATTTTCGACGAAATTATTAATCTAATTGTGATTGCGAATTTATTGAATTCAATAACATTGTGTTTGCGCTCTTTTATTCTATTTGGGGGTTTTAAACTATTCCACAAATACGGCGATATTTTTATATTTTTTTTTTATATTGAGCACTTTATAGGGTGTGCCAATAGGGTCACCTGTTTTTTTGAAAACTGTTGAGAAACCAAGTGCCAAGAGGGGATATTAATGGATATAGGCAGGACATTCTATGGCATTTTGTCGCTTTCTAGTTATTAAAATCAAGCATGCAGAGTTTGATTAACCCTTCCGTGTCCGTATTGCTTTGAGTAAAAAACATTCCAATTGTATTGTTGATTATTGCTCGCGTCGATCCAACAGTCGCAATGGCCTAGTAAACAAAGCACTGGCGTGCCATTAGAGATTTTTTTTAGAGATTGGAATTTTTATTTTTTTTTTTCTTATTTTTTTTTATTTACTTTTCTTTTGATTTTTAGATTTTATTGTTTGAAAATTAAAAATATATACCTTTATATTTAATTTAAATTTTTGAAGCGTATTTTATAAATTTTTATTGATTAAATTTTTTTCTTATTTTTTTTTCTTTTAATTTTTGATATTACTCTTTAAAAAACATAATATTTTTTTAATTTCATTTAATTTTTATGAACTTATTTATTTTTTTCTTTTTTTTTTTTTGTTAGATTTAATTAATTTTTATTCTTAAACAAAGAAAGATTTTTTAATTTCATTTAATTTTTAGAAACTTATTTTGTTTATTTTCATTTCTTTAGTTTAATTAGTTTTTTTTTCTTAATTTTCTTCTCCCTTAATTTTTTAATGTTAGTATTTTAAAAGAAAAATATATTTTTTTATTTCATTTATTTTGAGGATCTTATTTTATTTTTTTGTCGTTTTTTAACTTAACTCTCTTTGAGTTGTTAAATTTCGTTTTAAACATAGAACTATTACTTTTTTTCTTCGAATTTCGAATATAACTTTTAGATTTGTTGATTTATAAAGAAAACATTTTTTTTTAGTTTTATTTAGTTTTAAAAAATATGTATTTTTATTTATTAGCTAATATTGTTTTAAAAAGAAAAATGCATTTTTTATCTATTAAATTTTTAAAATACTTGTTGCTAAAAGGCGAACAACCTAATGCTAAGGCTTTCTCGTTAGCAAATCTTTCAATTATTCTTTGGAAAGACGGAAGAGCTTTCAAAGTACTTGCCAGAATCGACAATTGTCTGACGAAAGACTTTTGTCTTTCGAAAAGCTGATAAGTTGAAAGAAAGTTGCCAGAATTTCCCCTGTTAGTATCCCTAAGGACTGAACAATGTACTCAGTATATTCAATGAAACCTGCCAGAGGAGCCATCGCTGGAGAACAGAATTTTAAGAACGGTTTCCAGTTGGTTAAAAGAAGTAGTTGCACAATCTACGGTCAAAATTTTAAAGTTTTCACTGTTTGTTTGAAAAAACTTTACTTCCTCTAGAAAGCAAAATAAAATTGTAAAGCGAATATTATCCGCTCAACGCAATTGGCAACCCCTTTATTTTTGAATTGAAATTTTGTTGTAGCAACTAACTGCTGATTTTCGGATATGTTTAGGCTGTTGGCCAGTAGAATTGTGGGTATGTATTTACCTCACTGAGCAGTGGGCAATGTTGTGGCACGAATAGGGCGCGTGGCATCAGCTTTTGTTTAGCAAAAGCAATATAATATCTAGTAAGAACATTTGCGAACTAAATATAAACAATTTTTTATAATAGATTTAAGAAATTATTTTTACCTACAGAGCCGCAATTTATTTTGTACATATCGTTACCTTAATATAGAAAGGCCCTATCCCACATGGGCCTGGAATACAAAAAGCCGTAACTAAAAATCCGAAATTCACTTCTTGGCAAAAAATTAATTTGTTTTTCCGAACTTGTCTGGCAAAAATACTTTAGGCGAATGTTCACTGGTAGCAATGAAGACCCGCATTGCACTGATGTCAATTCTAACCAAAGCTAGTTCTCCATCATTGCGAGCTCCATACACCCTAATCACACTTCCGGCATCCAATCCACACCACAAAATTAAGAATTTTCTTTAAATCTTTCATAGATATTTTAAACTTTTTAAATTGGTTTGATATTGTATGGGCCAGGTCAACAACTTCATGTAAATCGAAGAAGGAGATAAGGCTAAACGCTTGTCAGGATCATTGTTGTTGTAAATAACACTTGAGTAAGAAATTTCCTTCGATCATGTAAAATGGTAAATTTCATCGACATAAACAAAATTATGTTGTAAACTTTTTATATTTTTACTTTTGAATGCACCTTTTTTTCTACAATCCACATTAACAACGTCATTCTTTGATGTTAACCGCATTCGAATTCACATATTTGCAAAAAAAAACAAATTTTAAAAGTAAATTCCAGAACGCAATTAGCAAAACATTTCATTTAATCATAATAAGCATAGACGTATGTATGTATGTACATAAATAACAGTCTCCTACTCATACATTTTCTGCCATTTTCATTAAAAATTCCATTCATAAATGTATTTACTAGATTATTTTTCACGCCTTAAATCTTCATAAACAATTTTCATGCGTGGAAGATTTTGCACAAAATTTTTTATATAAAACAAGAAAGTTTGCCTTTAGACATTGGCTGTTGGCTGTGAAAAGGTCGAGCACCACAGGTAAACAAATTTATAGACTTTTTTATGTGATTTGTTTATATACGCATAGTCGTAGATAGAATTTGAATTTTCCTCTCTTTATTACAATTTTATGACCAAATTATATTGTTTAGTGGGTCAATGAAACAAATTTTATTTAGATTAATTTTCAGGCGCCTCACAGCAAATGGTGGAATATTTTTAGCAGCGCTAATCAAAATAAAACCTGTTTTCTGAATATTGTATATTAGCAAAAAACAAGCTTCGATATAAAAACAAGCAGAACCACTAGAGAGAGTTAAATTGTTTCTCGTAGTTGACTTTTTGAAAAAAGTGGCAAAGCATCATTGAGTGCCTAGCAAAAGTTGGCACGGGGTTTCCAAATATATCACCGATCGGAGAAATTTTTTCTGGGGCATATACAGTGGGCAGCAGAAATGAGTACACGGTTATTTTTTGTTAAATATTTGCAAGGTTTTTAAAATTAAAATGTTTTCGTTATTTTTTCATGCTTTACAGAGCTTAGAAAAATTTTACAAATTTTCGTTAAAATTGCAATCTGAATTTTTAGAATTTTTTTGAGTACGCAGTTTGGTAGCCCACTTTTGAAAATTTTGTTTTAGTAGTTAAAAAGTTGAAATTTTAATGAAAATTTTTTAAATGTATAAAGTTTGACAGTTTAATTTATATGGTTTTGTTTAGAGCATAAACCATATTTTTATAAAAAAAAAAACAACAAAAAATTTCAATTTTAAAAACATTGAAAATATTTAACCAAAATCACCGCGTACTCATTTCAGCTGCCCTCTATAAGTATCTTATATATTCTCGAAATATTTCGACCCCTGCGTAAGTAATATAAATTCCATATATGAACCATATCCGGGCCATAAATATACGAGGTTTTCAAATTCCTCGACACCTGCGCCACCTAGCGGATATTGCATTGTCATTGGGTTCGGAGCTAGGTTGGATTTTTAAGTTTCTAGCGTTAGTTAAATTGTTGCAAAATTTTTTTTGCAGACACCGGGATTGATGAAAGTAAATAACAGCGTATAAAAAGTGTATTAAAATCAGCTAAGTTATATTCAGTACTAAAATTTTTTATTTTTTCTACAAAATTTCTCATATTTGCTCAAATTGTATAAAATTTAATAAATTTTTGAGGATAAGGTCATTTAAAACCGAATGTAAATGTAATTGGAATTAAATTCCTAGTAATTCGTTCACAGAGCTTTTGATTATTTTCCACTGAATTACATCTATATTTGGCACAGACAAAATGATGCAATAAAACCACGACTCATCATTTACTTAACCAATTTAGGGACATTTAAGCTAACAATTATATCAGCGCCAGCATAGGTTGGATTATGCATGCGTATGTATGTAATATGCATATGTAGAGGCACAAATACAAACTAGGCAGTTAGTCATCTTTATTGACAAAACATTTTTTTTTTTTGCTATGACTGTCATAGTTTTTAGCGCTTCCATTTCCATTTCGTATGCCTGTCGCCTTTTCCGTTTTTTTGCTTAGCAATTAATAGCCACTTTCATAACCACGAATATAATTTTTATATTTCATTCATGTGACAACAAGTCCATTATTGCATTGGTTGGTTGCTTCTGCTGAGAAAATAAAAAAAACTTGTTAATTTTTATATTCAATTTTAACACGCTTTTCACCTCCTCTGGGTGTTCTTATGTATGTATGTATTTCTATCTATGCGTGTGCATTAGGGTAGTCCAAAAAAAAGTTTAAAATGTTAAGCTGTCAGCCCTATGGGTTTTCTATATGAAAAATAGAATACCCGTATTTTTTGTTAAAAAAAATATTTGCATAGAAATGTCTCAAAGCTCATGAAGTTTTTCTTAGTTTAAATAGGGGGGGAAACACTTTTTCGTAGAATTAGTATGGAATCATTGAAAATCAACATATTTCGTTTGGAAAACTGAGTTTCTCTTCCACAGACTTCCAAAAATAATATCCAATTGTTTATTTTACAATTTTTTAATACAAAAAATTTTTTATATATAGGTCCCCATTGGATTACAGCAGCTTATTTTTTTCAGTTAGTGCATTTTTTAGGTGGCCTATAAAAAATAGCTAATAATAAATATGTAATGGTTAAATAAAAAGCTGGGTATTGTTATTAGAAGTTTCCTAAAGAGAAAAAGATCGAAAAATATTAATTTTCTAGAATTGTATACCATTTCTACGAAAACGTGTTTTCGTCATATAAAATAGCACATGAATAAATTCATGGGTTTTGAGGCCGTGCTAAATATATATATATATTTTTTGTACAAAAATTACGAGTATTATATTTTTCCATTTAGAAAAATTCTGGAGAGCGAGAGCTTATCATTTTAAACTTTTTCCCCACCGCATGTATTTTTGAACCTACCTAATGTGCAAACGTACACACATGTATTTCTATCTATGCGTGTGCACCGTTGTTCACTTAATAATTCATGACGTAAATTGCATTTGCTTTCAGCATTTCAAACCTGTTTCTTGACACATTAACAAAAACCCCATTAGCTTACCATTTACTTACTAGCTCGATCTCGACCGGCACGACTTGATTTGCCCTGACAATTCATCGATTCGTCATTGGTTAGTGTGTGTTACCTCGTAGCACACTTAACATACATATATGTGCATAGAAATGTGTATATGCATTGTCAATATTTCACTGGCATCATGGCATGATGTCGTCTGACACCTTTTGCCACCTACACAATACTCGATGTCCAGAGACAAAGCATTCGAATGTCAAGAAAACACCATTTTCTACTTTCATATGCAGCGATAGACAAATGTATGTACAGTAGGGTGGTCCAAAAATTCATGGGGGGGAGGGTAAGTAAATTCGGAATTTTTATTCACTCATCCTCTAGGATTGTTCTACACCGAAAAAAATATAGCCCTATTTTTTTAATTTGAAATGGAAAAATATTTAGAGGTCGCTTAATGCACTCAAAGTTTTATATGGGGGAAAAACAACTTTTCGTAGAAATGGTATAGAATTCTTGAAAATCAATATTTTTCGGTCGGAAAACTCTGTTTCTCTTTAGGAGATTCCTAATAATAATGCCCACTTTTTTATCTAACCATTTTTTCGTAGGAAGTATATTTTATATGTCCGCCGAAAATCCCATAAAAGAATTGTTAATATTAAAAAATTAGCAATTGGGTATTATTGTTGGAAGTCCCCTGAAGAGAACCAAAGTTTTCAGATCGAAAAAAATATTGATTTTCAATAATTCTATACCATTTCTACGAAAAGCTCCCGATACCGGTTTTACTTTCTTTTACCACCCTAGTGTACATAAGCATGTATGTAGAAATTAGTATTCATACATATGTACATATAAACGTATTAAACTCAATTTCACCGTCACGATAATCGAGTAAGCGAATAAGTAATTGAAAATATATTTTCATTAAATCATATGAGCTGTGCAATCGCAATCAATGAAAGAATGCGCAATGTGTGTTTAATTGTTTGCGTTATTCATTTGTTATTTGTTGTTGATTTATGCAGATAAGCTTTGCTTTGATATGAATGAACTTGACGTTATGCTATGCCATTTAGAGTAATCACTTGTATTGACGTTTTGTATTAAGTATATTCTATTTTTAAAAATAGACTAAGTTTGTTTTTGAGTGAGCATGCGCATTTTTCTTCTTCTAGTTCAAAATAAAAATACTTAATATCAGTGTGACGATTGCCACCTTTTGGCTTTGGCCGGATGTTAGTTTCCCGTGATGCATGCTTAATTTTGTAAAAGGCCCCTAGTTGACAAATGGTTTTCTTGATAGCCCTTGGCTTTGCTATCATATTACTAGCGACCTATTAACCTAAGCAAGCTTGCGTAGACTTAAATCAATCTTTGAAAAGGGTAAAAAAAAACAGCGTCAAAAATCTTATTATTACGATTCCGTTGAAAAGATTTTTAAATATTTTTATGCTGATTTTTTAAGCCTAATCTGTTTTGTCATCTGAAGGGACTTTTTTCAAAAAGTTCTTTAAGAAACTATTTTTATTCATAAAAAATTCCATTTTTGAAGTTATTTTCAAATCGGTCCAGCTCGCTTAAATCTTAATATGTTTCCGAAATATTTTGGCGGACGTCTTAAAATATAATAAATTTTGTAATCCCGGCAGAAAAACCTCAACTTTTCTTGGTGATGCAGTCTAATGTTTATTTATTTATTTGTAAATATTTTCTTTTAAAATATAGTTCGATACATAACAGAAACCACAAAAATAAAAGTTTGAAAACTTACACAAAGTTCACAAAAATTATTAAATTAAATTATCCAGTCGCAACCAATTACCGTTGCTTTCAGATATTTTTTTTGCCCGTGGTGTTGTGCTCCATTTTCTTTTTTGCGTTGCAAAAAAAACATCCAAAACAAAACTACAAAACTGATTACTTAAAAATTTTCTAGAAATTTTGAATGCTAATTTTTAAATTTTGATGAAAATTGTTTGAATTTTTGTGAACTTTATATAAAGTGTGGAACTTTTATTTTTATTGTTTATATTATAGAACGTACTATATTTTCATATATATAATTGTGAATATAATTGTGAATTTTATATTAGATACAACAAGGTGTACACTTACATTTGACACCGACTGTATGTATGTATGTATGTTTGTTAGGAGCAAATCTTTCAATCAATTTTTGACCAACTTCCCGATGACCTAGAGTCTTGCAACTTCATAGCTGGCTCAGAACCCGATGACAATGCAATACGAAAGATGAGTTGAGCTGATAGGTGATGCAGGAGTCGAGATATTTCATATTTAGAACGTATATTAATTATGTGTAAAGGAATAATAATAAAGGAATAACGATAGGTGGCGCACGAGTCGATATATTTGGTAAACCAGTATTTACCGTCCGATTTCGTTCATATTTAGAAAGCTTGCTGTACCTCGCAATCACTGCTAACTTTTTTTTTAATTATGATCGACCCTCTCGATTATTAATAAAAAAAAAGAAAATTGTTGTTTGCGTATTTCGCCATGATTTCAAAAAGAGGGCACATATGTACATATATAATTTGTAAGTGTGCTTTTATTAATTATTCAAAATTTTATAGTAATATGAATAGGCCATTCCAAAGATATGCATATATGTACATATGTATGTATGTGCTTGCACAGTTCTTCTCAAAAAATGTTCTTCCAAGTAAGTTTTATTATTCGCCACTTTTCGGAAGTGTAAATAAAAGCAGGTGTTCGCTTCCGTTCCAACTGATACACACTGATGCGTGACTCAAACAACCAATTCTTGTAAGATGTTCAAATAAATAATTTGGCATGCAAAAAAAATGTAGAGCAGCAAATAAAAGTGAACAAGCGGAAACCAAACATTTGGGCTTGATTGGAAGTGTACTTAAAGAAAGTACTGTACTCTATACTTGTTACACATTAGTGTACATACATATGTATAATTTGCTGCAGGTGGCCTGCAGAGGGTTTCAGCTATAAGACAGTGCGACAAAAACAAAAAAAAAAAAACAAATTCAAAAGACACGAAACAGTCAATATACTTGCGAAACTATAAGCCAAATATAGTGAAACTAAATTCATTTTTTTTTAACTTTGAAATTTCAATTATATGATGAATTAAAAAAATTATTTAAAAAACCAAATGAAATGAAGCAAAATCTGTGGAATAAAAAAATAAAGTGTTTTGGTTCACAAGAACGAACAGGTGGGAATGCCGTTTTAATAAATTGTATTTTTTAAGACAACAAAGTTAGATGCCGAAATTTTAGGATGTACTTAATAGGGTGTTTATTAGTCCTCAACGTATAATTTTTTTTTAAATATACATATATTGCGAAATTTCAAGGATATTCGGATAAAATTGTATGCAACAAAAAATTTTAACATATATAATTCTACAGAATTTTCTCTTTTATTTGTTACCCATACTGTTATTCTACATTGCACTGAAATTTTTAAATAATTTTTTGAATCAATTATAAAATTTTAAAATCCTTAAAAATATCCCGACGTCCCTAGTTTCACGAATATATTGTTTTTTTTTTTTTTTTGTACAATTCACTGTCGCACGGTTTTGTACATTGCACTAGATTCTTTAAATAATTTTTTAAATTAATCATACCTTTAAAATTTCATAGTCCTTAAAAAACAAATATCCTGACGCCAGAGAGAAAAACTAAAAACGCGTTCTAGTAATTTTGGTCCGCAGTTTCGCTGAAATATTTGTTTTTTTTTTTTATATAAAATTGACAGTCGCACGGTGTAATTATAAAAAAAAAATATACATATATCTATGGTTCTGGTAAAAAAGTACGGTTATATTCTTCAAAAAATTCAGTAAAAACGTTAACTTTTAAAAGATGAATCGCGTTTATTGAAAGTCAATATGGCGGACAAAGTTTTTGAAAAATGTTTGGATATACATACATGCAACTTGTTACTCGGGGGTAGCTTATTACGAAGTTAATCATAAATTTTTCAAATTCCAAATGGCGGATCCAAATGGCGAATTCATTACATTTTACCGCCATATTTAATTTTTAAAATTCATGGTCACATTCGTTACCAGCGATCCCAAAAATCTCCGAGTAACAAATTTGAAGTGAATCCAATTATTTTTAAAAACTTTATTCGCCATATTGGATTTAAAAAAATCATTTAAAAGTAAACATTTTTACCGAATTTTCAAGAATATAACGAGTATTGTGGTGCTAAATTTAACGAGTTTGCTGTAAAACGTGCCTTGAAGCACGTGTGCCACAAATGACGCGGACTTTACGAGAAAGAAAAAGGTTAGAATACTGGGATCGCCAGTGAGTAATGTGCTTGAAAGCCGCCTTTGTATGCCTGTCACGTACATACATAGCAGAAATTTTGGTATGTGTAGGTTTTAGCCTGAACGGCAAGCTTGACTCGCATAGAGGAGCATAATTTCAACCTTTTCCCACTAACATGCTTTGAGGCGAAATGCTTATACTCATAGACGCATGTAAATCTCCGCGATTTCTACATAATTCAATTGTTGCCTAAACGTGGCCTTTCAATTATGGCTAACACGATCACTCATCGAAATTCGCCTTAGCGCAAGTATTGAAATTTATTTTGTATTTACATTTGTTGTGGCGTCATTACCTTGCTCCAGCTCCAAAAAGTGCTGCAATGCCAATGTTAAACGAACAATCCAATCGATCGACCGGCTGATCGCTGGAAAATTGGTTTGCATGGCAAACGCGCGGGTGTAGGGTAGGTGAGAAGCCGGGTTGGCAGCAGAATTTACATACATAAATTGCCGTGCAACGGCGAAATTTTCAGTTCAACGCTGGCAAGCAGTGCGTGAGCAACAACGCAAAACTTTGCAGAGCAAAAAACTGATAATTATAAAAATTCTAAGTCGTATTTGCGAACTTATTGCAAAATCAAAATTATTAAAAAAAAGTTCTGAATTAAAAAAAAATAAGTATTTAAATTCTTGTAGCAGCCAAAAACACTTGAACTATGCACGAGACGAATTTGCATGAAACTATAAAAACCGCTGGTGAAATCAAAGCATTGTGCAAAACTTCAGAAACAATTGAAGAGCAAGAAGATTCTAAAAAATTACAAACTTATTATAAAAACTCTAAAACAAAAGAAATAAAACAATTACATACAAAAACCAAAGAGCAAAGTCAAGAAACAAATCAGCGAAACCTAATATATAGAGAACAAACAGCAGAAACCAATCTTAAAAATTGTGAAACAGTTCCCGAAACGCAACAGAACCAATATACCAGCTCTAATAAGCAAAGTTACTTTCAAAAAAATTTAAATATTCACCAAGAAAAACCAAAAACCAAACAAACAAACCAAAAAATCAACCAACAAATTCAAACTCCCTCGGCCCGCTTCCAGAAACACCTCCAATCACAACAACCAAAACCAAGCAGCATCAGCAAAATGGTCGAGCGTTTCGTCGAGTCACTCACTCACATCAACGACTCTGGCGCCTTCGATGCCAGCTTCGAGATCAAGCGCATCCCCGACACACCCCAGCAGGTATTGCGCCATCGTTGTGTAACCGAGCTGGATCGTGAATGCCTTGCGCGCTTTGTGCGCGACTTTGAAGCGCGTCACAGCGCGCAGCAGCCGGAGCAACAGCTGCAAACAGAACGCTCGTGCCGACGCAACAGCAGCAGCGCGCGCAGCCTAACACCCAAAGGTTCGCCCTACCTATGTCGCAAGGCAAAGGAGTTCTATCAGAATGTCTTCAACAATGTCACTCCAAGCGCGCAGAGCAGTCGCAGTAGTTCACCGCGCACGCCACAAATATCCTGCCGCGCCAGCACGCCCGACAATCAGTCCACACACTCTGATCTTGGCTACGCTGAAGGTCAAGCGCATTTAGATGAACCGCATACAGATGACAGCCGCTTTCAACGTTCGCAGTCCGAACGCTCTAGCTACCGTTCGGCTGTCAAAGTGTTGCAATTCTTCTCGGGCAAAAAGAAGTGCAAGTCAAAGCAAGCGGTAGGTGTTGCAAGTGGAGCCGTCGCCGCCGCCGCCGCCGACACACGCAGCGTGACAGCTTCGCCGCAGCCGTTGCGCGCAACTACGCTCGGTTGTCAACCTTTGCCACATTCTGACTCTGATGTGGAAGATAACATTGAGGACGCCGCATACTATTTGGATGGCGCGCAGGCTGAACATGATGGAGTCGTTGATTTCGTGGTGGAGGAAGCGGAAGATGAGCACGACGACGGCATCTCTTCGGCCAGTTCGAATATCACACAAACCAGCAGCAGTCGCAACTATTCGCCTGATTCCTCATTCGAGTTGCATTCGCCGCTATTGCCAATATTCAAGGTGACACCGCCACAGCACAACAAAGACAGCCGCAGCAATCCAGCTTATGAGTTTGCGCGCTTTCTACGCGGCTCCTTCCACGCCAAGCGCGCGTCGGTGACAAAATTGCGGCGTTCCATCAGCGACCCAGACACATTTCAACACGTGGATTTTACACAACCCCCACCGCCGCCGAGTGAGCGCACGAAGAGCATTAGCGGAAAGCACGTAAAAAGCGTGAAGTCCAAGCAAGCGGCGGTAAGAGGTGCTGCCGGAGCGATGAACCCGTCGTCAGCAAATGTCATATGCGTGAGTCACATCTAACCCCTACATACTTTACTTCTGCACACAACCTCACCCACTTCTCACAGCCCCACCTTGAATGATAACTTCCTATATATGCATGCCAAGTAAAATATTTGTAGTCTACAAATTTTAAGGTTTTCTCAAAATTATTCGTTTGTTATCAACTAAAATAAGCAACAACACCAAAAAGTGCCTCAATTGTACACTTTCCGAATATGTATAATAATGGCTAATAACATAACACTTTCCTCAGCAAAAACGTATTTTTTTTTTTTGTATTTCTTCTTTTTAACTATAATGCTCATTCATGAATTTCAATGAGGTGAGGAGCTACCTCCCAAATATTATTATATAAAATTAATTTAAGTCTAATATTTTTGGCATGCGGCACATCAATCCACCTGCAGATATTTGCCTGTAGCTGCGCATTGCGTGCCATTGGGTTTTTTTTCATTCATACAAATTCACCGGAAAAAGTATTATTTTAATTTTAACAACAACAAGATAGACACTAAAAATTTAATTAGAAATGTACGTTTTTGTGTGTGTGTTAATTTTAGGAAATTGTTAGAAATTTAAGTGATTGGCTGAAATAGATAAAGCAAGTTGGAAATATCCAATTTAGCATTAAATCATACTCGTATATCTAAATAAACAACGTGCGAAATTGTTAAAATAAAATGCAACAGCTGTTCTTCATTCGGGCAATTATTTTTTTTTTGAAATTCGTTGGAAATTTCTTCTTGATATTTTTAGATAAGCACCTGCAATGGATTTGCATGAACTGCCTAGAAGTATGCCAAGTTTCACATGGTTGGTTGAAGGAGCGAGAATAACAACTGCAATGAGCACTAGGTTACCCCACGTCTCCGCCTTCTACAGATTCTGTTAAAAAAGTTGTGGTAAGACAGAAATCTCAGGAGGAGACCGCAAATTTCCACTGTTAAACCATATCTGTCTTGCCGAATTTCTTACCATCGCTGTCTTAACATCAGCTGTCATTTCGTAGTTTGACAACTCAGTTTTCATTTTACCGCGCCATCTACATTGGGTACAGACCGATCTGATTGGTTTGATGCCATTTTGAATGCGATATGTTAAGACAGCAAGTTGCCCACATGAGAAAACGGGACGAACAGAAATTTTACAGATGTTAAGAGATCACTAGACTGCCTCAGTTCACTCTCGACCAGAAAGACCTTGCGGTAGCACATGCTCTTGCTATCACCCAGCGCTCGCTGAGTTTACACAAGGCTCATCTTTCCAAGAGAAGTCTATAAGTTCATACTTGGAGAGACTGGCTGGAAGGTACCACTCCTGGCCAACTCATCAGCCATGCAGTTTTCTGTGATATCACTATGGTCTATACCCATTAAAGTCGGAAAAGGTAATACTCCGACGCGACCAAAAGAGATGGCAGGCATTCCCCCTGCTAGCACCGTAAGCTAGCCCTGATTGCCGCCTGACTGTCTGAGAGTAGATACTAACCTCACTTACCGTCCGACGCGTACATCAGAAACTTATCGACTGCTTCCTTAATAGCAGCAATCAGCTCAAATATGTGCCATTTCAAAATCACACTAATAATTCCTAAGAAGTTGCAGTGAGCTTATGTGTATCTTTTAAACGAAAAAAAAAACGAGCTTGTCTAGAAACCTCATTCTGGTTCTACCCAGTGGTGAGCAGTTACACAGGAGATACTCCTCCGCTTCCTCTGTTTCTGATAAGTTACAAGAAGTGTTGTGTACCTGAACTAGTAGTCCTGTGGCAAAGGTTGTTAGTCGAGACAAATACTACCTGTCCAATTTGGCGACAACTGAAGTCTGTTTTGGCCAGTAGATGGGTCACAAACTCCTATAGACTTCGCAGGGTTACATCTGCGGTCTTGACTTACGATACATATTTACATACATACATATGTAGCCCAGAGTAACATATGAACCTCTTCTGCCTCTGAGATATGTATGCAAACCCGACCTGAGAACCTCGTCGGATTTTCCGTTGCCATGTTTTCTTTCTTTTCTGGATGTTTCACAAACCAGTGAAGCAGCTTGCTGGCTTTAGAGGACCAAGCACGCCTGACGGTGTTCGTCATTCAAAAGGATGACTCGTCTGTGAAAACCACATTGCTCAAGTGAGACGTCTTGGGTCGTTTTAGATGGCAGGCAATATAGGCTGCTGTGCAAAAGATAATAATTTTTTTTTTTCCAATTAAGTACTGCTTGATATATAAAATTTAGTTAATGCAAAGAAATCCCAACCCTTTCTCTTCATCTTGCGACTTTTTAAACCTCTCCTCGTACGTTGGCCATGCATCTAAGTGGGAAACAAAGCCTTAATTTTGTTGTATGGCTCTTATTAAATATTCTAGACAGCAATTCCTTCATTCAAAACCGGGCTGCGCGACTATGGATATCGTGCAAATCGCATTCATTAACAATATTTTTATTTTTCTTTATCGCCACACTTTTCATTTCTGCAAAAATTTCACTGTTCGCAAACCATTTAAGCTTTCTGCGCAATTTCGATTTACATGTTCATCATTTTCTAATTCAAATAGCGTATATACCTATGTATTTGGTCTTCAAATATGGCACGTAAAACTAAATTTGCTGTCGCCACTTTTGTATACTTGTCTTTGGCGAATTTCTGAATTGGAAGCGCTTGTACAATTATATAACCAAAAGACAGACCGTAAGTTATTCACAAATTGTATAAAATAAAATTAGTTGTAAACAGGGGCGGACGCAGGTAGGGGGTTTTGGGGGTTCAACGTGTAGTTTAAATGTCCGTGATTACCAAAACAAAAAGTGCTACGCTCCGAATGCATTCTGTAAAAATAACGAACTGTTTTAAACCGAAAAAGTCTGCCCCTCCGACAGCCGAATTTGCAGAAACTAAAGTGATAGCCAAAAAGTCATCTGACGAGTATCAAGTAGCGATAGAACCGCAACCTCCGCAAATTCAGAAAATCTTCCTTAAAATCAATATAAGAAATATTCACTTCTTTATGTTTTACTGAGACGAAAACGAACAGCAAAGCAAAACAAAATAATCGGAAGATGCCATACCTTTCACAATTTTTTTTATTTTTTATTATTAATTTGAAAGAAATCTGAATGTTTCTTGGTGATAGATTTCGGGACCCACGGGACCCGCGGTCAATTCTGAAAAACGTCAGGATGGGCGGGTTCGGGACTTAAAAATTTAATTTCGGGATGGGCGGGATGATGTGTCAAAACGGGAATTATGGACTACTGGAAAAGCCGTGAGTACCGGATGCTATGAATTCTGACTTTCTCTGTAAATAATTTGAAATACATAAGCTTGCATCTATGAATTGAATTGAAAGATCGACGCTATTTTTACGACGATTTGTATAGAGATACAGTGGCGAAAATATAAATAGGGCAGCGACATTTTAACAAGTGCTATGTTTCTTTTGTTTATTTGATGTTTATTATTTTTTATGAAAGTATAGCTCGTTATCTATCATGTAAGTCTGAATTTCAAACTTGGTAAAGAATTAGAAAAAATCGACAAATTCAGCAAAATTTCGAGCTTTGAATTTAAATTTCGTAGACATTTTGAGTATGCAGTTTTTTAGCCCGCTTAATTTTAGTAGATAGAATAAAGTGCAAGTTTGAAGTACCGTCGCACAGTGATTCAAAACTGGAATTTAATGTTTATTTTTGTACTAATTTGATTAATTTAATTTTAAACTAAAGCTTATAAAATTATCAAGAGACCAGTTGAGCTCGATTTTTGAATTTCTTTATGTTTGTATTAAATTTTTTAGTGCAAAATGCAGAAAAAGTAGCAATTTTCAGAGAAAAATCGATTCTCCTATTCCAGTTAATGAGTGGTACATAAAAAAAAAACTAGTTGAAAACAAATGTAGAGTTCCCCCAAAACGAAAA
>NW_023458555.1:30552627-30583757 GCF_013731165.1 Rhagoletis pomonella | reverse complement strand
AAATCAGGTGTTGAGATAAATATATTTAGTTGAATTTTTTCTGGGTGTGTATTGTTAATGAAGCTATTTGCTCCGTGTCTTTTTTGCTTCTTTTATTTGTGGAGAAAGTGTTCACAATTACTACGTTGGTTTCTTTTTTTTTGGCTAGAAGTTTAACACCCAAATTCATAAAAAAAAGAAGACTTTAACTGCTTTATAAATCGAAAATTTTTATGAAAATGTACTTTATAAGGCTCCTTAAACCTACACTGCCGGAACAAAGTATTGGCACAGCAAATTTTTCACAATATATGCAACAATTCTAATTCTAATATTTTTCCGCTAATTTTATATAAAGATATGATTCATTCTACAACAAAAAACATAAAAATATGATTCCTAAACTTTGTGCAAAACTCGCGAAAATTCAGCTAAATTTCATGAAAATTTTCAACTTTTTAATCAGATTTTTTAGAGTATGCAGATTTGTAGCCCAATGAATTTTATTATACAGTATATATATATATGTATATATAATAATAATATATATATATAAAATAATTATATATTACATCCCAGTATTAAAAAAAAATCGTAATTTTCAACTCTAAATATTTCAACATTTTCACTCGAACCTGGTCACCCTAGCTAAGCACACGCACACGATAATTTCTCAATTAACTTCTACAAAAGTATTTTTCATTTCCACACAACAGCTGTAAGCAATCAAAATCGCATTGCCATCCGGCAAAAGTAAAATAGTGGGATTCATGCAACATTGCAAAGTTGATGCCAATGTCGCATTTGTCGCAAAAATTTGCCAACTTACGACACAGCTGATTACTTTTGTATGGAAACTTTCTTGCGACAAAATTGCGACATTGCCATAGTATTTGGGCTGGCAATCATTGCAAAGTCAAAGTCGCGAAACACAAATTTTTTTATTGCGATAGGTCGTTCATACAACTTTTTTCGCAACATTGCCATTTCGCCAAAAATGCCACCTTTCCGACGTTTTGTGAATCGCACTAATATGTATTTTATACGAACCCTATAAACAAAGAGATAAACTACTCATACATTCCCACATTCACGTACAAAGAAAATTCCTCTCAATTATCAGCTGAACTTTCATGTGATCTTTGATAAATAATAATAAAATGTTATAAAAAGGAGAATAGAAAGATAAGAACGTATACCCCTTACAAACAAACATACATATGTACGTTGGTATAAACAAAACGATCGAGACTCGAATGAGTAAGAGCGAGAGTGTATAGAACTGAAATCAAATTGCAAATGAAAATTTAAGCGAGTAGTCGGCGATCAGTGTGAGTAATGCATCAGTCAGCTGCTTTTCCATGACATGCCATTGAAAGTCATTCTGCAGCTTGAACAATATTGATGAGAATAATGGTAGAAATAATTCTCAATTTCATACTCATTCAGTACTCCATACATTTTGCTTCGCTCTCCATCGTGTCTTTTTTAAGAGGGTGGTTCAAAAATGACCTCGTGTGTGTTTTCAAAATTTGGTTTTTAGTTGAAAGTGAAGAAATAAATAAAATAAAAATTTTAAAAGTTAGCTGATCAGATGATAGATAAAAATTTTATGTGGCATGCGTAGTAATGGAAAAGCTGATTTGATTTATTTTAAATTATTTGGCCTTTAAATTGCCTAGTTTTTCTTACGATGCTCCACAAAAAAGGCGTGAAGGAAGATTGCTTGGACTGATAAAGCAACTTAGGCATTACAGAAAGGCCGGAATAGTATATCTCGGGCTACACCGCGCATTTAGCATTGCGCTTGTAGTTGCCTTAGAACGATTTGAAAATGACAAATCGAATCACTTAGAATCCTTCTCTCGTAAGCGTAGATAAATTGAAATTGGATGCAGTTCACATGATTGCGAGCTACTTGTTGTCTAGAAGGACCAAATTTTGTCACCTGATGAACCTCCGAACCGTAGTCTATGCATTTTCTCAACGTGCAGGCAAACCATCACCCCATTGAACTTAAAAGCATCTCTGATATGCCAGGCACTAACACCGATGCTTTGCCAACAGTACTTCTGGGGTTGCAAAACTGTTATTTGGTTCACTACTAAGAATACCTGCAGAGGTCTTTACCTCAAGGGATTCAACAACCAACCGTCAAACTGTGAGTTTATTGGAAAAATTTTGCTGATACCTCCAATACATATCAATCATGTCTTTCGCACAGTTGGTTTTGTCCAATCCCCAATGGATGCCGCGTATGAAGGTCAATACGAAGGGCGAAACTTTGTACTTCAAATGAATGGGGAAGAGAAGATAATCAAACTAGACGCCTTTCCTGCCGTCCTGGGTAAATTTGTTTCGCTTCCTGCTTCGACAAGAAAGCGTCTTTCGAGCGGGAGTAGCTGTGGCAACTTCACACTGCACATCACCGGTGGTGGATGGCTCTGCATTTTAAATGTCAGATTCCACGATAAAACTTCAGTTACATCTTCCGGCAAATTTACTTTATTCTACGACAATGAAGTTTACTGGACGTAATATCGTTAAGCGATTGCTAAAAACTCCAAAAAGTAAGGAAAGAGCTGACATCGGTTATCCGTTAATTGGGAGCACTGCATTATACTAAATTGTTTTCACTTTGAACTTTTTTTTTATTATGATAAGCAAACAGGATACACTCTTTCACTATCTGATCAATCAGTTGTATAGAAGATATACGTTATAGATCGCCGATCTTGATGATTTTTGCAATGAACCGTTTAATGATTGATAGATAAATAGCGCACAAAATTTTAGGGCTTTAGCTATCTAAATTAAAAAGTTTTAAGGCAAAAGCTCATATCTGACCAATCAGTGGTATGGGAGCTTTAAGTAATATGGGACCGATCCTCATGATTTTTCGGAAGATATTATATGATTTATTAGCAAATAGCTCACAAAATTGTATTAAAGTGGCTGTTTAAATGTAGGATTTTGTCGGTTCGGAAAAATGATTAATGCATTATAAAAAGACAGCCGCGTAGCAAATTTTTATCATGCGTTCAAGCAGACAGCCAGACGAATATGGCCAAACCGATTCATCTCGTCATTCTGATATTTTCGATATACCTTTTTATAGGTCTGTCTCTTCTTCTTGTGCGCCTTAAAGCCGGCGGACCAAACTTATAATAACATTTCATGATCATGAAAGACATAAAAATCGGCGGAGGCAAGACTAAACAAAATATTTTATACAAACTTCCACAACGCAGTAAAAATTTTAGGCACTATCCATCCAGCTTAAAGGAATACCCCCAATAACTTCCACGAAAAACTTTGTGTGTACATATGTAGTTTAGATAATTAATTTTATTTATTTTTTTCTTATATGACTAATGATTTCATCAATCTCAATGTGATAATGAAGTTGAGTTAAATAGTACTTGTGAGCGAACAGCTCCCAACTCTCTTGCTCACTTTATGATTTCTACGATCCCAAATGAATCTCAGCAAATTGGAAGTATCTCACCGTTTGCTAAAGTATCTGTTGCCGCTCATTCATAATTTATTAAAATTTGTTTTACGTCTCCTACTCACGCCCGTCCACTCTCAATCTGCAGTGCATTTGTTTGGCTTTTCTGCATTTTCTGTCTTTGTTGCCTTTGTTTATTATTTTATTTACCAATTTATTTAATGGGGATTTTTTTTTTTGAGTGTTCATCTGGCAAATGCAAAAGATTTACTTGCTTACTTCACTCACCACTGGCGTATGCGTGGTGGCGAGTTTACTATGCACATTTTAAAGTCAGTCAGTCAGTCACTCAGTTATTGCCGGCAGTTGTGCTACGTCGTGGTATCTTCGCGCACGCCACCAGCTCCAGCATAGTAGAAATTTGTTTGGCACTTGTGTCAAAGTTGGTTGTTAAAAGTGCGGATCGTCGTGGATTGTTGTGCGGCGCAGTGCTACGTCAAGCGGAACGTGGTACATAAAGATAATACAATTTATTTATTTAATACGTGTCCAGCAGCAGCGTTTTATTTTATTTTTCGTATTAATTGTTGGTTGTTTTTCTTTTTACATATTTTTTTTGTGTTATTGTGTGTTTTGCTGGTTTGCTGTCTTGTATTTTATCGCTGCAGAAAAAAATGGCTTGGTTTACTTATATCTGTTAAACAAGATAGCTTCTCATAAAAAGCGATTAACGTACAAATTTTATGAAAAAGATAGAACATAAAAGTTAATACTGTCCGAAAATTCCATTTGGAGGTATGTTTGTACGTGCAAAATAGCAAAAAATCGCTACAGAAAAAACGAATATTTAATATTTATCTTAACATTCGTGTGCGGATGGATATTGAGAAGCCAAAAAAGCATTTTTATGGCACATCTGGCCATTTACGCAATACGTTGCTTAAATATTTTATATTTTATATTCTTTGTTTTTTGTTTTTCTTTTCCTAATTTTTTTCTTTTCTTTTTTTTTAACTTCATTCTGCCTTTCGCGTAATTTGCTTAAATTCATCGCTGTGAAATATGTAAATATAAACAATTATTACACAAAATTCTCACTAACCTCCGCATGTAAAACACAAAACCAGTGATAAGTAAGAAGCCTTTACTCATAGTTCACAAAAATAAAATAAAAAAAAATACTTATTCTTACACTTTTTTGTGCTAAGTTCCAAATATAGCTTTCGACACGTTTGTAGTTTTGAATAAATTGTAAACATTCCCTTTGAACGGCTAATCATGTAATTATATGTAGGTAACTTTGCAAAGAATAGGTTTAAAAATATTGTTGCATCGGCTTTACTAAGCCTTACGTAAATCGACTAGTAAAAGCCTGATTATGGCAACTTAACTTAACGCAACGTACAACTTAGAGAATCAAAATGAAATAGATTTCGACGTGGCATTAAGTTACGTAAAGTTTCGGCCGTTCAATTATTAGCAACACCCATTTAACTGAATTTTTAAGAGAGAGCCGTAAGTTACGTTAAGTTGCCATAATCAGACCATAAGTCTATCAATCATTACCGTCAAGCTCAACTAACGGCAGGCCCAGAAAAAGTGCTGTTTCGACGGGGTAGGACCATCGGAAGAGGGTTGTTAGCTTAGGGGGTTTGAATATATCGGCGTCTAGTCTAAAGCTAAATATTCTACAATATCCATAACTTAATCTTGTTATGGTAACGCTGGTCTCGCGACGCAGCTATAGCTCTTCCGCTGCAATTGGTGGTGATTCAACTTTTATAACGCGAAAGTCTATGAAGGCGGTATGGATTTATATCGTTTATAGCTTGTCATAGAAACCAGTGGTTTGGTTACGTATGTCTGCGATCTCGCCGGGGAGTTTTTGGAGATGCTTTCTGGCATGTCTGGGAGGAGACTTTGTTCCAGCAAGTATCGGTTAGAATGATCCTTGCTGTAGCAGCCGAAATTCGATGTTCTAACCAAATAGGTGTAGCATAATTTGGAACCGATCGGCCGATTGTCTTGTATGTAGGTATGTTTTGCTAACAACGTTTCTTTGTCTTTGCTCCAAGTGTTGCCGGCAAGCTTTTTGAGTATCTTGGTGCGGCTCTCTACTTTCTTGACAATTTTCAATGCGTATGCGGATAATGAGAGCAAGATGTCAAAGGTAACCCCTAAAAATGTGTGCATACGCACCGTCGGAATTGATAGGCCATCGACGTACAAGCCTAATTGCAGCTTAGCGTCCTTCGTTCAAATGGTAACGAAAGTCGCTCCGCGCTCTACGGACGCAGGAAAAATAGCAGATAGCCGTTTTCCTTCGAACACAGGCCAACAATTCCATTGTAGGATGCCAACATCAAACAATCGGCAGCGTAGCATAACAGGGAAACTCTCTCCAAGGCTGAGGAAGCTTCGCGATATAGAAGTTAAATAGTAGCGGGGATACTCCTTTACTCCTTCTATGTTTTGAGGTTTGATCTCAGATAATTAGCCGTCCTTTTTTTCAGTCCTTGTGGAAGATATAATGCCTAAACGTACTCCAGCAGTGTGGAACGGCAAACGGTGTACAAGGCCTTAGAATATACTTATACAACCGCAAGTCGTTTCTAGCACAGGGTGAATAAAGGCGGTATAGTCAACTCTGCGATCCACCGATTGGGCTACTGCTGTAGATGTAGTGAGAGCAGCTCAATACTTTCTCTTAAGCCGTTGAGCTTACACGATGCTGAGGTTTAATCATGCCAGCTTTCCGAAATAACTCTGAGCAACTTTCTGGGACTAGCATTAGTCGCATGTGAGACTTTGTTCTAGCCACGTGGTATAATTTACATAAATAGTTATGGTATCCTTTTAGGGTGGAATGGTTGCAGAGCATACCTCCTCGTGCAGGCCAATATGGGCGTTGTGGTACCATCCGTATGTAGTTACCAATCCCTTTTGACTTTGAAAAGCTCACTCGAAAACAAACCATTTTGTTGACGCTATAAACTTTTCTAGAGTTCTCATTTTTAGCCGGGACATATCGGCAAGGCCTTGAATACCGAGCTAGCTTAACCTTCTTCATTGAGTCTTACTGCAGCATTGACGGTAACCTATGGAGCAATTATATAGAACAAGCGGAAGTAAATCGAACATCGCATTTAGGGTTTCTGTTGGCTTAAAACAAAAAGCTCTTCCCACGGAATCGTATGCGCATATGAGTAGTTTGAATTTTGGAATCGGTTAGTACTTTTTTACATTTCAACAATGATATGTACATTTATTAATTATTTCTAACTAGTCCCTTCCTTACATCAATTATCAGTTGACATGCATAAATAAACGCCAGTCTGTTCTCACAAGCAGCTAGAGGCCAATTCAGTATTGTCATCGACAATCTCGTATATACATACATACGTGTGGACCCTGCAGGAAAATTTATCAAACTATAAGTTAACTGGAAGTTGGTTGGGAAGTAACTAAAGGTCACTATCATCTGTATATTTTCTTTGCGGAAAGCTAACTATAATTATATGGCGTTAGTCGCGAAATAGTCAAGGCTGGTTACCTCACCATTAGATGTCAACTAACTTGTAACTAACTACTTTTAGTTTATTTATTTACTTTATTTAACAATACAAATTTGTTTACATATTCTGCTGCAGGTGCTCCCATATTCGAATTCCACCAGGCATGACTGCAAAATGATAATATAAAATTTCGATCTTCATTTTATTTGCCCTGAATTCGAAACCGTATTTGTGAAGTGCAGAAAAAAGTGTACTCAAAGTCAAATTTGTATGAGGATATTTAAATAGAAAGTCCCGATTACGTCTGCATGACAATCCCCCGATTACGTCTGCATGACTCCTGCATTACTTTTCAGCTAATTTAAAGTTAGCTTTTGGTAGTTAACTAAAAGTTTTATATTTTATCGAAATATCGCAAAAAAGCTAACTACAAATAGGTTATTTTTTATTAATTGATGATTTTTTCTGCAGGGTATGTACATCTGTACGTTGATCCTCCACAGCCCGCCAGTCAGTCATTTAGTCATCAATCCTCATAAGTGCTCATTCTGTATTTCATCAACGTGCGAAATATTTGAATACACAAAACATAAACGATTCCAAAGCAAACCAAAGAAAGAAACAAATGAAAGAAAATATGTGCAAAATCCACAACTCAAAACTAAATACCTCAATAAAGTTAGCGAAACGGTTATAAATTAGCAGCGTCACACGGTCGCGTTTAGTCAACAAATGAAGGTAGGAGGAGTCGCGAACAAAACACTGGTGAAGCAGCCTTGCGCTTTGCTTTGCCAAGCCTACTTTTTATTTTGCTAAGCCAGGCGTTATTCTCATGTACGCGTGCGGGAGTGAGCGTCGTTAATTTGGCCGTTGATTTTAAAAAAGTTACAAGCAAATACATGCATAAACATATATGTATGTAAATAAGTTTGAAATTCAAGTCATTCAATGCATTCAACTTATTTAAATACGAAACTCGAACGATACGTACATTTGTGCTGTCTGGTATTCGGTAGAAAAAAGAGTCGCCAATATTTAAAAACAATAAAAATAGTTTCATCAATCTGTTATCGAGTAATATTCCAAGGTACTATGTTTTGCTGGAGACGTAATCCTCTCATTGCGACTAGGCCACTCAGTGTTTGGCCCATGAGTGAGTATGGACTAACACTTCCCACTTACAAGGAACGAGACATCATTCGCGTAGGTTTGTGAGTTCTATTTTCTTAAGTATCTTTTTTTTTAACTTGCACTTAATTACTACTACTACTAGAATTTAATGGGCTACAAAACTGCATTCTCAGAACCTTTCTAGGAAATCTAATTAAAACGTCGAAATTTTTACAAAAGTTTGTTGAATTATTTTTTTTTATTGTAAGTTGGACTTACACGGGTTTTTGGTTAAAGAATGCACTATTTTTTTTATAAAAAAAAAAAAAAAAATATTAAATAGCAAAAAAAATATTTTAAAACTTGTCAAAATTTCGTCCGTCTATAATATTTTTCGACCACTGTATGTATCTATATTTATAAAAAATACGAAAATTGAAGAACAAGGCATCTCTACAACCTACTAGTTAGTTTCACATTACAGCCCCCTGATTAATAAGTGATTAAGCTTATTTTCTCTCTACTTTCCTGTTAAATTTTACTTTTAAAGCCGCATGATTTAGTTTATAATATTCCTAGTATATGCATGCATATTGACACTCGATGTTTCGTTCCCAGAGTCGGACTTAAGTTCGAATCTCACTGTCAATTTTTCACCTATCAACAAAAGCAAAAACAAAAGCTGCCTCGGCATGCAGGAAACGCTCCACCACAGAATATGTACATATATCTTAAAAACATTTCTTCCGCACTAGAAGGCAATTTTAACACCTCCTCATCATCGCTTAATAACTCTCGACAAATATGTGTTCTTCTGTATGCTTATTGTTAAACATTTTTTCTTTGTACAACACTTTGTGGCATTGATTACAACCGCATTACATGCACTTTAAAGTTAATTAAAATTACTATTACCGCATCTGCTGCTTGAAGCTCAAATTACAGCATAGTGGTAGTATGTACTTCATCAAGCCATTGTCAGACCGACCGCCTTAGTGCAGGGCCAGCATTTCGGTTAGCAAAGCCACATACACACAAAAAAGGTGTTAAAGCACAACGAAACATAGTTTGACTTCACTTATTTATTTACGTACATATGTACATACTTGCGTGCATACTTACATACTCCAGCATATTTGCTTACTCACTTGAAATTGCCGGAGCGCATATTTTCCCAGCAATACTGTATTTCCTTATTTCTCAGGCATTTTTTCTTCTTTACTCGATGGCTTATATTTCAATATACCTACTCTCTCTTTTTCCAATGGTGTTTTGTTTGTTTATTGTTGTCGTTGTTTATATTGTACGTGTTGTATATTGTACGGCTTTTTAATATATTGTATTTTCTATTATTTATTGTTGTCGTTGTCTGTTGTTTTGTCATTGTTTTATGCAAATGCCATTGGCCAGTGTGGCATGTAAGATTTACCTATTTCCTTTTGTTATTAAAAACACACACTCACATATACATTTGCATGCGTTTATTTTCTTATTAAGTCTTCTTTATGGAGTCAGATTACCAATGAGAATTGAAACCTTAAAAACATCAAGTGACCAGAAGTTAAGAGAAGTGGTGGGTGCTGGAGAGATCGCAGTACTGCGACAAATACCAGTAGCAGCTGTTTGGAAAAGTCTTTACAGAATTCATGAATGAAGGCGATAGAGCAGCCAGACTAAAAAACAAAAGCTTTTTATTTCAAGCTTGTTGTTGTTGTAGCGGCACTATTAAGCCCCGCCTATTTCGCTTCATCATTCAATCATTGTCGTCAAGCTCATCTAAGGTTAGGCCCAGGAAACGTGCTGTTTCAATTGGGTTGGACCAAAGGGAGAGGGGTATCAGCTGAGTAGGATTGGGCTGGCATGTGAGAAGGTGGTTGGTGTCGTGCGGAGTGCCTCCACATGCCAGGCACTTATTGGAGATATTGGTGTCGAGTCTGGACAGGTAGCTGTTGAGGCGGCTACAGTATCCAGACCGTAACTGAGCCAGGGTAACGCGGGTCTCTTTTAGCAGTTGAAGCTCCGTCACTGCTACAGGTGGTGATTGGGCTCCGATCACGGGATCCATAAGCCGGAAGTCTCGGTAGGCGGTGACCGACTCCCTAGGAATTTCGTTGATCGCCCGTCGGTACGTGGTCGGGTCCAGTGGTTGGTCTATGTATGCCTGAACCGCGTACTTGTATACGAATAGGTCCTCCTCCAGCAAAGGTCTGTTGGGGTGTTCACTTCCGTGGCACCCCCACCAGAAGGTGTTTACAGAGCATTTTGTTGTGCACCCTGCCCGGAGAACACTTGGGCCTCACCGTGTAGATGGTGCTCAGGCGACATCAGAAGGCACCCTGTCGCTATCCGGAGTGCGGCGTTCTGACAACTCTGTAGCGTCGTCCACTGCGTCCAACTAGTCCCCGACGAACAAACTGGTGCTGCATAGTTTAGAACCGGCCGGCCAATTGCCTTGTGGACCTTGTTGCGGCTCTGTACTCTGTTGACAACTGCGGTTGTGTGCGTGGAGAGGCGTCTATGCCTAATTCTAGCCTGACCTCGTTCGTCCAGGTGGTAGAGAGGGACGCCGTTGATTTCATTGGGGAAAGTGTTAAGTTCCTTGCGGTGAAGAAACGAGAAAGGCTGGAGAGATAGCCGTTTTCTTTTGAGCAGAGGTCATCAATTCCCAGACGCCAATATCGAGGAGCCGTTAGCGTATGAAATCAGGGAAACTCCCTCAAGTGGCTGCGGCTGAAGATTACTGACGACTGTCGACCGCTCATATAATTCACACGACCCTCGGATGTAAATTGATGGCTTACACTTTAACCTGAATGGCAGAGTTAACTTGCTTCATCTTGCGAAAAGAAACCTTGTGGGTTGTACTTATACCATTAAGCCTAGCTGGTGGTCTTTCAGCTGGGTTTCCGGTCGTTCATTGGCCCAGTTGACCCCGACAGACACACAGCCAATGCACGCAGACTTGCACCAGGTAATGGATGCGTTATCGTCCACTTTGCCCGCCTGAGATGTGTCTTGCTGCAAACACTAGGGCCTCTTTATCTTTAACTGTAATGATGAAAATCGATATATTGACAAAATTTAACGATACTGTATGTATGTGGCCACATAATAAGGGACAAGTTTTGACGATTAACTTCTTTTTATTTATTTTTTTTTGTTACAAGATGCAGCTTATATAACAACGAAAACCAACGAAGTCTAACCTTGTACAAGATTTATAATAAATCGAAATTAAAAACAAAAAATTATCAATTTTTCTAGAAAAAATTCTAGTAAGAATTCGCGTTATAAAACTAGGTACACGAATTCCTTCGAAAAATTTTAATTAAAAAGTGTCAAATTTCGATGACCATTTTTTGAAATTTTGCGAATTTTCAATAATTTTACACATAACAATTAATTTCTTCATATTTATCGAATACATTTCTCGTATATATTGATGTGTTTATTAATAATCGTTAATCGGAGTGACAGGGATGAATAAGTGGGCAAATATTTATTGAATGTATTTCTTGATATTTATCGATATATTTATGATTGGATCACCGTTAAAGAATGTATATTGATTTGTCAAATTTTTCCGACAAATTTATTAAGGTGCACATTATGATTTCACTATTGCCATTATCGATATTGATATTTATCGATAAAACTGAGTGACGGTTAGGGCTCGATATATCGAATTATAAAATATATACGATATACGATAAATCTATTTAGGTGCACATTATGATTTCATTATTACTGTTATTGATAATAGTAATAATAATAATAGATTGGCGCTTACACATATGTTAGTGTTTGGCCGAGCTTCTCCTCCGACATGTAGCGTGCGCCTTGATGTTGTCACACAAAGCAGAGGGACCTACAGTTTTACGCCGACTCCGAACGGCGATTGTATTTTTATGAGAAGCTATTTTTCATGGCAGAAATACACTCGGAGGTTTGCCATTGCCTGCCGTTATCGATATTTTTAACAAATATTTATTGTCTAAATCTATTAAGGTACACATTATAAGTTCATTGTTACCATTATAATTATTATTATGATATTTATCTATAAATTTTTTTTAAATATATCTATAAGATTATTGACTATGGATATACGGTATGATGAAATCTATATGTTAACAAATTTATCGATAAATATCGATTAATGAATTAATATGTACGTATGCTAAATGTATTGATTTTGGTACACATTATGATTTACTAATATTCAAATTTTTTTTTTAATACTGAGCGATGTATTTCTGTATTCATCGATATATTTTTGATATTTATCGATACATATTTTATGTTTATCGATAGATTTTTTCTAAATTTTATTAATCAGACAGGCTATGCAATTCACTTCTGTGTGGATTTCAACCAAAGTCACTTTGAATTCAAATTGAAATGGCTTGAAATTCACTCGTAAGTGAAAAGCAGAATCTACATACATACAAACATATGTATGTATATCGAAAGTCATTTCTAAAGCGATATCGCCAACTGCCGATAACTAACCATTTATAAATCTTATGTTTTCAAATATCGGACAAATTGCGATTTGCTTAAAAGCAGTTTGTTTGTCATTTATTTAATCGTCTTGACACTATAACTAAGCTCTATTTAAACTCTGATCACCAGAATTCGTACTGCCGTCAGATTTATAGTTAAGCCTGATCTGAAATGTGAATTACAGTCATATGTTATCATACGCTTGCATACCCCACGCATGAATATACATATTTGTATGTATGTGCTTGTGTATGTATGTATGTAAGAAAAAGCTCACATAAATTCTTAATCAAATCTAAACCACATACTGCATATATAATTTGTATAATATAGCAATTATTGATAATTCCGCAAAACAAAAAATATCGAATGTGGGACACAATAACGCCAACAGCAGCGATCAGCATTCTTACTCCCTTCATTTCCCGCAACGAATCGACAATTTTATGTTGAAATCAAGCGCGCCGAGTTTTATAAATTTTGCTCTTGTATTTCACAGTTCACTTTGCAGCTTTTTCCGCTGACAATTACACTAACTTTGTGTATGATTACTGATGTCATTAAAATTTTCATTCTATCAAATTGCGAGTAACAAAAAGATACCTACTCACAAAAAATTATCTCATGAATAGTAACTAAAATCAGATGTACATTGATTTGAAAATTAACTTGAGTGAAAACAATTTCCTAGCAAACACAGATGTATCAATCAGAAACGTTTAAAGTCCATTGTCCACTCAGGCATATCCGGCGGCGTGCTATTGCAGGCATCAGCAGATGATTGGGCCAGGGAGGCGCACGCAGCAGCAGCAGCAGCAGAAAACGCGACATTATTCTAATCACGACGCACAGTTAGTTGTCGGCGATTTTACAATTTCGCTAATGGTCAGTTGAGTTAGCAACTGTTCATAGCGGTCAGTGGTCATACGCATAACTGTGCCGGTCGTATGGGCGGTCCGTGGTTGTACCAGTATTATATGTAGGCATATGTATGTACATACACACATAGGTATCTATGGGGAACTGTATAGCAACAACGAAATGACCACTAGCGGTATTATTCTTGATTGGTTTATATAGGGCGGACGTACACGCACACATTAGCAGTCACTGTGCATACATACATTTGTGCTGAGCTGCCTGCATACATACTTACATATGTTTGTACGCATGCAATTATGCAGGGATTCTGTGCAAATCCATGTGTGTTGTATGTAGGGCGAACGACCAGCCAGCATTAAGTATATTAGATCGGTGTAGCGGCGGTTAGGGTGTGCGTCTGCTTTCGCATAAATTCCAATTGCCTTGATGTTGTGATCATTTATTTTGAGATTCGTTCCAACAAGGGTTATCAACTTGATTTCAATACAAAAATAAAAATTTAGGCAATTATGTAGTACATACATATGTAGGTATAACACTGCGGAACAAAATTCAACTTTTAACAAAGCCTAGAGTGCTCAGGTTTGATAGCTGTTGGCCATACGAACAATGACTGCATTTTCTCAAAACAATCGTGTTCTCGAGAAAAAAAAATGTATGTTCCAAAAATCTGAGTAGGTATATCGGTAAAAATTTTATGTTTCGGGTTCACCTGGGCTTGCTCGGGCTAGAACCCATTAGACTTAGGATTCGGCAGGTTGGTTAGTTTACAAACTTTCTGGCAAAACGAATTTCCAAAATCGAAAAGCGAGTGAAAAGTTTTTTTACTACACCTTTGGTATATTATATATTTTTTTTGCTGCTCCCACTCAAAGATTCGAAGCGGCAGCAGTCTTGAGACTACTGCGGAATGTTAGATAATGTAAAGGAGACTTTTTATCGAAGCTAAGATTCCTTAAGTAAGCTACAATTCCACGGATTGGGTCCAATTTTTATATAATACCAGATCTTTAGCAGTTTCGCTAAATTAAAAACCCCAACTAATTCTTATACCGAACCTCAATAGTTAGTCAGTTCGAAGATACTGAAGATAAATCTCTTCCGTGTACGTTGAAGACTTTGTATGAGTTCAAGTAGATGTTTTCTTTGCTAAGACCGCTTTAAGTGTTAGGAGCTCAAAATAGAAGTAAATAATTATACGACGCACACTGGGGCAGGAGGCCGCCCTCATAGCTGTCATCAAATATGTAAATCAAAGCTTTAGACCTTTTAAAATGAATTTAATGTTTTCCTATACATATTTGCTATTAAAAAACTAAATGAGAAAGAAATGTATTTGTATTATATAAAAATCGTCGGAATTACTTTGTATGTAAGAAAACGCACAACTCCGTCAACAAAAAAAAATGCCAAAAATCATCGGTAAGTCCTGGCTACTTCGAACTTGCACTTCAACATTAACTTTGAAAGTGCTAAAAAACTGCGTACTCAAAATAAAATATTTCTAAGGAATCTAATTAAAATGTTTGAAATTTTTACAAAAGTTTGTACAATTTTCTGAAGTCGCAAATTTTGCAATAATTAGAACAAAATTATTTAAAAAAAATTGTTAATTTTCAGTAACATAAATATTTAGAATTTTTGGATTCTGGCTTAAACATGAACCGATGAAAACTCGGTTTGTTCGATTGTAAAAATCCGGCTAAAAATATTAAAAAAAAAAACGGTTTTGAAAAACACCGAGTCAATCACTTATTACCAAACTCACTTCCCATGACAGGATATACAGATTTGCCCGCCTTCACTTTAGGAATACGCCTAGCGTTTTTAATTTAAAAAAATTGAATTTCTTTATTTCAAAGCATTTTTGTTGTTGGCTGCTGCAAGCTTCTGGCAAATTGCTGATTTCCGACACTCCAACCACTTGCCGGTTGTATATGTACATACATATGTACATATGTAGCTAAGCACAAACCCAGTAAAAAATATGATCATGCAAAGATTAATCCTAGACAGGGACCGAAAATAACCGTTAAATACGCAGATTTTTAGTTTTCGATCACTGCAACATCGTTAAATTTTGTTTTTATGAGATCCTAACGGAGTGAATAAAGGGAATATAATTTTGAACTTCTTTTGACCTCAGAAACGAGAACAAAGGGAGTAGTCTTCGTATATCCCTTGGCGCGTTTATTACTCCAAAACGTATCAATAAGCGAGGAGTCAACACAATTTTTGGAAAACCTAAAAAAATGCATTCATTACTCGCTTATTGCTCCAAATGGATGTGCAAGCCATTATAACTTCGGCTCGATTTTGGAAAAAAAAAAATTTTTTTACTAGGAACAGACTCTCACTCACTCACTCGTACATTCATATATGTATTTGCATTTTTGTTCGTCATCCGTCGTTGTACGCTCATGGCTGACTTTGTGGCATTGTTTGGCAATTGTAGCATTATTGCTTCAAAAGCATTTACAGCCTAACCGGCATTGCATTGTTAGCAAAAAAAATTCAACAACTACATACATATGTATGTATGTACTAATATATGTATAAAGTTGATGACAACAATTTGTGCGTTTTCAATGCGAAAAACAATTGTTGCAATTACCGTAGTCGTTCTGTTTGTTGGTATTGTTGTCGTTTTGCGCTTTTTCAGTTTATTTTCGCCCCTCCATCTTCGACTTGCTGTCGCCTGCCGCATTTTCACACACGCGCGCATAACTGTGGCTCCCGCCGCCCGCTTTTGTTTCTATGTGACATGCGCTTAATATTTATTTTCGTTTCGAGTATTTTCAATTAAGCTCGACTCTCATACATTTTTCCTGTACTCAAACTGCCACTTCTGTGTAGTATTTCTCGTTCTTAGCTATGCTGCGCGGCGTATATGTACGTTGTCTTCTACCTTCGACCAACCACCCACCCCACCTCTCATAGACACCAGCGATCTTCAGTCTCCACGCTTGTATGTATGTATGTACGTACAAACAATCACCATCCTCATCACCGCCATGTTGTTGGGTTATCGCAGTTAGCAATAATTGTGACTCTTTTCTACGAGTATGTTTGTATGTATGTATGCATGCATGTAGTCACATCAATGCAAATACATGCACACACACACACACACAAATGTAGTATTTTCAGATATTTTAGCGCATAAATATTGTATGACCCCAATTGTGTTCACTTTCCTTCGGTGCGCACTTGACGCTCAACTCATTGCGCTCGGCTTACATAGTCAGTCAGCCGTTCAGTCATGCCAAACAAACAGATGTACTAAATGTATGTACTTATTCATGTACCATATTTATATGCATGTGTGTATGTTGATATGTTTGCATGCGGGCAGACAGACAAATAATCGGGTCCAATGCACAGTGGTTCAAAATTGGCATTTTGTGTTAATTTTTCACTCAATTTTATTATTAATTTTTTTTTAATGAAAGCTAATAAAATTTTCAATAGACCAGTTGAGCCTGATTTTTGTTTGTATTAATTTTTTTAATGCAAGGTGCCGAAAAAGTAGCAATTTTGAAGAAACCCCATTCTCCATTAGTTGAAAACAATTATAAGCTTCTCTCAAAATGAAAAAAAAATATCTGAAATGTTATTTAAAAATTTCCATCAAAATTATTAATTTTTTTTTTTTTGTTTTTATAAACATTTTCGGTGGGACCTCTTTGCCTGCCACTTCCAACTTGCACTTTGCTTAACTAAAATTTAATGATCTATAAAACTGCATACCCAGCATTTTTCTAGAAACTCAAATTTTTTTTTCAAATTTTATTTTGTGAAATTTTTTTCGTTTTGGGGCACCCTATAATTGTTTTCAAGTCGTTTTTACTATGTAACATTTATTAACTGGTCTCTTGCAAATTTTATTAGCTTTCATTAAAAAATAATAATCAAATTGAATGAAAAATGAAGGCTCCAGTGCATTGTGAACACTAAATTCCAGTCTTGAGCCACTGTGCAATGCAACTATGAGCTCGAATATCTTCGTACGTCACTCAGTTTACCGAGTCTAGTCTGTCGCTTGCCGCAAGCGTGAGCGTCGTAGACGAGTGTCGTCTTAAGTGCTCTAAAGTTGTGGATTTCAGCGAGTTTGACCCGTTTTGTATAGCTTTCCCATCCACTTTGTCTTCAAATATTCAAAAGATATGTAAATATGAACAATATAGAAGATGTAGTACAAACACTTAAAAATCGTTTATTTACCCATTAATTGACTTGATGAGGGCAGACCGCTCAGTTCAGACGTAGAATTCCAATTGCTTTTGCACTGACTGGCTGTCGTCTGCAATGGGCAGTGGGCAGGGATGGCGAATGCAATTGCCAATGTCATTTTCGACTGCAGAGAGACAGACAGAGATGGCAACTTTGTACCAGGAAGTTTACGGAAATTCGTTAATCAATATTCTTGAACTCAAGGTCAAAGACATTCAAAACTTTGAATGGGAGCGGAAATTGTTGTGATTTACATACAAACATATTCTTACATACATACATATGTTTAAGAAGATAGTAAAATTTATTTAAGAAATTCACGTACAAAAAATATCCCGCGTTAAAGCTTTGTATAGATTTTGTATGGCCCGCAGAGAGTAAAGCCCTCTACAATTGTGTCTGATTTAGGGCAGCGACGACCAAAGGGAGCTTTTACTTTGTGCGTATCCATGAAAAATTCATACTAAGCTTATCTCGCAGGATGTATTTATTTAGATTGTTGCTGATTTAAACCAGCGGCGACTAGAAAGAACTATAAAAGCTTTTTAAAGCTTTCTCTAGATTTAATATGGGCGCATATAGAGTAAAAGAAGAAGAAACTTTTCATGGAAATTATCTACCTGTTGTAGTGGTCTAATCTTCAAAGCCTCGGGAACACACTTTATAAAAGGGTGCGCGTATATAAAATTTACAGAAAGCTTTAAAAAGCTTTTTCCGCGGTTCATATTTTGCTGCGACAGATTTAAATGATAAGGCTCTTCTGAATATAAAAAAATTATTAAGTTATATTTCGAGTTTAATATCGCCATATTTATTTTGGATATTTTCTCTATTTTTAAATTTAATAATCTACACATGTATATATTTGTCGATCATTTTCGAGCTGCGCTGTAATCGATATCGCCACCGCTATGGTTATCGATATCAATTTTACTCGTCGTCGTTGTTGTTTACCGATTTGTAAGAATACTTTTAAAAAATATAAATATTTATCGGAAATCTTATCCCTTCGATCGCTTCCTGAAGAATATATTTGAAAATCTTGTGTTAAAATGTTAGCGATCGGTTGAGCCGTTTTTAAGAAATCGTGCTTACCGACTTTGAAGACAACATTTTGAGAAAAACGCGTTAAAGTTTCCCAACTTTACTTTCCAATACTCCCAACCCGTCCCAACTAATATGCGTGTTTCTATATATATATTTGCAAATACTTACGTATGTATGTAGCGACATTTTTTTCAAAATTTTCTCTTTGACGGAGAAATGTTCCACAGCATCTAGATGCATTTTTACATCAAAAAAAATAAAAATAAAATTAAAAAATGTCGCTTACATCCGCTTAACTTTCTGTTAAATTATGCTGTAATTTTTAGGTCTTTCTTTATATTACACAAACAACGTCTCCCTTCCGTCTGCAGCCCCGTGAAATTTTTTCAACGTACCAGTTGTTCTTTCGAACTCGTTAAAATCCAAAAACTTCTTCGCTTGCGATGAGTTTAAGAAGCAAGAGATCCGAAGCAGAAGTTTTTTGTTGTCTACTAGTAAAAATCTCGGGATTTCATACTAAGTGATCACTAAGTATACGTATGTACATACAGACTTACAAAACTTCCGAAAATGTTAGAAATTTGATTCACCTCATTTCTAGTCACTTTTTTCGTAATTATTTTCAATTATCTTTGCACGCGATACTCGTTACAACATGAAATGAAAATTAGAAATACAACTAAACAACTAAAATACCATCAATCTTCATAGCCAAAGAGGAAGGAAATTTCCAGCAGCGTCACTACTAGCATAATTTTAGATAAACTCATTCGGCAGAATGCAGTGCAGCCGCGCCGTCATTGCTGCGAGCACACAAGCACTTGTTGCACACTACATGTTGCATGCAACGTACACGATGGCGACGGCCTAGGCTCTGCGCGCATGCGGCGGCTACACGCTTTCATCGCTGTTGTGCTTTATTATTATTAGTTTTTTTTTTTTTTTGTTTCAATCATTTTTTCCAATAAGTACTTTGGCATCATTTTATTTCCTCTTCTACTTTGATTGCATCGATATTGTTGTTGGAAATGTGTTGGCTTGTTTTTATTTTTATTGCTTTCTTGTGTGTTTTTACACACGCAACAGATGCTTTGATTTCGAAAACCATTTACGCTTTCGATCGATGAGTCTTTGAGGATGGTGACAAATGGGTCACACCGCTGTCTACTTGTCGACACTTAAAATGCTTTGTACAATAGAAAAAGTGTAAGTGCTTTTTTTTGTGGATGCATACAGCTTTTTCTTATTTCGACTACTGGAAAAAAAAACTACGCGCCATACTTCATTACTACCCTCTAGGAAAGTGCACTACTACGACAGTAAATAACTATACCTCGTTCTAGTTCATTAAACGAATAGTTCACACTCACAATTTCTAGTATAAATGTAGTTTGGAGTAAACTTTTCTGAAATAAAAGTTTTCTGTTCTGGTAATTATCAATGTATTAATCGATATCTTTCTCAGTGTCGGCGAATTATTTATAGATTTCGTTATTCATAAGAATACTTACGTACATTATAGTGGTTCAATTTTTATATGGGGGAAAAAAATGTTATCCTAGAAACCAAGGCGCCTCTTAGTTTTTCCTTTAGATATGTGTATTATCTATACCAACTTTCAATTTTCTACTGTAACCAATGCAGGGTGCTCAATGACCTTAAAATGCGTTACTGGATCCCTGTGAAACTTGCAAAAATATTGGTGATTTTTATAAAAAGCTACTGTTGCCATGACAACTGAAGCTTGTGATATTTTTTTAGATAATTTAAATTCGGAATGTTCTAAGGTTGCGTAACTATTATGCTTTTATACTCTTAGTCGAGTCATAAAGTTCGTTGAACCAAATACTTATGTTTAAGCGTCTTGAGGTTTTCCTGCAGGGCACAGTCACTTACCTTAGCGTATGTGTGTGTCTGTTTCTACGCAATTTGCTCTCACTTATAAATATTTTAGTATAATTTTCTGTTATTACCACATGTTTTGCTTGCCATTGTATTCTACAGTTGCCACAGTTACAGCTGTAGACGTCATTGAATCACGTCTGCTCACAAAGTTCAAGAGTTTATGTTATTGCGGTTTCTTAGCCGACAGTGGTGCAATACCGCCAAACCGGAGAATATCGAGGTTTTCTCAAAGTCGGTAGGGTTCCGAAGTTAAGTTTTCCTTTTCCACTATTCTTCAATTTTTATATATCGAAACATCCCTCCCCCCTCCCCATCCATCACAGTGCATTTCCTTGATCTTATACGCCCCTGATCGTTAAATTTTGGCGGCGGACAATGACATTGATGCCTTATGTTTCAAATTAAGTTCTTAATACTTTTCCCTGCAAAACCAACCACGACGTGTTTTATGGCATGGACAAAAGAGGTCAAACTGAATTTAGGCATACGGGTCGACGATACTACAATACCAACCGCGAATAACCAAAAACTGGTCGCGGTTAACTTTGACAGCTTGCTATTTTCCGTTATCGTAAGCGTCAGTAAAGTCCTTGCTAACAGCACTTGAGGCAAAGAGATGGTAAACTCGATGGTCCGCCGGTTATAAAATAATACTGCGTCTCTGTGATCACTGGCCACTTGTAGGTCGAAGTAAACGGAGTTGCAGACCCGTCGCACTGTATGCCTTCTTCTATGGCCTGAGCATCACTTACATAGCGAGGTGGAAATGCACTCACCTAAGCAGCATAACATCGTGCTGAGAAACAGTTCCTGTAGGGATGTTACCGCAGGGGCCACACCTGCAGGCACTTGCTCAAAGCCGCTGCTGTATCGCTCTTTAGAAACCATTTAATGAACCTCATGGGCCAGGTTCGGCCATACGCACGTTATCCACTGAGCATAACAGACTATATTCAAGCTTTAGAAGGCTATTATCGATAGTCAATTAACCGCTTCGTCAAATCTCGCGCCATGAATGACGTCATCGGAGACCAACACCTTTCGCCGACGAAGAGTTGGAACTGACTCTTACGACTCGCGCGTTTATTGTCACAGCTTGGTTCTGGATATTGTAGCTGGTTGAGCTGCTTCTTATCCAAAATCAACGCCGACATGCCCAATTTAACACCCCTTTCCCTATGGCTTATCCCGTCGGAGAAGCGCACATGCTGGGCTTATCGTTAAAAGATTTTGGCGACAACACTTGGTGGATTCACTGATCTAGGTAGAGCTTGGTAAGCTGCTCCAATGGCAACAAGTCTACGTTATTACTAATGACTTTCGCCATAGATTAGTCAAAAATGTATTGCTTACATACGTCTTTTAGGAAATATCTTTACATCCAACGCATCTTTCTCTCAGCTTTGACAGTGGTTGTGGGACATATGAACCAGAAGAACCTCTTGTTAGCACTATTTCTGTCTATACGTCTATTAGTTTCTAAATCAATTAACAAAATATTAATAGCTGTGATTTTTTTCTTTCGCCATCTTTGCAGAATCCCAATCTCCCCGCCAATGCCTCACCATTCCGCCGGGCTTGGGGTCAGTCGTCCTTTCGCACGCCACGCACCGATAAGCACGCCCATCACCAGCAGCAACAGCTGCAATTGCAACAACAATCCGGCCAGCATCAGCATCTCAGTCCATTAGTGCGTCGCGCCTCATCGATGACTGCCTCCGACAATGATGTCTACATCAAGTCCATGCATCACGGCGGCTACCATGATGAGCTCAAACAAGCGCGTAGTCAACATCAGTTGGCTACAGCAGCGGCCGCTTTGGTGGCTGCGAGAAATGCCGATTGTTCTGCGGAATCTATGGCAGCACCACAATTGGCGACGACAAACGCCACGTGTAGTAACAATAACAACAATGGAGACAGCAATGGCATTGGACAGCTGAAATTGTCACAGCTCAAGACCACACTTGCGCCTCCGCCCACAGATAATGGTGGCGTTGGCGGCGTGGCCGGCTGGGGTACAGCCTTTGAACGGTTGCTGGACGATCCCGCAGGCATGCACACTTTCGCCGAATTTCTGAAGAAGGAATTCTCTGCAGAGAATATCTACTTTTGGACCGCTTGTGAGCGCTTTCGTGCGCTGGAGAGCGGCGCTGAGCGAGCAACGCAAGCGCAGGCAATTTTCTCGAAACATCTGGCAAATGGCGCTTTGGAGCCAGTAAACGTCGATTCGCACGCGCGTAGTTTGACACAAGAGAAATTACAGAGCGCAGAACCGGATATTTTTGCGCCGGCACAGAAGCAAATTTTCAATTTAATGAAATTCGACAGCTATCAGCGTTTCATACGTTCCGACATGTATAAGAGTTGCCTAGAGGCGGAGGAGAAGCGCCAGCCATTGCCGTACAAGGCGGACGATTTAGATGAGTTGCTAAGAACGCCGGTGCATCAGCAGATAGTCGCTGCAATAGGCAGCGCTGCGTCGAAGGTTAGTAAGCAAACTTTAATTTCGCAAAACACTGGAGTTGTCAAGTGCCAATTTTTATTTTGATTATTATTATTTTTCCCCCAGCTGAAGAAGTCCGCCAGCAATGCAGAGGACCGCTGTCGCAAGAGTTTGTTGCCTTGGCATCGCAAAACGAGCAACAACAAAGCACCACGTGATGTTGCCGATGCAGGCGCTGAAGCGAAAAGCTCAATTAATAAGCATGCGCCACTTTCCAGTCACTCACTCAAATTGGCGCACACACAGAATTCACAAAGCGACATACATAGCTCACGTTCGTCGCTCTCCTCCTTCGATGGACTACCTGGCGCCTCTATACTGCCAGGCACGTGTCGCGTCATCTTGAGTGATGCCTCCACAACAATGGTGCAAATGCGCCCCAACGAAACCGTTGGTCAGCTGGTGGAACGTTTACTGGAGAAGCGTGGCCTTAGCTATCAATATTACGATGTAGTGGCCAAGGGTACTACCAAATCGATTGATTTGCAAACTTCATCACAGACACTCGTTGGCAAGGATGTGCTCATAGAGCAGCGTGTCGCTTTCAAGCTGGATTTGCCCGATCGCAAAGTGATCTCTGTGAAAAGCAAACCTAAGAAACAATTGCACGAAGTTGTGCGTCCCATTTTGCATAAATACAACTACGATTTCGAGGCGGTACAGGTCGTGTTGCGCGAAACGCAGGAGCCAGTCGACCTGTCGCTCACTGTGACTTACGCTGATGGGCAGCGGCTGCAGGCTGTATGGTTGAAGCCACCGCCATTATTGCTTAGCAGCGACTATCAAAATGGCAATGGATGCGCGGCCAAGGTAGCAAAGCCTTCGGCTTCGACAAAGAGCGTCTCCTTTCCCAGCAGCGTGAAGCAAGCGAATGGTGGCGGCAGTGTGCGCAATGCCACCAATGGTACTGGTATAGTTGTGAGTTCGCTTTCGTCACATCCAAATCAGAGCGCCTTGGATGAGCTGACCAACAAAGTGTTCACCGAGTTGATGCAGGTCAAAGTAGAAGCCGCGAGCGCAGAAAAGCAACCGCAATTGGTAGCAATCAACAGCAAAGCGAATGATCTCGCTTCGCTTAAGGTGAGTTTGCTAGAAAATGATCTTTATTTGCTATAAGAGAAAATTTGATTATAATATTGAACGCAGCGATAGTTTTATCGATAAATTTATCGATTACTATACCGATGTGCGCAGGTATCGGTCATGTTAGATATCGAAAATGTTGTCGAAAATCCGACGCTAACTATGCCGACATAACTACATCGATTTTATTCGATATCGATCATATTATCGATAAATATCTGTGTATGATGTGTGGATAACGAAAAATTTATCGATAATATCGTAGCATTAATACCGTAAATAACAGCTAATGTAGACATCTAGTTTCAAGTCAAGTCCTCATAGGTTTAATTTTTGTTTTTTTTCGTTTTTAAATTTAGTCCGATGACTGCGCCTCAGAAACTTCATCCATTTTTGAGCGCATACGTCGACGCGATGCCAATATTGCTGGCCTCAAGCTGAAGCTAAAAAAGCGATCCACAAGCAGTCAACATTCCGAGGAGACGAATCAAAGCAGTCATACAACAGTTAGCAATGGACAACTAGCTGCGCCTACAGTGTCCACTGCAGCGTTGGATATAAAGAAACCGATTATTGCAAAACTAAAAGCGGGGGTGAAACTGCAAATGCCCGAGCGGGTAGCCGAAAATCAAGGTAAGCATAACTAATAGTGGTTTACAGTTATGCCTGATGGCCTGGCTGCAGTGGGCTAGCACTTTTTCCCTAGCAGTTCGGGAATAATATTTTTTTTTTCATTTCCCCGTTTTCACAGATGAACTACTCGAAGGCTTAAAGCGTGCCCAGCTCGCACGGCTAGAAGATCAACGCGGCACGGAAATCAATTTTGAACTGCCCGACTTTTTAAAAAATAAAGAAAATCTCAACGCTTCGAAATTGCGTAAAGCGCGCGCTAATCTCAGTCCTATCAACAAGCCCTACACAGCTACTGCGGCCACTACTTCACCCATGCATGCCAGCTTCACCACTACCAGCGTCTCCACCGCCTCAGCAGGCACCGAGGAGCTACCCTCACCGCAGCTTGAACGTCCACAACCCGCGCCACGTCTTTCCATAACCAACAAGTTGAAAGGAAACACACCACTCGCGTCTGCTCTGAAGCCAGAGGAGGAGTCAGCAGCACCGACCACCACCAATTTACTTGAAGGACATCAATCGCAGCCAACCACACCGCAACCAAATACTTCGAGCTCATCGCTAGAAGCTGAGTATGCAGCGGTAGCGGGTAGTTGCAAGGGACCACCCCCCTTGCCGCCCAAACCCAAAGTGTTGCCCATCAAGCCATCGAATTGGGGTGCTGCTTCTGCTGCTGCTGCCAACCTGTCTGCCTCGTCCACGACAACATCGCCCACGACTCCCTCAAAGACATTGCCGTCGTTGTTGCCGGTGGCTGCACCTAAAAACTACACCACTGTCGGGTTGTCTAAGGGCATTACCACAATGGTGGAAGATGCTCCAAAGCTGCTGCATGTCGCCAACAAGCATTGCTTATCGAATGAGATTGTGCCGCGTAAAACGCATTTGAGTTTAGCAGCTGAGCAGCCGACATCAGCACGTTGTGCCTATCTCGAGGAGCCGAGTAGTAGTTTTGTTTGAATGGGGAGAGAGATATAAAGAGACATATATGTATGTATATAATAAGATAAGGGAGGGTGTGTAAGGGTTATAAGATGGCTTGCATTTTCCAATTCCATTCTCCTAATAGCCAAAATTATTATAATATTCAATATCCACGCCTAAGTGATAAACATTATATATGTATTTGCAAATCTTTGTACTATGTCCATAATGAACCCCTGCTATTTATTCGCATATTTCATTTTCAATTCATTGATATTACTAAGTTATCATTTTATCTATGTATTTGAATGTAAATATTTGTATGGCTTATATTCTATTTATAAATTTATGCATGCATAATAATACATAAACTTACACACATATGTGTGTACAAATTTTGGATGTCAGCGTAAAGAAATTTTTCAATAGCAGTTAATGTAATCATTTTAATCGACGAATGTTTCATATCTTAGGATTCAATTGTATTTCATGCAATGACAGTCATAAGCCTTAATTTTTATTACAATACTAAATATGTATTTGGGAAACATCGAAATTTTAGATAATAAAGTAATTTTATACATTAAATGCTAATTACATGTTTTGAGCTTTGATTGGCAAGGGTTTTTGAAAGTCAAATAATAAACAAAACTCTGTGGTAGTACATTCAATTATTCTATTAAGAATTCGTAATTGCTTGATTCGTTAAGCATGTCAGCATTTTCGCAGCGAGTCTTGATTGGAACTTAACCTCAAAAGAAACTTTAAAAAAATCAAAAAAAAAAAAAAAAATATCGCATCAAAAGGATTGAACCAGTTTTGGCAAGGGTAGTGTAAAATTCGAATAATTTCAGAAAAAATTTTAAATAATTGCCTGGAGAAAAAATTAGATCATATTCGGAGAACCTAAATTATTATTAAACAATTTATGGAATTTCTTGTGCTGTAATTCATTTTTGTTGATCAGCGACTCTTTACTAGATCAAAGTTACTGCTCATTTGCTGCGGAGAATACTTAATCAAGGCGTAGGTAGGTAGGTTGGTTACATTTATTCTATACGCATGCACAAACATATTTATATAAAAAATGTTTGTATGTTTATTTATTTTGATTCTTTTTTTCGGGCTCTGAAGCAAAGAGGAGGGACCCAGTGTGTTTAAATGGCAGGGAACTAAGCCCTCGTATAGCCAGGTTATTCCTCCAATATAATAATAGTTTTATTATTATTCATCAGATTATATTTGTTAAAATATAACTTTTTACAATTTTAGATAAAACTTATTTCTTTAAAATATTTCATTATTTATTTTCTTGGGACAGTTATTTTAAAGAATTTTTTATTTCACAGTTAATTTGTTCATACGGTAGTGCCGTTTCAATGGTACGCAATTAATATTTTCATTTAAATGCAATTTTTTTATTCTTTATATCAACGTGTATTACTTTACATATGTAATTTTATTTTATAGATATTTGGCCTTATTCATAAAAAATAAAGTAGCTTTATAAAAGGAACCTACTTTATTTTTTATGAATAGGGGCAATTATATTCAGTTTATTCAAACTTAATATTTTAATGAAACGACTTAGTTTTTTATAATTATTCCAATATAAATTTTTGCGTTTAATCACGAATGATTTTATTACTTTTCTTTTGCGAATAACGATTACTCGAACCTCATGTCCGAGGAGCCACTTTGCGACTCGAATATATTTATTCTATATAATTTTTAGGCGTTATATGAAAACAATTGGTAGCGCCTGAATGTATGCTACGTTTTTACACAACTTACTACATATTTATATTCTGTATCAGTGGCAAATTCTTGTGTTGGCAGGTGATGCATTGCAGTGTAATCGTTAGATTTCAATAAGGTTTATTTGCAAATGAAATCAATTCATTAACATTTCAGTATTTGTATGAACTTTTATTTGCCTGTTCGATAATTCAACATTTTTATTCTAAGGCCTGCCAGCAAATAGTATAATCAAATGGACGGACTTTGCGGCGTCGTCGTCGCCTTTGCCTTGCTTTCACTACCCGCCTCCACAGCTGACACCGTTGCCGATGCTGCCGCAATCTGCGCCGGCTGCTGTTGTGTTTGTTGCTCTGCACCACTTTCTAATTTCTTGTCACCTTCGGGTAACAGTTCTATTGGTTCTTCTGGCTCTTCAATTACTTGATAAGTAATTGGTGCTGGCTCCTTTGGTGGCAACCAGTCAGGTATGATTTTAGCGTGCAGACGCCATTTCCCATATTCATTGGAGATATGCTTTTCGAAAACCACATATTCGAGCACATCTTTAGCTACAATCTCACTGCCATGCATTAAGCGTCCAAAGCGATCGTAAATTGCCAACAATTGTTGTGTGTGAAAGCGCACAGTAACTTGCGCATATAAATTTTCTTTGCTTATGATATCCGTCACACGTGCATGTACGACGCGTGGCGGCTCCAATGATTGTATGAAGCTCCAGTGTATGGTCTTATCACGCACATTGTGCATCATTTCGGGATAACAGCGCTCCGTTACAAATTCACGCAATTCATGTTTATTCTTCGCTGCCATTTGAGTGTGCGCTGCAATATAGACGTCCTGAGACTGACTGGTAAAGTCACTGGTGCTAAAATCTTCATCGTATGAACGTATTTTACGCACGGCCATAACACTTTTTGATTTCTTCTCGAGAAATTCGAACTTTTGTTTGGCACCCGCTGAGGAAATGAATGACTTTTTGCCATCACCCTCTGGCGGCACATAAGCTTCGAAAATACCTCCGGTGCAACTTATATGGAATGGACGCTCCAACCAGGGTCGTGGTGGCAGCACACCACGTTCTTTCAATCGACTCCGTATTTCGTCCTGCGTCAGATCGCCAGGTTTCTCCTGGAAGTTGGGTAATTCCACCTTGACGAATTTTTGGGCACGTAGCTTCTTGAATTTCGGATTCCAGTGTTTAGTTTGGCGGTGACGCAATTGTTGGGCCTGTAATTGCAACAGCGCTTGCATGGCTGGGGGCTGCGCTAGCTTTAGGTGGAGGAAAAAGAAATAGATGGGCGATTACATTGGGGTTATGGTGCAATATTTTGGTGAATGACTTGAAGTAATCGATATTTACCTGTAGCATTTTAATGCCACAACGTGCTGAGGCTGCAAATTCCATTGTATGTGATATTAGTGTCTTTCTTTTTAAGAAAACGCAGGAATTATAGGCCAAATATTACTTTTACACAACCTTTTCGATCGGAATTCACATTTGGCGATATTAGAGGTGGGTAACTCAACTCAGAGTTGAGTTATTGAGTTGATTCCCATAAGTGGATCCGTAACTCAGACTCCCTGTCCAAAAAAATGTAACTCAGTAACTCATTTGATGCCCTAGGGCTCACATGATTCAATTGAATCATAGTGGCTCATATTTGTCCATATAACTCTCTCACTTCGCCACAGTGTTTAGCATGGCAAAGTCTTGCATTTTGTTTTTGCACGAGGCGAATTTATACAAGGTGGTGGCAAGAATACAACAACAACAACCACATGTATTTTGTATTGCGGGTGTTATGTCAAATCTCAAAAATTTCTTATAATTTCGTTTTTTTTAAGTTTTTCTCGAAATATGTATGTATGTAAGATATATAAAGATGTGCATATCAAATCAATTGCCTTTCCAACCATATCCACATATTGAAATTCGGTACAATAGTTTTCAAAAATGTATAAGATTTTGAAAATATTGAAAATTCCACCTTTACCCTCCCCTAGCAAGCCCCTATCAATTTGCACAAAAAAAAATTTACACCTTTCAAATCAGTAGAAAGGAGCTGACCACGCCCACTTTAAAGTTTTGTTTTATCTCAACGGCCGCTATACCGCATTTATGCCTCAAAACGAGTCTACGTTACGAATGAGTGTAAGATACAACAAAGAGTCAAATGAGTTAGTTGAATGAGCTGACTCCTTAAAGTTAATTTGAGTCATTGAGTCAATTCCTATAAATTTGCTGAGTTACCCACTCTTAGTCGATATGACAAAATGTCAAAATCAGCTTATTGGCCTAGTGCCGTGTGTTTTTGATTCGGTTATAAATCAAGTTTGACCACATCGGTGGCGAATGTCGCTGATATCAAATATGATTGGATATTTTTTCAATTTGCAGGAATGCGCCATGGCGATATCTTTATGTTATAACAGTGTGGCACATCAAAAAGATTTCGATACACATTTTCCAAAGGTTAATAATCTAGGCAAATGATGACTATCGCCGATTGGTAGCCGGTTACTTTTCCGTTGAAATTCACCTGTGCTCCAGGAAAATGTAAATGGTGAATTCCACTACAATGTCAAGAAGCAGCATATTTATTGATTTGTATTCACAATTTTTAATTCAAGTACGCAGCAGTGAAATTCGTGGTGCTCCAGGAAAATGTAGAAAATTTCGGTCTTTCAATAAACGGATTAATAAAATATTTACTAAAACTAGAAAACGATTGTCGGTAGTTCTTTTTGCAAATAAATTTAATATCGGGAATCATGGATTTTCCACAGCAATTGGAAGGTAAAAATCAAGTCTTTAGACAAGGCGAAAAAAGTATCGACTTGAATGAAAAAGTGGGTGGATAGTGGCAGCGGGTGGTATCGGGCAAACAATGCAGCAACAATAATTCATGCTAAGCATTGCAGTGGAGTGAATGTAGCATATGATTCTATGGAGTGGGTATTCAATTCCGATTGAAACGCCTTTGTTATCTCCTCAGCACCACTCGCTGCCGGTGTGATGCAAGCTGGAATATTGATTTTTCGGAAAAATGCATCTGCGATTCGCATGCAATTGAAATATGTTTACTTTGACCTAATATTTCTGTTTTTCTATTATTTAAGATCATGTAAAGCAACAATAATTGGCCCGAATTGGATAGCAGTTTTCTAAAATCTAAATAAATTCAAAAATATCCTATCATAAATTCCTGCATATAAAGTGGATATACCGGGAAATGTTTAGTTATTGGCCCATCGTTTTTGGGGTGGGGGGCGGAGGGGGAGGGGGCGTGGCCCCCCAAACCCCCCTCATTCGAAAGGGGCCAGTCGCCACTTTACGAAAAGCCCCACCCCCTCCTTGGGGACCTCCCACAGACCCCTAGGGAACCGTTTGAAAATGGGGTAAAAACGGCATTTTCCGAGGCAAACTGAGCAGTTTGAAGTGGAATATAACCCAACTAACAGAATCTGTGGGGTTTTTAAATAAAAGAAGTTATCCCAAGGTGGTTATCAGGCGAATAAAGGACCACCTTTCGCAGAGAACACCTTTGTGCGTAGGCGGCCTTCGGCCGCACTTAGGGATTATAACCCTCAGGCA
>NW_023458555.1:30520835-30552617 GCF_013731165.1 Rhagoletis pomonella | reverse complement strand
CGCACTTAGGGATTATAACCCTCAGGCAGTAGAATTCTCCTTTCTGTTTTGCGAAGAAAAGGAGCTGAATACCTTTTACAGAGAACACCTTTGTATATTTTTAATGCTTACAGGGTTATATCCTATTTTCTTTTGTCTCTCATTCTTTTGCATATTTTGGAGTTTGACAGCTGAACTACGCCATTTAATTTGCATATGCAACAAAAGTCAGACGCATGATTTAGAAGGTGTTTTTATTTAATAAATTGTGATTAATTGGTTAATATTATAGTTATAAAGAAAGTTATAGCTCATCGAGTAAAGTGTAAAGTGAAGGAGAATATAAAAATATATTGCTGATGTAGCTGCTTTAAGGAGAATAGGAGTGATAAATTTACGCTAATTTCCGAATTTTACAAAAAAGGGCATATTTCAAACCCAATTTGTAAATAAATTAGTGACCCAAAATTACAATAGTGGATGTTAAAATAATGGGTAGACCCTTGGCTACAAGTGTGTGCAATTTTTTTTGGATCGGGTCACCCCTTTGGACGCAATACCCCGAAAGAGGTGGGCCACTTACTAAACAGTACCCGATATACCTACCTACAAAATACTCTAACGTGTATACATTTTTCATACATATACATATCTACATAACTATCTTCAACTATATACAGAAATTTTAGTGGAGCGGCCACCATCCTCCTTTGATGTTATAATGGAATCACCATTGTGTGCTGCCAATAGCGTTGACCGGAAAGGGATCGCTTACAAAGCAGGCAACAAGTTTGAAACCACTTCTGTGTTAGACAAAATGAATACCAGTATAAATAGCACATTGGAGGATACGACACCAAGTGACTCTGGTGTACAGATGCTGGACTCGGAATCAAGCGAATTTATGGTAGAATCCATAACTTCACAGACAGGTTTCGAATTTGAAGAATTAAAATCATATGCACAAGAACGCGCTGATAGTAATGAACAGGTGGCTGTCGTGGCAGGGCCACCGTCAGCAGTGGAAGAACGTCATTTCGTTAGTGCGGCATTCGAAGAGATAGTAGCTGGTGTGGATACTAATTCTAATGTAACTACAATAGACTCGACAAACGATAACTCCCTTAATAACGTCCCCATCGAAGAAGCAATGACCACGAGCACTTGTTCTACTTTCGATGCCACAGAAAATATCGTATATCGGAGAAAAGTACGCAAAACACCTATCGCACCCAAGGCGCCCAAAAAGCGTGTCTCTTTTCACGAGGACATACTCAAGAATACACGCACCGACAACATACACATTGAGCATGGCTTCATAACTTATAAGGCAGGTCGAAAGGCACTACAACATATTGGCCCTGCTGGACGCTATTCGTGGTGTTCGGGGGGTGATGGCGGTGCAGCTGGCAAAAATGTAGCACAATCCGAGTTGTGTGCGCACGCGCACGAAGATGAAGGAGAACAAAAAAGTTGCGAACAAAGACGACGCTGTGTTGTCTATCGGAATGCATGCTCTGATGTACTCGATTATGGCAATTCCGATGTTTACGATATGGAGGAACAAAAGGCATTACAATATGATAATTCAGGAGTTTTTGAGTATATGCCAAAGGAACGTAGCGTTGCAGACGAAAATGCAGGTGTGAGCAACATTGGAGCAGAAGGCCAACAAGTGTTGTATCGATGCTCCTGCTCTAGTTCGAATTCCAGCTTGGACTCAGATGAAAATGAAAAAAATTCAAACAGGCAGCAATATGGACAGGCAAAAAGTAGTTCATGCGATTGCATCGGCATGAGTAATGCCAACAATAATATAATTGGTGAGTCATTATTGCGATTAACGGGGCTTGTGTTTTGCTTTATTGATAATGTAGCAGTCAGCAAAAAAGATTTTGAGGGAGGAAGAAATGCTTCTTGACTTTACCTACAATAATACAACAAAAAAACGTTCTACCTTATCCTGAGTTTCGCCCGAAAAAATTTTCACCCAAAAATGTGTAATCGGCCCATAGTAAATACATGGAAACAAAACGTGAAAGGGAACCGGTTCGGGAAAAATGAAACTCATGATAATGCTGATTATTTGGCATTAATTTTCAAAAGTTTTAACCATTACGAAAAAAAGAATGAGAATTATAAGTTTATTTTTTTTTTTTGCTAAAAGAAAAATTCGCAGGTCACAGTCAATAGCGTAGAATTGACTTAGGAAAACTGATGAAGAGCTTTAGACGCATCATGCATCGAAATTTAAAAATTTTACTGGTAAATTAACATACATATATGCATTTTTATAAGCAGATAGATAAGCAGTAGGGAAACCTTTTTTTACTAAAAAGTATGGTAGTAACTCCAAACTCCCTTTTGGAATGCTATTTTTTGTCTAAAAGCGCACTCGCACAAAAAATACGAAGATAATTGAACTAATTAATTTTCTATTTTCTTCCCTTTAGGTGACAACTGCTATTTCTCCGAACCAAATATCGACAACCTAAACGAGAATAACCAGAAGAAATCCGTTTGGAACAAGGAAAAGAAACCAAAGTCAAGTTGTTTAAAAAAACCCAAACGCAATACCAACATCATCTACGAGCAGGATCTGAGTACACGAGTGAAAAAATTCAATGTGCATGATATGAATCAACTGATTGATAACAGTAGCAAAATAATTATTGGATCGTTGAAGAGTATCTTCACCATGCCGCTTCCGGAACGCGGCGTACCCGAAGGCTCCGAAGATCTACAATCAGTTGTCGAGTGCATACCAGAACTGGAGCCACAAACGCCAGAGCATAAATCGACAAAACCAGCAGAAGATCAAATAATATCACCACCTTCGCCACCACTCAAACAGAAACCATTCCTAAGCAAAAGCCTCGATGGCTCTAAAAAGTCGCAAGGGGTTAAGAAATTTGTACACAATGTGGATGAGCAATTGCGACGTAAGAACGATGAAGAAATGTATGCACCAACGCGTCAAAGCAGTGATGAGAAAACTGTCGCAGATACGCCCAACAGGACGCTGCAGAGGCAAGAAGAAATCGATGCAGATCAGCGCGATGAGCTCGTGAACACCAATACGCAAACGCAACGGAGTGTGGAGTCGAATGACGTCGCCGTCACCGACATTCAACAGCCGCAGCCGTCTACTGAGCCACCGACACAATTTCGTAACAAATTTATTGTTAATTGTGAGAGCACTGTTTTCGAGCATACAGGTGTTTCCTACTGCTATGATACAAATGAAATGCTTAATCTCGATTTGGATACAGCTAGCCATACGCCTGGCAGTGTGGCTTCTAGCTTGCTATTGGAAGATGATACACCAATCGCACAACCAGAGCCGGATCAGTTGCGTAGTGCATTTAGCGCTGCTCCCATAGCCAAGACATTCTCAAACTTCTTTCGCAGTTTCAACAAGGATTCAACTTCAACGCCCAATGCTAAAAAGACGTCAACAGCGGCTACTAAGGGTATTAATATTGCAGAAACGCAGCAGAGATCAGGCATTGACATGAAATTCTGTGAGTAGAAAAATTTGATAGTAATATTTATTGGTCAAAAATTTCGAATTTGAAAATTTATTTACTTCGGAAACGAGCACTAGAAAAATCTATCTCATGATCCACTGATCGGATCTTAACCAGATTAGTATGGGACCACCTCTGAGACACTACCTTTCCGATGCAAAAAGAATTATCGGTTGACGTGGTCCAAAGTTATGCGGTAACATACATAAAAAAAATAAAATTAAAAAAATATTCCGACGAACTGATAACCTCCTCCTTTTTTGGAAGTCGGTTAAAAATGTTTAACCGACTTCACAAAAAGGAGAAAGGTTATCAATTCGTCGGAATATTTTGTTACCGCATAACTTTGGACCACGTTAACCGATTTCCATAATTCTTTTTATAAAGGAAAGGTGCTACCTCACTGGTGGTCCCATATTAATTTATTTTACATCCGATCATCGGATCATGAAGAAATTAACGATAATCTTAAATTTGTACATATGTATATGAGAATTGAAGTCGGTTTTTTTTTTTTGCTAAAAAATTACTTGTTCAATACCAATATGCTATAATATATGTACTTTGCTTTCTAGCACCCAATACCAACTCTCTTACGAATGCTAACGATCTCAAGCAACTTTCCAACCATCGATTACCCAACACAATCTCTTCATCGACAATATCTGAGTTGACCAACACTTCCAGTGCGAGCTCATTGCCACCAGCGATGTCAAAAGCTGTCAGTGCTTCAATTTCAGTTGGTAGTGTGGGCAATAGCAGCAACAACAGCCTAGCTATAGGACAAGAACTGCGTGGAAACATAGAAAAACAGCAGCGTCACTTGCCTTCGCCACTGAAGAAGCATGCTAGTGGCAGCACCTTGGCCGCACAACCACAACGCTATGGAACAATTTCGGGAAGCAATGGCAATACAGCTGCTTGTCCTCCATCCGATCCGTCTTTGCTTAGTCCTGATATTTTTAATGTCGGTAGCACTGTCGGCTTAGCAAGTAGTTCGGTTGGTGGCGGCGGTTGCGCAGCTGGTAGTTACATTGGTGTACGTGGTGGCTGTGGACGTGATTCGAAGAGCACCATACTCAGCGAAGAGTTTGATGATATTATAACCATTACAACGGATACGGATAAAAATGAAAGTGATATTGTTATTGTTGATTACCCCAGTGAGTTGAGTGAGCGACAATCTATGAGCGACTATGCGAATCTATTGAAGCCACCACAGACAAACAATGCAAAAACATCATTAATTAATCGTTTCTTGCGCAATGTTACACAGAAGAAGATACTGGAATCTTCCATACGCAAAAATAATTTCTTTGCTGGCAAGTTGAAAAGTGAGCAGAGACTATTCTCGGGAAATTTGTATGTACCCGGAGTGAAACCAAAGAACTATGAGCTAATTGACGATTTGAATGCGGAAATTGCAATGGAGATTGAAATGTCGGGTGCTAATTCGCCGCGACGTGAGTTGGTGCAAATTGACGATCTGCCAGGCGATGTGTCGCGTTTCGAACTTGGAATTGGGGAGATATCAATTGATATATTTAATGGAAATTATCTGCATATACTGCGCGATCCCACAGAGCAGCTGATGAAGGTAAGTTGGGCATTTCGGTCGCTGATAATAAGTACTAACATCATGCATTATTTCCACGTTCAGGTCTTTAAATTATACACCGGCTATAGTTGCGAAGGCTACATGACACCTGTTTTAGTTTTTCTTACCGATCGTACATTGTACGTTGCAGATTTAGTGCGCAATCGTTTATGCTCAAAATTCGTGCTCACCTACGCTGAGCTGGATGTAATACTTGTAAGCTTGAATTCGCGCTAGAAAGTAATACATTGCTTTGTGAATACATACATATGTTCTCTTTCAGATGGGTCCATTCGGCAACACTGTGTTGCTTAGCAATAGCACCCGAGATATGCAACAAGTATTACTTGCCGGTGGCCCATATCCCGCTGATGGTTTGGTAGCAAATTTGGAAATGTGCGCGCGTCGCAGTGGTTCTTCTTTGCCAGCTGTCGGCCAGCTATCATTTGCTCATCTTGCGCCATTGCAAGCCTTTGTGCGTGAAAATTCATCGGTTGGCGCCACAGACACTTGGATGTACTATGCGGTAGTGAATGTGCCCGCTGGCGTTTTAGGCAGTGAACAAGAGCCTTTGGGGCCTCATGTAAAAGGCTTTCTCATGCACCGGCGCATTAAAGAGCATCAATCTAATAATAGCGCAAACAAGCACATCTGGAATCCAGGATATTTCCTTTTGAAGTGAGTTACACAAAGAGTCCAGCTATTCTATATAGTATGAAACTTCTATTCTGTGTTTTTGTAGAGCTGGTGTCTTGTACATGTTTAATGATTCGACCCAAAAAATACCTAGTTGGGCCATGGCGCTTGCTGAATGCCAAGGTGCGCGGCGGGCCGTTAAAGCTGGACGACCACACTGTTTCGAAATAATTTTGAAAGGTCAACTGCTGCAATTAGCTGCACCAGATGAGTATGTCGCATCCGAATGGCTGCAAGCGCTACTACAGACTGCAAGTGGTGTAAGTTTTTAAAGATGGTATCTTTATATGTTTGTTTGTATGTATATTAATTTAAATTTCTTCCAGCTTTTTGAAATGCAAGAGAAACATAAGACCCTTGGCTGTTCGCTCGTAGTGACCCAAAATCATTTGATCACATTGAGAGAAGATTTTTCCGCGCCACTGAATCAAATCAAAATTGATACTGAAAAGGCACCAAAAACCACCATGGCCGGTGTTGGCAAGGACTTCAATGTTGGCGTTAATGATGAATACAGTCAAATGACTGGAGAAACAGGAAGTTTGGTAATGTCAAGAATTCAATTTCTTTTCCATTGATTTAATTATTCTTTATAGTTTATTTTATATATTTAATCATTACACTTACTTATGTATTCATCTACCATCTTATCACAGCTAAGTTCCGCCATGAGCACACCTACGCGTTTCGCACAACGCTCCTGTTCATCTATGAATTCTACACCCACTAAACTCTCACAGCTATCGCAGTCCACAGCTACAGGAGGTGGTAATACAACACATTCGACTTCCACCAATGCTACTACCACCACCACTACGAACGCAACCTCAATAGCCACTACTACCAACATCACTAACTATTCGCGGCAATTACAAGCGGAATGCGGCACTAAGTTACCCAACGCAAGTTACTCCAACATGTATAGCGTCTATGGCAAAAATTCCGGGCTCGAGATACTCACTTGCGCGGATATAAAAGAAATGACCGGCATTAAGATACCATCACACAATGATACATGGTGGTGTGTATTGGAGTTCTCTTGTCAGGAAGTGCGTGAGAGTACCGATGATTTGGTGATCTTCTTTGCGAGCAGCTCGGAAATGCAACGCTTTCTGCGGCTACTCGAACACTTGTGGCAGGCAAAGAATGTGAGTAAATGAGTGGGAAGGGAGGGAGGTGGTGCAAAAATTAAGTCTCCTATTAACGATTTCGTTTTCTGCACCTTTTTAGAATGATTTATTCCCCATAACGGTGCTGGATGAGGATGACTTAATAGCCGAGCAATGCACTATGCTTTACATGGATATAAATCGTGCGTGGGAGCCGCTTTTATCCGCCGCTATGGGCTATCCATTGTGAGGCGTTTAAAAGCAATAAAAAAAATGTGTGCAGGCAGGATGGAGTTAATAGAAAAACATATATACAACATATTTTTGCAAGTGAAATATGTTACCAAGATGCGCAAAGACGCAAAAACAAAAGGTGTGGCTTCTCCTTCACCAAAATAGGCTTTCGTACTCTCAAAACTTATCTTAAACTTAATTAATATATGAACTATTTAAAGGCATATTAAACACACACAAACACATATTCATAAAAAGAAATGAAAGCAAGAAGCTATAGTAAAGTGCTAGTTGAAGTAGGGTTGAAAGTGATTGCTATGAGAGAGAATGAAGGAAATGCATACTTCGTTTTTGTTGGCAAGAATATTAAGTTTTTGAATCGTAATTTGGATCGCGTTATTTAAAAAATCTTCAGTAAACGATTAATTGCAACTTATTTAAAAAATCTTTTATGTCTTGCTGCCTTTGCGTTTTTTTTTGCTTCTTTTTAAGTAAAAAATTTATGCTTTCCTCTAATTTTGTGTTTAGCCATTTTTTTCGAGTTTAAAAAAATCTGATCAATTCTAAACGTTCAGTCATACTGTTGATATTGTTATAAACATACACACATTCATTTATTCATGAAACATCGCCATTAAATTAAGCTATTATTTTTTAAATAAAATCGTGATATATTCATTTAAGCATACATAAGTAACTATTTTTTGTTGAGAAATATTTGCAAAAAATTGTGATTATTTAAAGTTGTATGTAATTCAACATCGAATTATTCATCGTTTGAAGCAAATTGATAGCAACTAATTTATGTCTGATATACATTTTTCGTGCATACATTGACATTTAAGATTAATCGCACCAACAAGTCGACAATGAGTTTAACAAAATGGTGCTTTCGTAAAATAAGCGCCATTAGTCTGTACTTATTTTCGAATACTGGAAGCTTTCATTCAGATATATGTACATATTCTACACAAATTAATGCAGGATTATTTTTCGGCGTCATTGTATGCATTATCGAACAGTAATTTTTACATTTGCCATTCATTAAAATTTCATACATACATACATTCATACTTACATATATGTATATGCACTAATGTATTCAATTGATGTGTTTTCGCATCATTTATCTTTTCATATTGTGATTTTTTTTTATATTTATGGACATGCTAAGTTCATTTTTATTTAATTTTAAGCATATTTAAGCTTTGTAGCCTTTTCCGTCATGCATTATGGCCGATTATGTGTGAGCGTGCTACATGTGCGTATGAAAAGCACTTGTAGAAAACAGCACAAGAAATACATATATGTACATTAGTGAAATAATTAAATTAAATATTAATTAAGAACTCGTAAATAAAACAGTAAAGCTTCTTCTCAAAAGCCAATTGTTATTGTGTGCATAATAGTGTAATAAAATAATTTAATTATACATTTTGTTTATGATTTTGCAAAGTTCATTTAAAACTGGTCATTCTCAAAATCAGGCATAAACATTTCGAGATATATACGTATGTATATGGAATGAGATAATATAAAAAGGCTATATTATACACAAAATATACATATAAACAACACTGCATGCCTAAGCAAAACCTAAAGTAAAACAAAGAGGAACAGCAATATACATACATACATAGAAATATATAAGAAAACTAACTCTTAAATTGGTCTTGTGGAATGCAATGTTGGCAAAGCGACGCTTATGTGCGTATAAAACTCTAAATACACGCATACATGCACACAAAATATTATAAGTTCAGAAAAAAAAGGTAATTAAAATATATGCATACATATGCATGCAATTCATGAATGGTATTATTATACTTACATACATACATATGTCTTGTCATATGTTACAAGTTTTCATACTTCATATACAAACTTCTAAAAAAAACTATATACATATACATAGATACATACTATATATTTATACTATCCTCTCTACGCTTATATTATTTTATTGAAAGCAAATTTTTTTAACTACCCCAATAAGTTAGTATTTAATCCTTTTTATGCTCCTCTTTTGTATAAAAACATAGTTTTCTGCATAAATAGGTATAATTACAGCTCTCAAATGCTTACATTTTTGTGTCAAAATTAGATTTAAAATCAAACAAAAAACGCTTCTTTGAGCAAAATATGTTGCCTTGTGTTCAAATTATGAATGAACCTGTTTTGCGCTGAACTCGCTTAAAAATTAATTAAGGTTAAATTGAATTTTTTGATGAATTTATCAAAACAAAAAGTTTAATTACGAGATATCTATTAATATATATGTAATTGCGAAAAAAGTAAAAAAAAAATATAGTATTTTCATTTATTTGAAGTACCATATTTTGATCACTTTCTTTACTTTAACATTTTCTGGCAGGCAATGTTCACGACATTCGGGTCTACGTAGCCGGAAAGAGCACGATCTATGTACAGTGACTCAAAAGAGTGTTCACATGTTGATGCTTTCATTAAATATTCACAATGTATTCAAGTTAAAATTTTGATCTTTTGATCTTTAGAAAATTTTTTGCAAACGGTCTTTTTCCCTTTATTCCATAAGAAATGCATAATTAATATGGAAAGCGCCAAAATCGGTCAGCAAACAAACGCTTTTGAAAATTAACACGATTTTTTGCCGCTTGAAACTTAAACTTTATTATGGGCTATAAAACTGTATACGCAAAAATTTTCCATTAAAAATTTCGAAATTTTGAGAAAAAATTTTAAATTTTGCCTAGTGCAAATACGGCATAACATTTGTCAAAAGCATCGTAATTTTGTGTGAAATTACGAAAATCCCTTTACCTTTTCATAGACCAAGAACAGGCTCCCTGGAATTCGCTGAAAATCGAGTGTTATGCAATTGTGAAAGATTTACTAATATTTCCCGCAACAATCTCAAAATGTTAGGTCCATTGATTTGTATTACATAATTTCGCCGTACACCCCTGAGTTAAAAGTATTTTTTCAAGGAAATTTCGAAAAAAAAAAATTGGCCGAACCTAGGTGTCTCGTTTTTTTTTTCGATGGCACCTACATACATTTGGCAATAAAAAAAATACTTCCCTAGCAAAAGTCGAATGATTTTTGGAGAGCTTTAATTTACTGACATTAGGGTGTCAGGAACTGAGATCCGGTAGGTGAGAAGTAGCAGAGGGTGTTTGAGGTCAATGAACTTTGGAGAAAAAATTGTCTCTGTGAGACAAGGGCATCGATAGATTATACTTTAAGATCTGTCTGTAAATGCTGCAGAAACGTTAATTTGACCTAAAATAAATATTTTTTTTTTTTAAATTGCCTTTAAGATGTTATTTAGACTCGGGGTGTACAGTGACTTTTTTTTCTGGTACGGTCTAATGTACGTACCTACCGATGTCAGTACCTATTTTTTACATTATGTTTCCACTATCGTCAAATTGCGCAATTTCTATTCAGTTTTATGTTGTAACTGTTTACACGATTGATTTCAATACCGATTTCTGTCACATTGCGGCTTTTAATTTCGGTTGTCCCTTTGGCAAGCTCTAAATACCAAACAGGGTTGCTTTGTTAAAAAAAAAACTGTTGCATCTTGTTTGTACGTACCTCATTAAATTTTTTTTATTTTTATTTTTGCTTTAAAGTTATTCATAGGACAACTTTTTATTTGCTTTTATGAAATTTGCACAGATTTTTAATGAAACCCGTGTAGCGCAAATTTAGCAAAAATTAAGAATATTACCCAAATAGCGCAATTGGGAATGTGTGGAAACACATATTTTTTTTCTCTTTCACTATTACGATTTATTTATTTTTTTGAACTTTTAATTGTCTGTCGTGCTAGAGTGGTTAGTAGCACAACGCCTTTTGCCTTAAAATAAACCAACCCCTTTTGCTTTTTAAAGATATTTATAAAAAACTTTTGACAATGGAAAGTTTTCTTTATAAAAATATATACATATGATATTAAGAAATCTCTGTTTATTGGTATGAAAACATTTATGATAAAAATAAAAAAGCAAAAATTGTTGCGAAAACCAAATAATAGCAAATAAAAACTTGGTTATTACCAAAAAATATGAGTATATTGTGCGTCTTTTTATTAATCGGGCGGATTTATTGAAAGCATTTTCATTGACCTTACGAAAAATCATGGACGATGGATTAAGCAGCAGCTCCTAGGGCTGGATTGCAAAGTCTTTTAAGACCGCGGTTGAACAAGAAATGGACTAGTAAACTAGACAAACTCGCAGTAAGTTAGTGTCGTATTGTACCATTACTCTTTCAAAAGCAAAAGAAGCAATGTTCAGGTGCCCAGGGAAATCGGGTCTCACTTTATTATTCGCTTGCCAGATATAATCCAATTAGAACTATCGGAAATAGAAATGGTTAACAAACTCTATAATGACACTGTAGAATAGCCTTGGTTAGTGTGGTTTGCTCAGTCTGAGGCCCCCAAAAGTAGTGAGAACGTGGAAATATTCCAAGGAATTATCTACACAAGAATACGTGGAAAAATAATTTGACAGCTGTGGCCCGTAGTTTGTCGTTTTCATTGTGTTCGGACTATTTAGCATTTTCCCACGGCATCCTGAATTACTTTGTTCGCTCCCCCAATTACGATCGCGAGTTACCCCATTTCCAAGGTGTTTTGTTTTTGTTTTTCTTCGCTGCAAAATTTATGCAAAATGTAGGTTCTTCCTAAAAATGTGTAAATTTCCGTATTAAATTAGGAATATATACATTGATAAACTTTACTTTTCGTACTCAGAAAAAGTGGAAGTTTTGATTTTTCAGCTAGTTTCGATAAATTTCCGTTAAATTAGGGACGGAACCGATATTCGCTCTCAAACTTTTGTATGGCGAATAACATAATTCGAAGGGTAATTGGAGTGCGAATTACAAATGAGAGAGCGAACTACGTAATTGGGGTGTCGTGGGAAAGCCGTATTATTATGCTGGCTTATAAGCCGTTTATTATTAAAGTGGCATAAGTCACCTTTTCAAAAAAAAAATCGAGTTAATGATAACAAGGATTACACCGAGCAAAAGTCAGTTTTGCACAAAAAAATATATGCTCCCAAAAGTAGAAGCCAAATATAGTAAAACTACGTTTTTAGTTTCTTTTTCTGGAAAAAAAAATTAAACGCATTTTTACTATATTTATTTGGCCGCTTATTTCGTGACTGTTTCGAGAGTTTTTAAATTTTTTCGTTTTTGTCGCACGGAGTTACAAATTCATTGCAGGGATTAGTGATGCTGAAATCTGTCGAAGGTTCGATTTTGCTACCGTTATGAAAAGTGGTGTTTTTCCACGACTATACGAAATTATTTATGCTGAGAAAAATATAAGTATCATTCAGGTTGGCCTTTCGTCGAGTCATTAGGAAGTTGGCAACGTTGGCGTCGTTAGAAATCTGGAATCAGATTTTAAAAATTCAAAGTTTCGGATCGATGTTGGATCTATCATTTATCACAGGAAAGATAAAATCGAACGAATCGTACTCAGTCGAGATGAGAATGTTACTCATACGCCAGTGCGTACGTTCGATTTTAACTTTTTTGTGATAAATGGGAGATCCAATATCAATCGGAAATTGTGAATTTTTACAATCTGATTCTAGATTCGTAATCAACCACCTTAAGAACCCCCGACTGTACAATTAATTTAGCGAATCTAAGTGATTTTTTTTTGCCGCCATATTGGGTCCATTTTGAATTTCGCAAATCGAACTTCAGATTCGTAATCAGGGACCCCAAAAACATTAAAATATGTTATGGCCCAAGATTTTTGCATCAGTTTTGTAAAGAAATTAATTAATTCAGCGTCTTTTACCTAGCACGGTAATGACGCCATTTTGAATTTTGGATTCTGCCATTTTGCAATGGAAATGGTATTAGTTTACTTACTTACGAATCCGTGCAACTTATAGACCGCAGGCAATGATGCCCCGTATTTGCTGCAGGGTGGCCACGTGTTCAAAAAAGTATATTCAAAGTATTGAAGTGAAACTTTTTAATCGATCTCGGAGATGTTTCCGGTTAACAATTAACGCCACGGTGAAAGAAGTATATGGTCGTGACAGGGACTGGAGTCGGGAGAAGACAAAGGCAAAGTTTCTGGAAGTATGATCGAATTCATGGAAATTATTCCGCAAAATAAAAGAAATAAACGCCAAACAAAGCTCATAAGCTTTCCTCAGCCACACTTAGCCAATCTGCGAACCATTTCCGCCATGCGCATGCGCCTAACAGTCCGCCAACACTTCCGGCTAGCAAACAAACAAAAACTTAACATTCAACCTGCGCGCCAAACAGGCATTTCCACCATTCGGTTGAAGAGCCCTGAAGCATAGAAGGAATGCACAAGCGAGAGAGAGAGAGAGGGAGAGAGCGAGTTAGAGAGGGAAAACAACAAAAGCACATTTTCCAAGAATTCGCCACTACCGCTAGACTCTAAAGCGTTGCGTACAAGGCGGTCACTGCCATTCGACGACAACAATTTCAGGTGTCATTAGCGGAAATTGCTACCGACGGCTATATCTATGTATTACTATTTATTACTATTGTATTGTATTTTAATGAGTTGACTTTAATAATTCCGGATTTGTGTACACATCTACATAAAAAATACTACGTGCTACGATAAGAACGTGCAACATGCATTTAAACTAAAACTTTTTACAAATTTTATAGTAAGTTTACTATGTTTATGAGAAAGTGTGTGTGTGTGTGTGTGTGTGAAAAGAAAAACAACAAACCAACAAAAAATCGATTTGCAGACATAGACAAAAGTGGTTTAAAGCAAAAACGAGATATGTACATACGTATAATGTGTATGCAGAATTCGTGCATGCACGTACATACATATGTACGTACATATGTGTTTGCATTCGTTTATGTATAATATTTTGTTTTTGTTGAAAAGTGAAAAGCAACCCTCCAGGCAGGAAATCCACACAAATACAAGCACACGCTCAGACACCAACCAACACGTGCATACACACTTTTACGCATAGCTGCAAAAGGAAACAACAAAAACAACAACAACACTATCAAGAGCGGACTTTAACTTTCACAGTTAAAAGCAAAAATGCAGATAGCGAGAACACTTGCCAACAAGAAGCACAAAAACAATTACTACCACTACTTACTACTATTATGTACCGTTAGAATTTACTGTTTTCATAACGTAAACTCACCCAACAATTTCAATGGCAATTATGTACGAGTACACTTTGTCTGCTTGTTCTCTTTTAAATTTGTTGCTGATTTCCGGTGCTCCGTAAGATGCGAGTACTCCTCGTTTGATTGCTCTCTTCGCGTTGTTATGTTTTGGTATCATACCCGTATGATTTTTCCCTATTACTCACTTTGATGGATAGTTAGATTAGTCAACAATTTGTTTAGCTGGATGTTAAATATTGTCTTTTTAATTATACCGAAATCAATTTTTTCATAAAACAATCATTAAAAAGCAGGGACGGTAATCATTATGAGTAAAATAATTTAAATCACCATTTAATCTTAATTTTGTGATTTTAATTTTTTTATTTTTGGCACAAAAATTATAATTATTATTGCTTTACAGTTTTTCGTTCGACGTAAATAAATATTACTTGATTTTTATTTTTTCGATCACAAATAATGATTATTTAATGATTTTTATTTTTGCGCTCAGAGATAATAATTATTATTTAGTTTTATTTTTCCACTTAAATATAATGATTATTTATACAATTTAAAAGGCCATACAGACGTAACAAACTGAAATTTTGACCTGAAAATTTTGGGACTTATTCCATTTATTAGGGTGTCACTACCTCTGAAAGGATACGACAGAAATCATGCTGATATAGCTTTTGAGTTTTTTGAATGATCATTATTAAATGAAAAAATAAAACTCAATAATAATTATTACCTATCTTTGAGCGAAAAAATAATAATCATAAAATAATCATTATTATTTATTGCTAAAAAAATAACCGTTTTTTTTTCTCAGAAAAGAAAAAGCTATTTTTTGAATTTTATACTTTGCTTATTACTCGGAAATAAAAGTTATTTTATAAAACTCAAAAAATAATTATTAAACACGATTTTTTTGAAATAAAACTTAAAAAATAAATCAGTGCCGCTGAAGATAATCCAAGCAATAAGGTGGTTTTAAGTTTACAATTTTTATTAATTTTCCTACTACATTTTTCTTGTTGTCCCACAAGCTTAGAAACAAAGGAAAATAAAATAAACAAATAAAAATCAAAAAATATACATATATTTTTTAAGAATTTTCTGGAGTTTGCATTGACTACTGAGTTGGAGTAAACATTTCTGACCACTCATTTGCTTACTTATTTCCTTCGATTACTTATCATTCACAAAGAGCACAGCTAGCCATTTTGGTCAGTGTTGTCATCGAAAATGCCCCTAATCCGCATTAATCGTGAGAAATAACTGAAAGACTTAATTCAGATCCATTGCAGTGAATTCTCGACATAATTCCAAATTAACGAGTTGTCTTTATAGCGTGTTTATTTTATTTGGAGGATAAGGATACAACCAGAAAAATATTATAAAAAAGTAGTACTAAAGTACAGATAATTCTCTCTGTAGCCTTTTTCGCCGGACTGGGTTTGGGGCCTGCCTCGTATGAGACCCCCTCTTTTGATGACAACCACGGCAAATATTTAAAGGACTACGATTTGATGGCATGTTCGAACCCTTAGTGGGGAAGGTGCCTCTGCCCGTCTGGTTGATGTCCTCGTAAGGACAAAAGCTGCATCAACGCCATCCAAGCAATGTGTTGCGACGTCTACTACAGCTGCCATGTAAAGGAGCGCAAAATCGATGTTGGATTCGTGGTGGGAGAGAGATTCTGTCGCCGAGTACTGTCATTCACCCCGGTGGACGAAGGTCCCGCTAATCCACAAGAAAGGCGAGCCCGCCATTCGCGCAACTACCGCGGGATCAGACTTCTAAGCACCGGTTACAAGTTCTCAACGAGGCCGACCGCCGAATAACTAAAAAGCCAGAGCGGTCTTTGGTATGATGCACACATCACGATGAAACAAAAATCTGAGTGTCAGACTTTCGCAGTCCAATGTGCTATCCATATTGCTGTACGGTTGCTCCACTTGGAAAGTCACCGTTGCAGTAACTATGCCTTAGAATAATACTTAGATTTTTTCGGCCTAAAACATTCTTAAATGAGAGTTACTCAAAAAAACTAACGTGGAGCCCCATGACATCTGTATCCGGAGACGGAAATGGAATGGGACAGGTCACACCTTGCAGAAAGAAGACGGCAGTATTGCAAAGAAGGCCATAGAATGGAATGCTCTTAGCGGAAGGCGAAGTAACTTGGGTTAAGCTGGAAAGAAATCAAAGCGATTGCCAGAAACCGAACCAGATGGAGCGCTGGAACACCTCTACTTTCCGCTTGGGGGTTAAAGGACGAAGAAGAAGAGAGACTTAATCATAGATTGATCTGCCCATACCAATGTTCACCGCGGTCTTAACCCTCTACTTATATTTATTACTTATATATGTATACTGAGGAAAGGAAAGAACACTTTCATAATTGTTGTGTTAAAGTGAATAATTTTTAAAAATTTTAACAAAAGCGAGAAACAAATTTCCTTGCCAACTTCCAAGCAACACTGTCCTTATGAGAGTGAGACCAAACTCCCTGTTTTGCTAGTAACCAGCGGAATTTCTCAATAAATGTGCGACGCGCAATTGCTCTCCCCACGAAAAAGCGATTGACATACATAGATTACCGCTCAATGCGCTGCTACTCGTCCTACTCGCATCGCTATTTAAGAACACTCACTCATGCTCACTTTTTATCTCACTACCATTGCTTGACTGAGTTAGTGAGTGAGTGAGAAATGCTCACTGGGTTACTCGGTACAAAGAGAATGGTAATGATAAACATTTACAATAGTACCTATAGCCAAGAAGAACATGTAGTGTAGACATACAGGAACACATACATATTGTACATATTTAATCACATGACTTGTATGACTCTTCTCTATGTTATAGTCAATTCATGCAGTAAGGCGCAAGCCACCCCCAACCATTTACATACATACATATACACACACTAATGCACATAGAATGGGTACATATTTAGTTAGTATATGCAGGCAATTATATGTACTATATGAGTTCCACCCCACTTTTAATGCTCTTACTAGCAAGTATGAGTAAGTGCCTCTTTTCCCACACCACAAAGTTCGTGGCAGCAGCAGTGGCAGGCAGTTCCCATCCTAGCAAGTGAAAAGTGAAACATTTCCCGTTTAGAGTGTAGTATGCATGAATGTACGCGTATTGCGCCTCATATGCGATTTCCACCCTCGAAATGGAAAACAGAAAAATAGCAAAAAGAAAAAAATACATCAATATGAAAGCAACAACAACACATAGGAACACAGCAATAATAAGGGGGATAAAAGCCAGTATCAGAATAGCGACGCCAGCTAAAGTTACTGGTACCACCGAACAAATTATACCACCCACGAAATACATAAATTTCATAAAACCAAATTCGCTTGATTTCGACTAAACGAACAATCCTGTTGGCTCTTTCCAATAGATTTTGTCTCTTAACATTCGATTTTCGAGGGAATAAGAGATCGAATGGGGGAGATTTTTCGTAGGGAAAGCGACATATTGACATTTTTTTACCATTATTTTTTTTATAATTTAATTGTAATTTTTTTATAAAAAGATAGTTTATTCTTTAATATAACCCGTTTAAATCCAAGTTTAAATTTTTCTGCAACATTAAGATAAAAAAATTACAATTCATATAACAAAATTATCAACAAAAATATTACCAAAAATCAACAGTAAGCCTAGCTACTTCAAATTAAGAAGCTAGAAATTTTTACAAAAGTTGTTGATTTATTTTAATGTTGCGCAAATTTGGAAACTTAGATTTAAACGGTTTTTGTTAAAGAACAAACTATATTTTTATTAAAAATAATTTAAATTAAATATTAAAAAACTAGCAGTCAGAATTTTTCAATACTTCGGCAGCGTATAATTGTGATAAGCACTGTACAATACGTGCTGGGTTAGAAATAGAAAGAAGTATTGGACAATGACAAGCAGAAGAAGCGTTTAAGCAAAGCGAGCATTATTATCCATTTTAAGACTTTAGAAGTGTATTTAAAAACACTAAATAAAGTCCGTTTCAATCATAAAAATAAAATAAAAATCCAATCATTAATTTAGAAAAATTCCTTACTGCAATTTCTTACGGTATTCTACTCACTAATTCGACTTATTTTTTTACAAAGTCACTGAACAAAGGGCATAATAAATTAGTAGAAACATAGCAAATCAAGCTGACTCTGTTTCGTCAACCCGCCTTCCCTGTATCATACGTTAATTCTAGTTACCTCTGTGCCAGCAGTACTGCAAAGGCATTAGAAACAGAAAAGTGAGAGACGACACTAGGAAGGCAGCAAGAAAGTTGTGCCGTAAATCGCAGTAGGACATAGTGAATCAAAAAATTAGATACTTTGCCAAAACCAGTGCAGCTTTGGAACGCGTATCGGCTACTTACTACAATTTGTTAAGTTCTAAGACTGAAAATCAAAGAAATTTCCTTCCCAGACATTATAACTGCAAAATGCTAAGTTTTGTTCTCCAATATAAAAAGCACGCCGAGAGAGATACTGAATGCAATTTTATCTTCCCGATCGCTACTAAACTTCATTCATACATATAACACCGCTTGAAAAGTTCTTAGTCAAGGCAATGTGAGTTACTTGGAGGAGTGCGGAAGCTTTTGGCCGGGCAAAAGACAAAAACTTCTCTTTCGGGCTTTAATCAATCTTAGGAAATCCTAGATGTGAAAGCATGATAACTATGAGCATAGAAATGTTAATAAGGCCAGATGCTAACAAAATTTATTTTACCTCCTCGACGGTACAATTGCAACACGACGTCCTTAATAGAGCCCTTGATAAAAATTTACTAACCGGATTTTCGGTTAATCGAATAGTTGATTATCATTTTTGTCGGTTAATAGTCGAATGGCAGTTATTCGATTAACCGGTCGAATGGGACTAATCGTTCACTCTCGACTATCCGCTCACCATCGATTAGTCAGAAAATCGACTAACTGAAATTATTGGAATAGTGGAAATTGTCCAAATGAGCACCGGTCACACGAGGCTGCCACCTAACCTAATTGTTCACAATAAAATTATTGGTTTTAAGCGCGGTTGCCTTTTGTCAACAATGAAAGCGCGCGAAGTACGGTTTTTTCTTAACAGCGGTTGCTTGTCGGCTTGCAGGCAATGGCAAATCTCCGAGTGTATTTCTGCCATGAAAAACAGCTTCTCATTAAAATACAATCGCCATTCGGGGTCGGCGTAAAACTTTTTTAAAAACAGTTAATTCCTATTTTCATCCTTAGTTTTAACATTTTCTGCGCTGTTTTTACTTTTCTTTAATCTTTAAGTACTATAAATGGCGAACCCCCTGGGTTAAGGCCACAGATTTGTGCATTGAATGATGTTTGTTGAGTGTTTTAGGATTAATACCGAAGTAAAGTCAACTACATACAGATAGCGCTGAAATTCCTACAGATATGCTTTGCGCATGCAGACTTTATACAGGGTGAGCCAAATAATACCTACCAATGTTAAGTCCGTATAACTGTTGTCATAATTATCTATTTTAATAAATTTTTTTCTATCTTAAATGCATTTTATGGAAATTAAAACGTACAATATATGAAACATTACATCACACAAATGTCCACCCTTTGGGTCTTTTTAGTGCGTTTTCCATTACACAACGTAATGTTTATTATAACAGCCGCCGCATTTCGTCTCGAATATTTTGCTTCAGCTGTCTATGTAGCATTGCCCACATAAAAAAATTGAGCGCTGTTAAATCGAATAAGTGAACAAATTGGTCCAGGGAAATCTTAATTTTTTTTATCAAACGCTCTCCGAAAATTTTACGTAGTTGGTGGTCTGTCGGTAGCAATGTTAGCGCAATTTTGTATGAGTTCATCTTAAGAGAATTCGTCAATTGGCTGGAACGACGAGGAGTTTACCCAGATGGATCAGTTGCAATACTCTGCCGCACAGCTTCAGTGCGAATATTTTGATTAGAGCACCTCCTCCAGGACGGTCGGCCACTGAACCCCGTTGCTCAAAACTATCGACCAAACTCCCAATCATGAAGGCTGTGGGAGAAGATGTTACTATATGAGCAAATCTCACGAGTTGTTTTTTTTTTTGTCACTCCCTTCACTCGGCAGAAGAAAAAATACTAAAGGATTCTTCCTGCTTTTATTTCAATCAGTGGAGTTCCAGAAACATGCACAATAGAAAGTAAATCAAGTATTTTTAACAATTTTAGCTTTAAAACTTTATTTAGAGCGTAAGTGAGTCGGTAACAAAGTTCGCTGCGAGTAAATTTTTGACAAGTATGAGGTGAATAAAACTTAGGTAGCTCATAAGGCTAGTAAAATTTTTGACAAATGCAATTTTGACATTCGCAAAGATTGTTGATGTGTGTAATTTTTCGTTAAATAAAAGCTTAAATTGATGAATTGCAATCAATGAGGGTAGATGTTTTCTTAAAATATTAATTTCATTTCAATTTTTAATATTTTATCAAAAGTTTATTTCACACAGCAAATTGGCAAAACTGGCTCACCATAGTAAAAATATTATTCACCAGCTGTCCCCATAAAACTTTGTTACCGATTCACACGCGCCCTTAGCCGAAAAATACCGAAATTACCTATTTTATCATTGTCCCTCGAAAAAATCTATTTTTTTTTTTAATAAATTTGAAAATTTCCAAGAATTTAATTACAATCTACAAAAACAAAAATACAATTATATTCAAAAAAATATAAAACTTATTGTCCCACCCTGTACACTCGCACGCACCGACCCGTGCGCACATAGGTAAGCTGAGCAATCAATGTACCCACCCCCGAGGTGGCAACCCAACTTTCTCAGCTTTCAACACTATTTAAGTATACACTCTGGTGCATATTTTTGTTGCTATTGCAGCATATTGTTTTTGTTGATGTCGCCTGCTGTTGTTTGCTGCTGCTGATGGAAGCTTTTACTTAGTTTTCTAAAGTCGTTATTGGTAGTTGGTGTTGTTTTTAGTCTGCTACTTACTTACACTCCTTCGACTGCTTGGACTACTATGACAACTACATACTACTACAAACATACATACACACATATATAAGTACGTTAGTGGCTCATTGCGCTCATTGTGTTAGTGGAGTCGGCGTTGTCGTCGTGGTCGTCACTTTCTAAGGATACATAGAGAAAGAGTCTCATAGACGCGACCAAAGTCAATGACAATTTAGTATCAACATCACAGTTGCTAATTTAACTACACAAACGCTTGTAGCTCACAGAAATTGAAAGTTAAAAATACAATTTCTTTTCGCGTTGCAATTGCAGGGATATACATACATACATGTATGCACACATATGCATATCTATATATATATATTTTTTTTTGTGTGTTTCCTGCCTTCTAAACCACAACTGCACCATACACCCAACCACCCAACCACCCACCAACCCCACCACCGCATATTGGATTCAATTGGCAAGACCAACACCAGAAGTACAAATGCATGGACGAGGGGGGAGGGGGTGGAGTAGCGATACCAACAAACAGCAAGCAGTAACTCACCCTTAAATGGCTGAAACACCTCTGTAGAGGAGGTTAGCTGCTGCTTGCTGGCTCACAGCGTAGAATGAAAACTCGCGGATGGGCGGACGGACGAACGGACGAACGGCGGGCGGGCGAACAGTGGACGCATTAACTATTCTGAGTCGACAGTGAGACGGCTAACACATACACGCGCACGCACACATACATATGCATACACAGACGCACACACACACATATGTATATATATATTCATATGAGTGCATGTATGTATGCGTATGGTATATGATGTCTGTAGAGTCGCGTGGCCCATCCGCATAGCCGCTTTAGCAGCAGTAGTGTTAGTGGTGCCGTGATTAAATCATCGCCGCCACACTTTGCGCTCGCGAAAAACGAAAGTTAAGCTCTTCAATACTAGTCCACCAACCAGCCAGATGAAGTTATAGTGGGAATAATAGCAGAGTTGACGACGGTAGTAGTAGTCAGCAAAAAATAGCCATCTTGTCGTTGCCGTTGTCATTGTTAGCGCTGCGGTGCAGACAACGTTGGGACTAGTGAGTGAGTGAGTTTAGAAAAGGCAAGAAGACGACGCTTGCATATGTAGGGAAAATTTCTAAAGGATTGCATTAAAAGTGTAAAGTGAAACGCCTTAATTTTGCTAAAAAAAACTACAAAAAATAATAAATAACAAAAAATTTTAAATATTTTTTTAACTTATGTAAATCTAGCAAAAAAAACAAAACTCTTAAAACTCAGCCGTGCAAGTTGTGTAATTATTGAAACGTTAGCGAAGAAAAAGTGAAAAATTGTGCACAAAATAATTTACAAGCAAGTGAAAGACGGCGCGCAATAAGATAAGCAATACATGGAAGAAAAAGTGGCTACCAAATCGCCACCACCACCACCACCACCACCCAGTTTCCTGCCAAACTTTTCAGCGTGTTCTGCATGTCTTTGAAATTTTAAAAAACTAACCAAGTACTTAGTGCAGAAACAGTTATTAGTTGGTGACCGTTTTTTCACCATCCTTTTCTCTCCAACTCCCCTCGACGCCAACGTGTCATGATGAATTTCTCTGCGTTTGGTGGTCCGTTCTCCGGCATACATCAGTTTGCCGCAAAATTTGGCCACGACACACAAGGTCCTCCGGGCGCTTTTGCCACGCCCACCGGCATCAATGGCAATGCAGGCGGTGCATCGTTAGGCGATAATCATGTGCAACGCTATCAGACGAATGGCAATCATTTCAATCAGAATATACCAAATGGTGAGTACAAAAAAATAACGTTTTTTTTCTTTAATATTTGAAATATCTAAGTAGCTATAAAATGCAAAAATTTTTATTATAAAAGTAAGAATTCGTATTGAACACATTTGCATGTTAAGTGTCGTAGCGTAACTGTATATTTTCAGTACAAAAATTTTTAGGTTAACTACCGTATGTTAATTAATTCTGACAAAAGTCTTTTGAAAGACTAATTGACAGATCTACCAACGGGGTGGTCTGTGCGTCATTCTGTTTGTCTTTTAACAATAAATTTTCTAAAAATCAAACTAATTAAAAACTAGATATTTCTTCTTTTTTAAAATAATACAAAATATAAATTAAGAGAAAATAAAATTAATAAAAATAAAAAGTTAACTTTAAAAAGGGGCAAAAATAAATTAAATTAGTTTCGAACAAGTAAATGAAAGCTTAAAAAATTATGTTTATTTTTGGAATAAATAAATCTAAAAACTAAATTAAAAACAAAATAAATTACAAAAAAGAAAACAAGTTCATAAAAGTTTTATTTTTTTCTCTTTTTAATTTAATTATCCTTAAGTTTATAAATTTATTTATTTTAAGAATAAGCTATTTTTTTTAATTTCATTTACTTTTTGGAAACTTAGTTAATTTATTTTTGCTCTTTAAAAAATATATACATAATTTTCTTTTTAAAAGAATAAAATCTAAAAAATAAATGAAAATTACATTAAAAGAAAAACAAAATAAAATAACAAAGGTGAAAATTTTAAATGAAAAAACGTTGTGTTTTAAAACAATAAAATCTAAAAACTAAAAAAGAAATAAGTTATAAAGACAACAAAATCTATTCTAAAAGAATAAGATATACATACATAAAAAAAGTTTCTACATATTAAATTAAGCTACAAAAAATATTTTTCTTTTTAAAACAACGAAAACTAAAAATTTAAAAAAGATTAAATGAAAATGAATAAATGTATGTAGGTAATAAAAAAATCAACCAACACGAACACATAAAAAAATTAATTAATTAAATTTCTTAAATTAAATTAAATTTAAAAATATATACATATAATTGTTTTTTAAACAATTAAATCTAAAATTTAAGTTCAAAAAACAAAAAATAACGGAAAAACTAAGTTTCTAAAAATTTAAAGAAATTAAAAAATGTTTTCTTGAACAAAATCTAAAAATCGAATTAAAAAAGAAAAAATAAATAAATAAAAGCAGACAAAATACATAAAATATACTTCTAAAAAGTAAATGACACATTTTTTTCTTTTTAAAACAATAAAATCTTAAAACTAAATAAAAATAATTAATCAAATAAAGGGCAAAAAATCCGCTGCCGGATATACATACTCAAGTAGCGCACTGGTGTATAACTTGGAGTAAATTTGTGAATTTTGGTACAATTAATCGGATTTAAACAAAAATTCGTAACTTGAGTACATACATCTCCATTTAAAACATGCTAATGTGCTTTCTGTGAAAAAAAGCTTTTCGCCATTCAAATTGGCAAGGAGGCTTTGTTTTGTAAGATTTTCGTACCGGAATAAACAAAATTTAAAACAATCGTTGAATTTGGGTTTTGATTTATTTACAGCCAAATTTAATCGTTATTTTGTGACTTTTATGTAAAAAAGATCGTTACTTTTATATTTTTTTATCATTTTTAACTGTTATTAAAAAATGTTACCTAAAAAAATGTTTTGTAATATTACATTTATCGATAAAATAAAAATCCAAAAATAACGATTATTTGCATGGAAAAAATAAAACTCATAAAATGTCGAATATATTTTATCAAAAAAATAGAAATCCAATTTTAGAAGAAAAATTATGATTTTTATTACACACTTTTACACCTATTGAAATACCATTGCAAAAGTTGTAGTTTTATACATGCCTACAGTGCCTTAATGTTTGCAGTAGTTAATTGCAGATTTTATTTTTTTTTTTGCTCGAAAATGTGATCGACATTCGAGTTACATACATGACGAGGCATTAAATGTTGAAATTCTAGTTAAGTGGCGCATATAGCCAACAAAAACTAAAGCTGGCTATTTTATTATTGATTATTTTATTTTTATTTTTACTACCACTAAAAACGCAAACCACCACCACCACCACCACCCAGCGCAAACACACATGCATGTATGTATGTATGTATGTAAATATATTATAAACCTGCTGGTGTGCGCACTTATAAATTATGCTCTTGTTATATACGCTTTTCGTGCTTTTGACTCATTATCCAGCCACCCCCAGCCACTTTGAAAAATGAACTTAAAAAAAAAAACAACAACAAAGCACACAACTCCACCCTTAGTTGCAATTTAAAAAGTGCTTCTAGAAGCTAGAGTAGAAACTCGCACGCAAAATACGCGCATACACACGCGCATGCATACATACATACATACATACATATGTATGTACAAACAACCCCCTAATCCCGTGCATCCCCCCGCCCCCCCGCAAATACAACAATGCGGAAAAAGTACAGAAGTCAATCAAGTAGGTACATAGGTAGGCGCACAAGCGAGAGCATCCAGCGAGAGGTGGGTGGGGTTAGGCCCCACTGGAGTTTCCTCTCCACAAATTTCATAATTTCCACTCGCTGAGGTAGCAACACACCATTGTGGTGGCGACAGTAAAGTAAAATTCAACTTCAACTTCATTCGCTGCAAGGCCATTGCACTGCCATCACCATCGACCGACCGACCGACCACCGCCTTTGCTGACATCCCTGCACTCAACGTCGTGAGCAGCAGAAGAGTTGTGAGTGAGTGGTTGGATAAAGCGCTTTGTCGGCAAGGCGAAGCCGCTTTTGAAATTGCAATGAACTCAAATTCGCGCGGTGTTGCGCGAGTGCTTGCGCGCTCCCCTTAACACGCGACTCCACCCCGCACCAATCGCATACGCATGCACTTCAACCGGCTGGCTGTCCGCCCCTCTTTGCTACTGTCACACAATCTTCAAAGCCCCTTTATGCTGCTTCGCATTTACTTAACTTCATTTACTCACCCTTATTTTAGCGCAGGTTGTTGCCATCTGTTTGCCCATTCCCACCCAGTCAACGGATTTGCATTAGGCATTTGCTAAGGTAAGTTTGTAAGCATGGACTTTGTTGGCGTCTCCAATTACAATATTTGTGCAAACGCTTTTGGATCGCTTGCTTGTTCCATATTGTTGGGCGTTCTTTCACTTTTCACTTTTTTATCGCTTTAATTTTATCTGATCTCCTAACATTCGCTTTAAAAATCGCCCCCTATTCATTGAAATGCTAATCCACTTTCGAAGCCGCCTCCAAGTGAAAATATTCTGTTGTGAATGTAATTGGCAGGCAAGCGGCTCAAACACTTAATCTCCCTAAACTGTAATATTGGTGCCAAAAAAAAAAAACGTCCCGCGCGCTTAACCTCATACCCTACTTCCCTCCTACCACCGCTTTCGCTGCCATAACGCATCAGTGCCGTACGAGCGAGTCAAAAAGCCGCAGCATACAGCGCATTTCAGCCTAAAGTAAAGTCAGCATTCCAACCCGCCCCGCGGCAATCAGTCAATCACCTTCAATCATTCCAACATCAGTGCTGCGAATTCCCCTTGCACTTTCGCAATCCACAATTGCTTTCTCCCTATCACACAGAATATAGTTAGGGTTGAGTTGTGCGTTATGAAGGATGCTGTTATTTCATAATTTAATTCATTGTCATGACAGCGCTGTACGCACACCGGATATCAACACACATTCACACATGCGTAGCTTCGTTCTTACGTCCATTCTTCTTCTTGTCTTCCTTCCTTCTTTGGACACTTTGCAATTGCTCAGCTCAGCTTAGCTGTGAGTTCATTGATCTCGTGTTGCATGTGGCATATTGTCATACCATTCATTGCAGGTATTGAATAATAAATAATTTATGTGCTCTAATATGTATGTACATACATATGTGTGTATGTAGGTGTATCGCGATTTTTATTTATTTATTCCCGAGAGCAATGCAATTACTTGATGTGTTATTTCTAAGAAAAAAATCATTCAGAGGAGTTTGAGTGCAATTACTTACATAATTTCAATTAAGAGGGCAATAAAGCATTGGTGAACATTTTTGGGTAACAACAAGATAAATGGTTGACTAACATAGGTTAGGAATTTCCTTTTATCTTGGAAATTTTCTATCTGCCTTGCTAAGTTCCACTAATTATTCGTAGTCAGTGCAAAATACCATACGACACAGCGGTCCAAGTCAACTCCATCGTATAAAGAGCGTGAATTCTTCATTTATTTTTCTTCGATAGTCGTCTGCCCCATATGCCACATATGAAATTATGAGCTCCATGAGAGATTTGTAGTGTGATCTTCGGTTGATGGTATTTAAGTGAGCACAGCTTTTAAATTGTCTGTCGCAAGCATATTTGCAAGAGTTATCTTTAATTAATCTCCAGAACTCAAGTAGAACTTTTTAATGAGACCTTCTCTTTGGAAGTTGTATTAGAAGATCTTCCATTCGAAGGCAGATGAGGCGGTATGTTTCCAAAGTAGCGGAAGTCAAATAAAGTTTAAGCTTTTATCACAGTTAAATTTCAAGCTGAATCAGAAGCACTTGAAACTCCGGCCATTCCATACAAAAAAATAGTAAAGAATCGAAAACGGAAGACCTATCAGCACAAAATATCAGACATATGGGCTCTTTTTATACCCGAGCGCTGTTGTGCACAAGGGTATATTAACTTTGTTCACATAACGGTTGTTTGTAACAACCAAAACGAATCGAGATAGATATAGACAAATGTATACATAAATGGTCAGAATGAAGAGAGAAGTCCATCCGTGTGTCCCTGTACACGATAACTCGAGAAAAAATTGATATATCTCAAAATTACGAAATTGCGATATTTTAGTTTCTACTGAAGATTATTCACATAAAAGTGATATTTGCTACAACCTTTAGACGAAAAATAAGTATATTATAAATTTTTGAAAAATGAGCGTAGCCATGCCCACTTATGATTACATGTGCATATCTTGGTAACCGCTCCACCGATTTCTCCCAAACTTGGCACAGTGGTTGGCCTTGGTATAACATACCAAACGGCTGAAAATTTTTAAAATCGGAGAACAACCACACCCACATCCCGTGCGCGTGGCACCTCCCACTTATGACCAGGTATGTACATTTCGGTAACCGTTCGATCAATTTGTACCAAACTTGGAACGATTATTTCGCTTACCACATACATAAAGAAAAACGTTAAAAATTATTGAAGTCGGACTAAAATTACTCCCACTTTTCATATAACGGTAAATTTCTTCAAACTACGATATTTCGAAATTTAAAATTGATACTAACAATTGAAAATAAGTAACACTATTATAGAATTTTGGAAAGTGGGCGTGATACCGCCCACATCTGACTATATAAGTCTATGTCATTAAGTATAACTGAACATACTATCGTAATTGTTAGAAATAGGGGTAAAACCATTCTTCTTAGCTTGTAACGGCAGTTTTCAGAAATGTGATAAACTATATTTAACACTTGCGCCGGGTATTTAATGTCCGGCTACACCCGAACTTAGACTTTTTGATTTGTTTTACTTTATTTGCCGACTGGCATATTATGCTGGCTTTAAGTAAACATACCCCTTAACAACATTTAGCTGCCAGCAGTGAGGTGTGTCCCAAAACAATGAAGAAACTTTGTATATTATCAGAAAGTAGCTTTACGAAAGCTACGAAGAGGCATTTCCCTCTAACGGGGCCAAACTTAAGCTTCAATATAGTGTCCGTTAAACCAATTGCTGTCCCGAATGCAATTGAGGAAGCCCTGCAAAATTCCGTACAGCAATTGTTGGCATACGCCGTCGTTGGAGCATTAATACAATTTCATGGTCCCCTGTCCTGATACCGATAAGTTATGGATTGGGCAGAGCACACTTAAATTCCAGTCGTCTGGCATGCGTTCATCTAACCATATTCTGCATACGATTTGCTGCATGTACCTTATCAGCTCCCCGCCTGCGTACTTGAATAGCTCGCCTGGTGGGCCGTCAGCTCCAGCAGCTTTTTTGTTTTTCATAGTACGGTGGGACTCCATTGTCATCGGTTAGGGGCTCGGATCTCCACTGGTTCCCTCCATAACTTAAGTAGTTTCTGTACATCGGTAACTAAGTCGCCATGTTTGTTCTAATATGAGGTTTTGGACCTTCCGTAAGTTCTCTGGTAAAATTGTTGGGCATTTTTCCTGTCGGTCAACAAACAGGCTCTAAGCAGTTAAGTATTTCGGCCTCTTTCTTCTTATTGCGGCAAATCCATCTCGCTTTCCTTTTCAGCTCCTATAACGGTCCCACATAGCTCGCGTTGCGCCCGATCGCAGCAAAGCTTATTGACACTTCTCATCGTACCAGCTGTTATTTCGGGCTCTCTAAAATTCGACTATTTCTACGGCGTGGTCATATTGAGCGGAAATGTGGTTCCAATGCTCGCGTATGTGGGGTTGTTGAAGAGTAATCTCAGCGAGCTGGTGTGAGAGTTGACGGGAAATCCATATGTTGACATGGTATTGGAGGGCCAACTTCTTTTCGCACTATCATAGGCGGGTTAAAAATGGACGAAGAAGTGAAAAGCACAATGGTTGGGTTAGGTTAGAAGGGCGTGTGTAAAATATTCCATATTTTTACTCCGAGGCTGATTTGTCCATTGTTTAAGCGAGTGTCTATAGGATACACGTGCCTATAATCGAAAGAGTAGCTTCAAGTCATTATTCTACTGAACCAATTATTATATATAATGAAGCCGGGGAGATCGAACAGTTCCACCTCCACTATCTCGCCCAAACTGTTGAAGAAGCGTGAACCCAAGTGCCTCGTTAGTAGATCTGTACATAGACACAAAAAGTGGTAAATTTACTCTACCTTATCCTCATCCTCATTATGGTAGCCTATGCAGATTACTTCTTGGTATTCGCCACCATTGAAGCATTTTGGCTATAGCACAGTATCCTGTGATGACGCCGGTAAGCAGTCTTACTGCAGATCTATTGAGTTTCAGTATGTCCCTTGTCTTTTTCCTACTAAGCCGCGGCCATAATAGTCTTCCCATTTTTTCCACAAGTTATTCGTCGCGATCACGGTGTATTGATCAATTTTTCTAACGTGATCACAAATCGGTAGTAGTATGGAGCTATCCGCAGTATACAGTGACGTAGTTACAGCTCAGTGACACCAGCGTGGTTGGACATTTCCATAAAATTCCAGATTTCACTTATTTTAGATGCTATTACCTTCAGTGCTGCCTCACTGTCGACAAAAATTTTGGCTTTGTCTTCAGGAACTCTACTACTAAGTAAAACACTAGCCGCCCTCTCTATAGCGTAGATCTCCGCTTGTAAGACACTACAGTCGCTCGGTAGACGAAAGGACCGGTTGATCTGCAGGTCCTTCGAGTAGACACCGGCTCTGATTCCTTGTTCCATCTTTGAACCATCAGTGTAGATGGATAAACGCCCCCCTCTAATACTGGCAGTCCTGCATCCCATTCTGCTCTGGTCGGGAACCTAATGGGTATCTCCGTATTTCAGTGCTGGCTTCAATATCAGTTTTAAGTCAATTGAGCCGGCCTCGTTTTACTCCATTCAGTATTGCTGAATGTCCGAAATTGTTTGCCTTCCACGTATTGGCTTCTCTGAGCCAGAGAGCGCTTTTTGCGGCCGTATCTGAAATGAAAATATGCAGCGGATGCAAGTGAAATATCATATTAAGCCCTTCCTGAGGTGTGCTTCTCACTGCCCCCGATATGCCAAGGCATGCGAGTCTTTGCCCATTTCCTATTATTTTACTGTTATTCCCTTTATCCAGAGCCCTCCACCATACTAGCGACGGCGGGTTGCAATTGCTCTGATGGCAGTGGTGTACTTCCCATAGGTGATGAACGGTGATGGCACAATAAAAATATCTGGTCAACGATGTACTTGCGAGGTCTGAGGTGTCACCGATAAAGCTCAATCAGTTACATTTTTGAGGGATTCAGTTTTCCACGCAGGTTCGTGGATAGAACGTTACAAGCAATTTAAGAACGATTGTTGAAGGCAATTAGCTAAAAAGCAGCTTTTTTATGGTTTCTGCGCGGCATTATTTTTGTTCACATGTATCCAGTTCAAAGCATTAAGTAGTAAACTCTACATATCTTAAATGTATTATTTGCAGGGACTAGCCCCGGTTTGGTAGCTATCTTCTTAATACTTTGGTAGAATTTATTTAGTCTAGATACTTGTCCGCCCGCGTCTGCCCCCCTACGTCTTCTGTCTCTTTTTACATCTAGTATGTGGTGTAGTGGTTAGCATTGCGCGCTACCATTCCGCAGGGCCTGGGTTCAAGTCCGATTCAACCCAACTTCAAAAAATAAAAATCAAAAAAAGGTTTTATCTAATAGCCGTCGCCCCTCGGCAGGCAATGGCAAACCTCCGAGTGTATTACTGCCATGAAAATACAATCGCCGTTCGGAGTTGTAGATCGCTCCCCTTTGTGTGACAACAACAAGGCGCACGCCGCAAATCAAAGGAGAAGCTCGGTCAAACACTAACATATATGTAAGCGCCAATCTGATAGTAATATGTATACGTAAATGAGATTTTTATGTCATACGCGTTCAGCAATCCCTCTTTTGCACATTGTAATTCTTCGGATCATTGCAAGGTTCCACTTTCGCGTAAAACAGAGAAGATACTTAAATAT
>NW_023458555.1:30509518-30520435 GCF_013731165.1 Rhagoletis pomonella | reverse complement strand
CCGCGCGTAGGGTTGTGGAGTCATTTAGCTTTCTACATTCATACATATGTAGCTGGCGACTGAGGCGAGCGACCTCGCAAAACAAACAAAAAAAAAACAAACGCTAGCAAAACAATTGCAATGCACAAACAAACCATAAAGAAGTTTAACAGAAAAAAAAGGAAGCAAAAAACAATAATTGAGGGTGGAGGAAAACAAAGCAGAAGAGAGCAAAAGCGAAAACACACCACCGATTTAGCAGCGCTGGCGAGAAAGTTAACTCTAGTATGAGGGTTTGTGGGTTTGTGTTAGACAGAGTTTTATTATACACAATCTGCCCCCTACATACATACATATGTACATGGGGCCATTGGCAGCAATGGTGGAGCCTTGGTGGTGGAGCTCTTGTCTCGAATTTGCGGCTGTGAAAATGATTATCAGCGCGACGATGATGATGTTTTACAGATAGTATGTAGATATGGGTGTGTGTGAGGGTGCGAGTGTGTGAGGGTGCGAGTATGTGTAAGTACACATGCACTTTGTTAGGTTTGAGTCATCTCTGTACATATGTATCTACATACATACTTACATATATAGGTATGCACGCTTTTCATCCCTAAAAACATTTTTCTGCGAAAATCCATTAAAGTTGATAGCCTAGTCTGCAATGTCTGCACTAAAATAATAATTTTTTTTGCCCAACGAAAAGTAGATAAAATAATATAAATGAGTTAAAGTAAAGGTCAGTAACAAATATATGTACATACATACATACATAAATGCATACATACGTATCGCTATAAATAAATTTGGCAAAAAATTGCAACGCGTCTGAGACAATATTAAAAATTTAATAAAAAAAATTTTACTAGTTTCAAATTGACTCAATAATTGAAATACAAAATTTTATATTTTTGTGCACATTTTTTACATAATAGAAATACATATATCACTCTAAAAACTTGAGAAAAAAATCATCTAGAAGTACAAATAAGTATGTGTGTACATATGTATTTATTTGTATCAAGATTAAAAATTGTTGTTTTTACTCTCAAGTTTATCTTTTGAATAAGTGTTCAGCTTTAATATTTCAATTCGACTCATTTAAAGCGGCGCGTGCCAAACCGGCCGGCGTTACCAATCAACCCCAACTATTCGGAGGGTTGTAAAACGCCAACAAGCATGCACAAACATACACACCTCAATGCATATGCATGTATGTATGTAAAATACACACATGTGAGTAAATGTTTATATTCACATAAAAAGCGCTCACATCATGCAATCGAAACCTGCGCCCGTTTTCACTAATGTCATTGCGCTGTTAAGGTATGGTGAAATACGAGGTGAGGTCAAAAAGTTCGCGATCTGGAAAGGTTGAAGAGGGATGAGAAACTTTTTCCTACAAAAAAACTACTTGTAGACTCAAATTTCTATGAATTAAAATGTGCCGTTTTTTTTGCTTAACAGTTCTGTAGAATATTTTAACCCTCCAACTACAAATTTTAATTAACTTACTTAGTTGCCAACGCTGATGATGTCTTAATTTAATTAATTTGTGGTGAGCAAGATCAAGGAAGAAGCTGTAAAGAAGCTAGGCCGATCAGCTGAGCAATGTGGTCTTAAGGTGAACACAAAAAAACATAACCCTCTTTACAACCTGGGAGTAGTATTACCTTGGTATTCAACGTTTTCCTTATGGACTTAACAGAAGTAAAAATGCTAGAAAATTACTTGATTAGCGGTTACACATGACCCGAAATAAAATTACACAATCCTTCCCTTTTACCGTTGAGAGCCGACTTAGGCGGGGAACTTGATACCTACGCCTGGACACATCATCTATACACTGATAGCTTCCAGATGGAAGGCATTTTTCTGAAGACCTGGCATTAAGAACAATTCATCAGAAGTATTCACTTTATTTGACGAAGTAGTGGTTTACGTCACCGTCCAGGCGAAGCGTATTAATCTGGTTAGATCTCACCTTCAACCAAAACTTTATACAGGGGAATCTTTCTCAACAATCTTACGAAATCGGATCAAAGGTGGCGCATGCTAGTAGCAGCGCCTACAACGATTTCTGTAGAAGCTGCAGTGGAATACCTTCTTTGCAGATTTCCACCTTTAGTGTTAGGTGCACCAACTCAGGTGGTTGGCTTTGACATAGCCATACGAGGTTTATAATATATACATATGTATATACAGGAGTAGGTGCTCGAAGGTTTACCAATTAAAAATCTTATAGTTTTGTGATTTTTTTTTTTTTTTTTTTGTATTAACAAATATCAGTTTTAAGAAAAGATGGTATTTTGCCCCATTGGCAGCGAAGGTCATTTTTAGCTGATACTTTGGCCTTGAGAATGGACCATATGGATAAATCCACTGGGTTTGAAGTGCGATGAATATGGTGGCCAATATTGCGAAGAAGTGAAGCTGGGAAGTTTTTTCTAAAACAATTTGGATTACGCCAACTTTATGCGATGGTGACGAATCTTATTGAAACGTGCAAAGATTTCTAACAAAGCATCGTTTAATATCATTTCACGGTAGATTTGTTGATGTACCTTTACGTCCTGTTAAATAAAAGAATACCACTGGACCACATTCGTGCAGCAAGTGAAGCATTAATGGACAGATTCGATGCTATTATCCGCGCTAAAAATTGTTCTTAAATCTTTACTAGCTCTTATGATGAACTGATGTTTTGGAATAAAAAAGCAAAAATAGATAAAAATTATTGCATTATTAATAGGTAACCCTTCGAGTGCTACTAATCAGCGCTCAAGATACCTGATTAAGGCGACCTTGGCAAATATTGTTGAGCTTGGGATGGTTCCTCTATTAGAGAACAGTGCAAACGTTCACAGATGACATACTATGATGGCTACTCCATAAACTACCCTTCATATGAGTGATTCTGCTTAGCTACTTAAGATTACTAAGTATTGCCAATTATATAAAAAAAAAATGTTCAAGGAAAATTTCAGCTAATAATAAGGATGTGAAATCTGCAATAAATACTTTTATTCCGACTATCTGAAATACAAGTTTCTACGGTACTAGTAAACTTTATAAAAAGATAAAAGATTATAAAGATTGAAAAATAATATATTTAATTTAATATTACACCCCTTCCTCTTCAGCAGACGATTTTTTTAGCGCCCCTCGTATGTACATATGTGCATGGCACGAGTACTTGCTTGCATACAAAAAATACATACGTATATTACATAGATGTATGTACATAAGTGTAGTGTAATTGCCACCAACAACTCTTAAAACGCTACTTTCTAAAAACAGCCCACCCAAACTACAACAACATATAGTTACACCATTCTATTCGAATCACTCAGACTACTCAGCTATCGCTATCGCTCTCACTCTCAACTCAAACACTCACTCCTTCGGGAACTTTCACCAATCACACTCGCTATTCTTTGCTCATACTCGCATTTTTATACTCCTCTCGACTAGTATACTACCCTACCCAACCAGGCGAGCGGATTAATTTGTGAAGCGTAGTAGTATTATGGGACTGCGCCTACATATGTACGTAACCAGCCAGCCACCTGTACTATTACTCAAACTCTCTTATTCTGGCGCCACCCAAACTCTCAATTACTCTTACTTTCCGCGCACACTCACATCCAATGATGGTGGAAATTTAACTCAACACATTTTACCGAGTTATTTCCTCTTGGTATTTACTTCGTTCGTTCGTATCTAGGCTAAATACTCGCATCTTCATGCACTCACTTTCTCTGCATTTCTCACTTTCTCTGCGCCACTACACCACTCACTTGCTCAATCGCTCTTTTTGGATGCGTGAGGCGAGTATGATACCCTCTTGAGTGTGAGAGTTTGCGCGCTTTCTATATTTATTTACCTCCTTGAAAGTTGATGTACGAGTAATGAGAAATGAGTAGAAGAGTGTCCAAGTTTTTTACTCGTATGAGTTAGTTGGTGAAAGTGAAGTGAAAAGTGAAATCCTGCTGTTATGCATGCCATTCAAATGGAGTTGGTTTTGTTGGCTTCTGTCTTCTGATTGCTGTTTGCTGCTCTACTATGCCACAGACGATGACTCTGTTCTATAACTGGAGTAGCGTTTCCATTACCAAAATAGCAGAAAGAGTGGCGTACTCGTACTCGTTTGTATTCGTACCCGTACCCGTAAACGATGATTTTACGGTGCATACTTAATGCAGTTGGCTGGCTGACTGCTTCTCTTGTTGACCATTATTTCTTGGATATTTGTTTGTTTGGTACTACTTTTAATGGTTTATATTTACCTTTCTTTGCATATATTTATGTAAGTATTTACTTGTTAGAATGGAATGCATACAAATTTGGGTATGTGACTCCTTCAGATATTTATTTGATTTTACCCATACCCATTGCTTTTGAGCTTTGTTGTTGGCATGTTTTATTTTATTCCAAGACTGCATTCAGTACTTTGCATTTGGTTTTGTTTTTTTTTTTCATTTCCTGTTTTTGGTTCTTCTTCTTCTTTTTTGACTACACAGTTCATTTAATCTCCATAATTTTTCGTGCGCGTGTCTCTTTTTTTCTAGATTGTGGCACATTTTCTTGCTGATTGTACATTTGCGACACATGCTGTGTTTTCTTTGATTAATTGTTGTCTTTTACATCCCTTTTGTGTTTTTATGTAGGCAGCACATTTTGAGCTGGGTAATTTCAACCACTTTTCAGAAGAACATGCATACACAATTTTAAGGGGTGTATGGTTAAACTACAGAAAGAATCTTTGAGGAATTTATATTTCACACGGATTTTATTTAAGCTGTCTAAATAGTTGGATGGGAGCGTCGATCTTAAGGGGGAGGAAGAATTTGAGGTTGGTTTTTGGGATGGGAGTAAAGTGGCATCGATTCTTTTTATTTCAAGGACATAAATACATACACTGAGAAAAGAGTTTAGTGACAACAACTAAATAGGTGGGTCACAGAACGTGACTTGGTTATACTTTACAATTTGGTTACAGTTACCAATTCTTGTGTTGAAAAAAATATATTTAGCTAACTCTTTTCTGAGTATATGTACCTATGTAGTTAGCCAGGTGTTCAAAATCGTGGTTTTGCAAAAACGTAAATTTATTGGGCATTCCGGTAGAATACCCATCCAATAAAAATTTTTGTTTGCGCAGATTTTAGTTTAAGGCGACGAACCCTTAGAAATGAACGTGACAGTTGTAGGCTTAAAAATAAAAAAAAATCGCAGATTTTATTGTGAACTTTAGCTGAATATCTCTTCGTTAACAACTCTTTTAAAATCGAAAAACCTTCTAGAAATGGACGTGGTAATTTTAAGAACGAAGTTAAGAAAATTTAGATTTTGTTGTGGATTTTGGCAGAATACCTGTTTGCAAATAATGTTTTGTCCCCAATTTTTTTTTTTTTTTTTTTTTTTGGGTTTTTTTTTTAATTTTTTTCAAATGCATTTTCAAAAAATTTTTTTTTTGTCAAATTTTTTTTTTTTTTTTTTTTTTTGGGTCTTATTTTTAAGTTACTGCAGATGCATATTCAAACAATTTTTTTCGAGTGAAACTCCTTTGTATTCATTTCTAATACTCTTCATACTCATCTCCGTCTTGACTTTCGGAAACGTATTCGCCTTCGTTTTCGTTTTCTAATTCGCTTTCGTATTACTCTTCCATTCGTCTATGTATTCGGATTCGTCTTTGGTTGCCTTCGTCTTCTTATTGGCCTTGGCATATTAGGTTTCGTATTTGTTTTCGTTCTCGTATTCGTCTTCATATTGGTGTTCGTCGTCGTATTCGTCTAAGTCTTCGTATACGTATTCGTGATCGTAGATGTGTTCGTTTGGGTGTTCGAAGCAAAAAATAATAATTTTAATTTTTTCATGATCCAATAATCGCAACTAAACCGAATTAGTATGGGACCGCCGTTCCACCGTGGTGCACAGCTATCAGGCAACATCCATAAAACAAATATTCCGCTGCATTGATAACCTTCCTCCTTTTTTGAAGTCGGCTTGAAACTAACCAACATTTAAACCATGAAAGCTCGTCATAGACGGATAATTTCTAACTTTCCAATGTGTTTTTGATTTTCAAATCGGTTCAGTAGAACCGCCAAGCAAAGGCGGACAAAATTAATATTAGCGTATTAAAATAAAGACAAACGGGCAACACTAAATCCCTATACGCATGCAGGCTTGGGAGCTACTCCGAAACTCGCATGAAATTAGGCATGTGCAATAGCAGGATCAGCCTGTAGTGGATGTCGGGGGCTATGAGGATTTTGATATCAATGAAAAGGCTAAACATATCGTAGGACAGATTCTAAGTACATATATGATTCACAGGCTTTCTATGCTGCTAAGGGGATGAAAGGGCTCTCAAGTTACCGCGAAATAAAATCCAAGAGATACATAACTCCCTTCAGAGGAGTCTCTGAATGTTTTCAGAATCTGCAGATGCTAGCGCTACAGTGGCAGAGACAATGTTCCATGCTTTCCACTTCTTCCTCGTAACTGCACCTGCGGTAAAAATCATTAATGGGTTATCCCAACCTTTTTCCGCGCGTGCTTATCACCCGTTGTCCGGTCATCACTCCGACCATTCATCTGAGAAGATCGCTTTACATAATTTTTGGTCCAAATTTGCCTAGTAGTGTGGCAGGTGGTATTCACAGGCCATCTGGTATTTATCACTTCGATGAGTTCAACCTTTAGAGCTATGACTATGGTTATGCGTTTCCAGGAATCTCCTTGTATCCAAGGACTCATACAATATGCAAGGAGCATTTTAATGCCAGCAGGTTAAGAATACTTCTGCATTCTATGGCTACTTTGGACTTTGTTCCAATAGTTTTAGAGATTTAATAGCAGGCTGCCTGGCTGTCAGAATAAATAGCAATAGGCCGTCCTGAAAGGTCGGAAGATGAGCTACCAAGCGGCCTGCCTTATGGCGGTTAGCTGTGCTTGAAAAAAGCTACAATGGGACGGAAAGCGGAAACTGAGGCATAGTGCGAGTTAAGTGTAGAAAATATTGCTACCCTCCCCTTCGTTCAGCTTGGAACCATCTCTATATGGGGCGTTCCATACTAAAACAGACGGCGTTGACACCTCATGTGTTTGATTTGTTTCGAAATTTCTAGGATTGATGCATAAGCATATGTAAATAATAAATAAATATTAAATTTGAGCTTGATTAATACATTTTTAAAAACTTTACAGCACAAAAACAAACCGATTTATTAATTTTCTAAATGTCTCGAGAACAGGGCGAGGAAAAAATTAAAAAAAATCACACATACACACATCAAAATTGTCTATGAAAAGAAATATTAAAATTTTTTTTTTTTTTGCAAAATTTTTCACATACATATTTTTTGATAAAAAAAACTTAGTTTTTGAAAATATGCCATCTCAAAAGAAAATTAAAAAATTACAATGGTAGCTCTGATTATTGCGCAATATTTAAGTATAGTATTATGGGGTGCACTCTACAATAAAGTGCAAGTTTTAAGCTACTGCAAAATTGCGTTGATATTTAATATTTTTTATGCTAACGGCTTTTTCCACTTTTTCATATGGTAGAAAATGCGTTTTCAAAAACAATTTAAAAAAAAATTGTTTAAAGCTTGCACTTTATTATACAAAATTATTATAAGTACATATATAACGGGCTACAAAGCATGATTCAAATTATAGTAGAGATGGTATAACTAATTTTTTTATCAACAAAAAAATTTAAAAAAAATTAAAAAAATTTAAAATTTTTTTTTTCGGGATTAGCATGGAAGCCATACTCTGCTCTCGTTCCACCTTGGCTCTGGGAGAAATCTTAGCTCTGGCCAAACTGTGGCGACTACTTGTAAAACAAATGTAATTAAGTATTACAAAATACTCAAACTTCTACTAATTCTCTAAAAGCATAATCTAATACAAATTCAATAGAGGGCTTGCTTTGTTTCGCTAATTTAAGAAAATATACCTCTTCTTTTTAGTTTCAAATTACAATATAAGTTATGTAATTCACTTTTTGTTTTGTAGCTAATATAAATACATCTATATTATATATGATGTTACATATAAACCTCTGTACTCTGTGACCGACTAAGTTATTAAATCATTTTTAAGTACATAAGAAAGCACAAGGCTGTTCTATTTAAGTTACAAACAGCTGCCCTGCACCAAAGCTACAGCTGCTAATAAAATATTAAAAACTTCCGTGAAACATATGAGCCGACGCGACAGTGTTGTACATACAAATATGTACCTGTATGTATTTATAAATTTTCCTTAAACCAGCAAAGTATGTAATTGCTTAGCAACACGTTTCCTGTATACATACATACATACATATGTATGTGTAAGTATACCTCACGAAATCATTCCGAAAATGCAAATGGAAGGCCAAAATCAGCAATTGACAACAGCCAGCTGCACGAGCCAGGCCGGAAAATTTCCATACATACATACATACATTTGCTTGTACATATGTATGTATGTATATGAAGTCTGGCAAAAAGTTGCGTGCATTATATTTTCAAGGTACATTGGCGTAACATGCCTGTCTAGGCAGACGAATAATCGCCCGAATGCCGTCTCAGCGATAAGCACGCATTCGTTAGTTAATTTGATGGTCGAACAGCAGTGCGTATACGTAACATTTTGTAGAAGTTGGCAGTGCCCAGATATCGCCACCGACAAGCAGCCGGCTTTTTTATTTCCTTTTTCCTGATGGTAACCACATCGTTTCACATTTATGTACATACACTCGTATATACATACAAACATATGTATGTATGTATGTACGGTCCTTATGTAAACATATATGTATGTAGGTAATATGGCATGTATTCATTAATTGCGCGTGTATACATACACATTTCTGTCCAGCTGCCGCTTTATACTTTCTCCTATAAGCGCCTAACAGCATTGCGACATTTGGCAGACTACATACATGCGTCTATGTTGGTGGGGCGTTTGCTACCGAACTGTGATATCAGCTGCAAGTTCGGCACGACGCTGTTGATAGGTGCCATCCATACAGAGAACAAGTATGTATGTATGTGCTGCACTAACGCATGCGGCAAAGGAAACGCTCAAATGGCCTTGGCTGTCCCGACAGACGAGTCACATAAATTTTGTGGATACAGGCAATCATTGCTATAGGTATAAGGAAAAATATTCATTGGTACCGAAAAGCCGAAATTGGCTACATACATATGTACATGCGTATTTTCCGGCCCAATTTGTAGTCGTCAACGTCCATGGATATACATACATATGTACGCATGTATGAAACATCGGCTTCGTCGGCACTGACGACAGCTCGTGCCGATGCCTGTGCTCGCTTGTTGGCAACTCTTGGCTTTGGTGTTAGTAGGCAGCTGATCGGTAGCCTTGAATTGCAACAACAAACAAAACTTGCCGCCGGTTGCGCGGGAGCAGTTGGAAGGGATGGAGTTTCCGTAAACTTTTTTCTCATATCTCGTCGTGCGCGACATCGTCATCGTTATCGTCGTGGGTGCTATCGACTGATTTTAGGCTGCCGAAAAGCGTGTTGCACGCATTCACGCATGTTCGTACATATGTATGTGTGTACTTATACACACATATATACAAACGCAATGTACGTATGTATATTAAAAGCACGCATGACTCTAGGATATAGTCGTGCGATAGCTGTAGTAACTACATTTACATGAATATATTTGGTGTTTGGGGGCCCGTTCCGCAACGTTTTGGTTTTCACGGTATTCAATATGCATATTTATATGCTGGCTAGTGGCTGATTTAAGCATCGTAGCCTTCACCCTTAAATTTTTCTATATTATTTCATCTCTTCCGCCAACGAATTTGTCTGCTTCGTCTCCTATTTTGCTTCAGCTTTCGGCATCCGCCGTCAGATAGCCGGCAAACGGTTGAGTTTGAGGCGTTGTAGGGACACACATTCGCGGTTTGGCATCCCAGCTGGCTATGTGCATGTATATGTATGTACGTATGTATGTGTGTATGACTGATGAGTCTCAGGCAACCAGCCAGCCAACCAGCCAACCAGTCAGCCAACCAAGCAACCAACCAGCCGCTCACTCAGCCAGTCAGTCCTTCGTTGAACGGTGGTGCTGGTGTACAAAATATCGCACGCATAGACTCATCTGTGAATGCTTTGCATACAAAAAAAAACTCAGTTTGTGATTAATATAGTAATAAACTCATAGTTAGTTAAATTTTTAGATAAATTATAAACGAAGAACGGGATTGCAGCAGCGCCAGTCATCAGCTCAATAACAGCGTGCACCAAACATAAATCGAACATCTATACAAAATGTGTAATAATTTTTTTTTAATTACTCCTTGTCTGCTTGTGGTGTTGTAGCAGTGTCAAACTTTCCTCTCACACCTGTGATTTTCTTATTTGTCATATTGACGAGTTTTCAATTACTTCTTCTGCTTAGTTTATCATTATCTTTAATTTATGCAAATTTTCTTTTTTCTTTTTTTTCGGTCTACTTTCAGTTTCGGCTGCCAATAATACAATGCAATACGGACAAAATATATCCATACCATATTCACAGCCACAAACCGATTTGAATTTTCTCAACTCAGCGGACCATAAAGGAAAGATACATCCGAAGATTGAGCGTGACCGTGAAGAAGGTAAATTAATTAACATCTGAAAATTATATACATATACTACCTGTTAATATAGTTATACGAAGATCTCTGTCTGTATGTATGTGTGTACCTATGGCTGTATGTATGCGTGTGAGAGCAAACAATGAACCAGGAAATTTATACAGCGAAAGGCAATAAAAATGTTAAGTATACATATGTATGTACGTACATAACTCTATGTGTACTTTTGTACATACATATTTTTATGTACATAGGTATAATTATAATATGGAAATTTCCTATCAAAAATGTTGCCGCATTTACAAA
>NW_023458555.1:30499742-30509418 GCF_013731165.1 Rhagoletis pomonella | reverse complement strand
TTTTTTGATCTTATAAGAGTTGCGAAAGAAATGTTGTTAACGAAGGGATATTCTGCTGAAGTTCAGAACAAAATTTTATTTTTTTTATTTTTAGGCCTAAAACTGCCACGCCCATTCCTAGGGGTTTGTCGCCTTAAACTAAAATCTTTTCGAACAAAAATTTACATAGGTACATATACTCAGAATAGAGTTAGCTAAATATATTTTTTTCAACACAGGAATTGGCGACTGGTACAAAATTATGTAACTAAGTAAACCAAGTCACGTACTGTGACCCACCTATTTAGTTGTTGTCACTAAACTCTTTTCTCAGTGTATGTATGTCCTTGAAATAAAAAGAATCGATGCCACTTTACTCCCATCCCAAAAACCAACTTCAAATTCTTCCTTCCCCTTAAGATCGACGCTCCCATTCAACTATTTAGACAGCTTAAATAAAATCCGTGTGAAATATAAATTCCTCCAAGATTCTTTCCCTTAAAAGTATGTATGCATGTTCTTCTGAAAAGTGGTTGAAATTACCCAGCTCAAAATGTGCTGCCTACATAAAAACACAAAAGGGATGTAAAAGACAACAATTAATCAAAGAAAACACAGCATGTGTCGCAAATGTAGAATCAGCAAGAAAATGTGCCACAATCAAGAAAAAAAGAGACACGCGCACGAAAAATTATGGAGATTAAATGAACTGTGTAGTCAAAAAAGAAGAAGAAGAACCAAAAACAGGAAATGAAAAAACAAAACAAAACCAAATGCAAAGTACTGAATGCAGTCTTGGAATAAAATAAAACATGCCAACAACAAAGCTCAAAAGCAATGGATATGGGTAAAATCAAATAAATATCTGAAGGAGTCACATACCCACATTTGTATGCATTCCAATCTAACAAGTAAATTCTTACATAAATATATGCAAAGAAAGGCAAATATAAACCATTAAAAGTAGTACCAAACAAACAAATATCCAAGAAATAATGGTCAACAAGAGAAGCAGTCAGCCAACTGCATTAAGTATGCAACGTAAAATCATCGATTACGGGTACGGGTACGAATACAAACGAGTACGAGTACGTCACTCTTTCTGCTATTTTGGTAATGGAAACGCTACTCCAGTTATAGAACAGAGTCATCGTCTGTGGCATAGTAGAGCAGCAAAAGCAAAACCAACAGCAGTCAGAGGGCAGAAGCCAACAAAACCAACTCCATTTGAATGGCATGCATAACAGCAGGATTTCACTTTTCACTTCACTTTCACCAACTAACTCATACGAGTAAAAAACTTGGACACTCTTCTACTCATTTCTCACTACTCGTACATCAACGTCCCCAAGGAGGTAAATAAATACAGAAAGCGCGCAAACTCTCACACTCAAGAGGGTATCATACTCGCCTCACGCATCCAAAAAGAGTGATTGAGCAAGTGAGTGGTGTAGTGGTGCAGAGAAAGTGAGAAATGCAGAGAAAGTGAGTGCATGAAGATGCGAGTGTTTAGCCTAGATACGAATGAACAAAGTAAATACCAAGAGGAAATAACTCGGTAAAATGTGTTGAGTTAAATTTCCGCCATCATTGGATGTGAGTGTGCGCGGAAAGTAAGAGTAATTGAGAGTTTGGGTGGCGCCAGAATAAGAGAGTTTGAGTAATAGTACAGATGGCTGGCTGGTTACGTACATACATATGTAGGCGCAGTCCCATAATACTACTACGCTTCACAAATTAATCCGCTCGCCTGGTTGGGTGGATGGGTGGTCTAGGCCAGTTTATTGGAGTAGGGTAGTCTACTAGTCGAGAGGAGTATAAAAATGCGAGTATGAGCGAAGAATAGCGAGTGTGATTGGTGAAAGTTCCCGAAGGAGTGAGTGTTTGAGGTGAGAGTGAGAGCGATAGCGATAGCTGAGTAGTCTGAGTGATTCGAATAGAATGGTATAACTATATGTTGTTGTAGTTTGGGTGGGCTGTTTTTAGAAAGTAGCATTTTAAGAGTTGTTGGTGGCAATTTCACTACACTTATGTACATACCCTGCAGTGAAAACCCAAACCAGTTAGAAAAAATACTAGTTTATAAACTAGTATGTGCCTACCAGTTCGACATTTTCGAAGAACTTAAGCGTTCAGCGACATCTGCCTTTGAATTGCCAAAGCCTAAAATAAAACGCAATTAATTGCTTTTCTTACAAATGTCGGCTGTGGCGTCACGTGAAGACTACTGGTTCTGGTTCTGGGATCGCAGGTTCGAGGCCGCTTGGAGGTGGTTAAGATTTTTAAAGTTAGATTAATGTAAGTAGGAATAATTATTTGAATTTAAATATAAATAACAAACTTAAAAATCTAGTTGCATTACAAAAAAAAAAAAAAAACAAATATATGGGAAGAAATACTTGTGCCATAAAAAAATATATAACAAAAAAATTTTTTTTGTTTATTAAATCTAAGAAAAAAAATATATAAAAAAAAAATTTCCCTGCACCAGGGCTTGAACCTGGTACCTCAGGCATACCACGCGAGTGCTTTGCTCTGTCGGCCATTGCGACTGTTGGAGAGACGCGAGCAAAAAGACATACTAATGCTTTTCATAGAGGATGAATTGGCAGACTATCTCATCAACTGGTATGATGCTACTAGTATTTCTACTAGTAGATGCTGATGCATAGCCTGACAATTGACATCTCGTAGGACATCGCAATGTTAAAAATACCAGTCGCTAACACTGAAAAAGGGTAGAACGTGAACTAGTTGGGCTGAAACGCAAACTGGTAGAATTCTAGTTCACAACTAGTAGCTTTCCCTGCAGGGTACATCTATGTAATATACGTGTGTATTTTTTGTACGCAAGCAAGTACTCGTGACATGCACATACATACGAGGGGCTCCAAAAAAATCGTCTGCTGAAGAGGAAGGGTGTGAAATTAAATTAATTATATTATTTTTCCCTTTTCATATATTCTATTTTAATCCTTATACATCTCTCAAATCTTAAATAAAGTTTACTAGTACCGTAGAAACTTTTATTTCAGATTGTTGAAATAAGAGTATTTATACAGACTTCATCTCCTTATTATAAGCTGTAATTTCGCTCTAACATTTTTTTTTATATAATTGGCAATAAATAGTAATCTTAAGTAGCTAAACAGAATCACTGATATGAAGGGTAGTTTATGGAGTAGCCATCATAGTATGTCTTCTGTGAACGTTTGCACTGTTCTCTAATAGAGGAACCATCCCGAGCTCAACAGCACATAGGCCAAGGTCGCCTTAATCAGGTATCTTGAGCGCTGATTAGTAGCACTCGAAGGGCTATAATTTTGTCTATGTTGCTTTTTTATTAAAAAATATCAGTTCATAATAAGAACCAGTTAATCAAAGTTTAAGAAAAATGTATACTGTTCTTTAGCGCGGATAATAGCATCGAGTCTGTCCGTTAGTGCTTCACATACTGCACGAATGTGGTCTAGCGGTATTTTCTTATTTTATGGGAAATAAAGGTAAATCAACAAATCTTCCGTCAACAGATTTTAAACGATGCTCTGTTACCTTGGCACTCGAAAACCATTTGGTAGAAATCTTTCGACGTTTCAATCAGATCGCATAAAGTTGGCGTAATCCAAATTGTTTTAGAAAAAATTTCCCAGCTTCATTTCTTCGCAACATTGGCCACCATATTCACCGCACTTCAAACCCAGTGTATTTATCCATATGGTCCATTCTCAAGGCCAAAGTATCAGCTAAAAATTTTAAGAGAATCAACTCCATGAAGATTGCTCTTCGCCGTCACTGGGGCAAAATACCATATTTTCTTAAAACTGATATTTGTTAATACAAAAAAAAAATTTAAATTCACAAAACTATAAGATTTTTAATTGGTAAACCTTCGAGCACCTACTCCCGTATATACATATGTATATATTATAAACCTCGTATGGCTATGTCAAAGCCAACCACCTGAGTTGGTGCACCTAACTAAAGGTGGAAATCTGCAAAGAAGGTATTCCACTGTTTCGTCTATCGTTTTCGTTCCTGCAGCTTCTACAGAAATCGTTGTAGGCGCTGCTACTAGCATGCGGCACCTATGATCCGATTTCGAAAGATTGTTGAGAAAGATTCCCCTGTATATAGTTTTGGTTGAAGGTGAGATCTAATCAGCTTAATCCGCTTCGCCTGGACGGTGGCGTAAACCACTACTTCGTCAAATAAAGTGAATACTTCTGATGAATTGTTCTTAATGCCAGGTCTTCAGAAAAATGCCTTCCATGTGGAAGCTATCATCTGATGTGTCCAGGTGTAGGTATCAAGTTCCCCGCCTAAGTCGGCTCTCGACGGGAAAAGGAAAGGATTGTGTAATTTTATTTCGGGTCATGTGTAACCGCTAATGAAGTAATTTTTCTAGCTTTTTTACTTCTGTTAAGTCCATAAGGAAAACGCTGAATACCACGGTAATACTACTCCCAGGTTGTAAAGAGAGTTCTGTTTTTTTGTGTTCACCTTAAGACCACATTACTCAGCTGATCGGCCTAGCTTCTTTACAGCTTCTTCCTTGATCTTGCTCACCACAAATGAATTAAATTAAGACATCATCGGCGTTGGCAACTAAGTAAGTTAATTAAAATTTGTAGTTGGAGTTCTACAGAAAGGTTAAGCAAAAAAAAAACGGAACATTTTAATTCATAGAAATTTGAGTCTGCAAGTAGTTTTTTTTTTTGTAGGAAAAAGTTTCTCATCCCTCTTCAACCTTTCCAGCTCGCGAACTTTTTGACCTCACCTCGTATTTCACCATACCTTAACACTGCAGTGACATTAGTGAAAACGAGCGCAGGTTTCGATTGCATGATGTGAGCGCTTTTTATGTGAATATAAACATTTACTCACATGTGTGTATTTTATATACATACATACATACATACATACATATGCATTGAGGTGTGTATGTTTGTGCATGCCTGTTGGCGTTTTACAACCCTCCGAATAGTTGGGGTTGATTGGTAACGCCGGCCGGTTTGGCACGCGCCGCTTTAAATGAGTCGAATTGAAATATTAAAGCTGAACACTTATTCAAAAGATAAACTTGAAAGTAAAAACAACAATTTTTAATCTTAATACAAATAAATACATATGTACACACATACTTATTTGTACTTCTAGATTATTTTTTTCTCAAGTTTTTACGAGTATATTTCAATAAAGTAAAAAATGTGCACAAAAATATTAAATTTTGTATTTCAATTATTGAGTCAATTTGAAACTAGTCAAATTTTTTTATTAAATTATTTTACCAAATTTATTTATAGCGATACGTATGCATGCATGTATGTATGTATGTATGTATGTACATATGTATATTTGTTACTGACCTTTACTTTAACTCATTTACATATATTATTTTATCTACTTTTCGTTGGGCAAAAAAATTATGATTTTAGTGCAGACATTGCAGACTACATAGACTATCAACTTTAATGGATTTTCGCAGAAAAATGTCTTTAGGGATGAAAAGCGTGCATACCTACATATGAAAGTATGTATGTAGATACATATGTACAGAGATGACTCAAACCTAACAAAGTGCATGTGTACTTACACATACTCGCACCCTCACACACACCCATATCTACATACTATCTGTAAAACATCATCATCGTCGCGCTGATAATCATTTTCACAGCCGCATATTCGAGACAGGAGCTCCACCACCGAGGCTCCACCATTGCTGCCAATGGCCCCATGTACATATGTATGTATGTAGGGGGCAGATTGTGTATAATAAAACTCTGTCTAAAACACAAACCCACAAACCCTCATACTAGAGTTAACTTTCTCGCCAGCGCTGCTAAATCGGTGGTGTGTTTTCGCTTTTGCTCTCTTCTGTTTTGTTTTCCCCCACCCTCAATTATTGTTTTTTGCTTCCTTTTTTTTTGTTAAACTTCTTTATGGTTTGTTTGTGCATTGCAATTGTTTTGCTAGCGTTTGTTTTTTTTTGCTTGTTTTGCGAGGTCGCTCGCCTCAGTCGCCAGCTATGTATGAATGTAGAAAGCTAAATGACTCCACAACCCTACGCGCGGTGCCAAAGTTGGAGCTCCTCTCCCCATTACGTTGCACTTGCGAGTAGGGGCGTAACTCGCTACCTTGTTGGGCTCAGCTGACTCATCTCCATCTTTTATTTCTTAGCTGCACATTTCTCTGCAGTAAGCTGAGCATTGCTCCTCAACTCCTTTTCTCAGACTGGTTGATGCAGTATTTTTTATCATCAACAACTTCATCATCGACCTCCACATAATCATCATCAGCATCGTCATTTCCGTTCGTTTTGACCACACAACCCCCACCGTATGCAATTTATGCACTAATACTAACATTGCTTGCAATGTGTTGCCACCATAAGCATCGCCCCCGTGAAGCTTTCTACAACCCCAGTCGGCGCTAGCATTGCCGACATCGCCATCATCATCATCGTCGTCGTCGGTAACTTCGAAAAATCAATAAAAACGCCATTAGTTTACTTCAAAATTATTTTGTCGTCGCTTTTGTTGTCATTTCTAGCATTTTGCATAGCTCCACTGTTTTTTTCTTTTCTTGGCCAGCTTTTTGTAGACGAGTGGCTTTTAGAAATGCATGGTGGAGTTGTTGGTTAAAAGTGAAATTATGACAATTTCTTGTCTCGTTTTTCTTAATTTTTCTATGCTTAATATTTAAGTATCTTCTCTGTTTTACGCGAAAGTGGAACCTTGCAATTATCCGAAGAATTACAATGTGCAAAAGAGGGATTGCTGAACGCTTATGACATAAGAATCTCGTTTACGTATACATATTACTATCAGATTGGCGCTTACACATATGTTAGTGTTTGGCCGAGCTTCTCCTTTGATTTGCGGCGTGCGCCTTGTTGTTGTCACACAAAGGGGAGCGATCTATAACTCCGAACGGCGGTTGTATTTTTATGAGAAGCTGTCTTTCATGGCAGTAATACACTCGGAGGTTTGCCATTGACTGCTATTAGAAATTTACTAGTGCACCCGCATGGCATTAAAACGCCCTAAAGTTTAATTCCAAAACCTGGAAGCTTTACCAAATGTTAGTCAGAGTTATAAGCGATTAGAGTGTCATATTTGTGTCCTTAAACTCTTTTCGTTTGGCGCCCATATGGTGATACATATTTATATTGTCTTTCCTTTAATTCAAAATGAATTTAACTTTTTGAACAGGTGGCACCCCTCATAAAGTAAAGTTGAGAAACAAAGGTTTTTAAAACTGTTTCGATTGATACCCCTTTAGTATTAATTGGTTTAACCTCTTAAATAAACTGAAATTAATTTTTTAGAATCTGGCAACTCCTTTCGAAAAAGTAAAACTTTATTGCACGTCTACAATCCGAGTTCTTTAATTCTACACCCACTTTTAACAATTGAGCGAACGGAGCAGATCTGATGACCTGTACAAAAAATCCCTTTGCGTATTATATACATAGATTTGTCTTTTATTTTTTGATGTTGGGTTGAATCGGGCTTGAATCCAGGCCCTGCGGAATGGTAGCGCGCACTGCTAGCCACTGCAGCACACACTAGATGTAAAAGGATACAGAAGACGTAGAGGACCAGATGCTGGCGGACAAGTATCTAGACTGAAAATTCTAGCAAAACACCAAGAAAATAATTACCAAACCGGGGCTAGTCCCTACAAATAATACACTTGAGATATGGAGAGAACACTGCTTAATGCTTTGAACTGGATATATGTATGTATATATGTATGTAGGTGTCGCGTCGCGTGAAGGAGCACCCAGACCAATTTATAGGGATGTTGGTTGCGTACCTCCACATAGGATGTACGCCACAGTCATCAAACCAATTGCAACGCTAGTATGGTGGAGGGCTCTAGATAAAGGGAATACCAGGAAAATAATAAGAAAAGTGCAAAGACGCGCATGCCTTGGCATATCGGCGGCAGTGAGTATGGCACCTCAGGAAGGGCTTGCAACTTTCTGCATATTTTCATCCAAGATACGGCCGCAAAGAGCGCTCTCAGGCTCAGAGAAGCCAATACGTGGAAGGCAACCAATTTCGGGCATGAAGCAATACTGAATGAAATAAAATGAGGTCGGCTCAATTGACTTAAAGCTGACATAGAAGCCAGCACTGATTACATAACGCTTGTTTGGGACTAAACTACGCAGGTACCCATTAGGTTCCCGATCAGAGAATGAATGAGATGCAGGACTGCTAGTAATAGAGGGCCCTTTATCCATCTACAATGATGGTTCAAAGATGGAACAAGGAATCAGAGCCGGTGTCTACTCGAAGGACCTGCAGATCAACCGGTCCTTTCGTCTACCGAACGACTGTAGTGTCTTACAAGCGGAGATCTACGCTATAGGGAGGGCGGCTAGTGTTTTACTTAGTAGTAGAGTTCCAGAAGACAAAGCCACTATTTTTGTCGACAGTGAGGCAGCACTGAAGGTAATAGGATCTAAAATAAGTGAAATATGGAATTTTATGGAAATGTCCCTCCAATAACATGTCGAAATTTGGATTTCCTGTTAATCAAATAGCCCTTTCCAAGTGTACAACAAATTTTCTAAAAGTTAACGAAGAACCAAGATCTCTGAATTCCCTTTACCAAGGTTGGATGGGTCTAATCTAAACCTTTCACCGGAGAAAAAATATTTAGGCTTTATAATTTATTCCAAATTTAAATGGAACGTAACGTTTAGGAGAAGGCACGCCAAACGTCAACTCAGAAAACTTTCTTATTGCATCCATGATACGCGCCCGCTAAAAATATGCACCCAACAATACAAGGAAAGCTCAACGTAGAAAAGCTGCAATCACAACTGACGGCCAATTTATTCGCCACTGGACTCTCGCACCAGCTCGCTGAGATTACTCTTCAACAACCCGACATACGCGAGCATTGGAACCAGGGATGCCGTTTGGATCTAAATAGATCCAATTGGATACATTTTTAGACGAATTTTTGCGAGATACTTATTTTTTCCGATCAGTATAAATGTGGATGCTTTTTTAAATAGGCCAAAATTTTATAGTTTCTATAAAGTTTTTTCGTTCAAAAATCGATTTTCTTCAAAGATGGTAGAAAACATTACGTTTTCTAAATGTATTAAAAATCACTATTTAAGCGTGAAACTAAAGTATTTTATTTTTTGTGAACGAACGAAGCAATGAACATATGAAGAGATCTCACTAAAATAAGTATAAGCGCAATTGTTTTAATTAGCTTAAAAGGATGCTTTAAGCAAGATCTTAATATAGTATATATAAAGATATATATATATATATTTATATAAAGTAAATAGATACTCTTTCTGTAGTAATCTCTTTCATATCACATATTTGCATTTCTTAATTAAAAAATAAAGAAGATCTCAATGTAGGTTAAAATACTTTGTTAAAAAAAAATAAATTTGATTTATTTAAGGAATTTTGTATGAATTTTACTGAAAAGACTTTAAATACACTCTAAAATTATTTCTTTATTTGCGCATATTAAGAGAGGTAACCAGTTTCCTCTTTTTATGTGTGCAAATTTGCACACCGTTTAATAAAATTAAACACTGCTTGTTTACTTTTACATACCAAATTTGTGCGAAAAGCAAAATTACACATAACATGTTTAAAATGGAGTAAATGTAAGCCCCTAATGTTTATTATTAGTAGGAAATGTATTTTTA
>NW_023458555.1:30431652-30499732 GCF_013731165.1 Rhagoletis pomonella | reverse complement strand
TTTTAAATACACTTTTTAGAGTGTACAGGTACAAATGTAACATATTAATTACTATTTATTATACTTTGCAAAATACTTGTGCACAAAAATTTAATTTATAAATTGAAATTAAAAATGTTTGATTTTATGAAAATTAGAAATATATATACCTGTATTCCAAGTCCTTAGGATGGGTTAAATTATGTCTTTTTCTTAAAAATGTTTGGTTTTCTTACAAATTATGAGATGGATACGTAAAAAGAGAAAATTGGATACATTTGGATACATTTTTGGCTAGGTCGGTGATACATTTTCTTGAGACGGCGCGGCAACACTGATTGGAACCACATTACCGCTCAATAAGTACCACGCCGAAGAAATAGTCGGATTTCAATCGGGTGCAACGCGAGCTATGTGGGACCGTTATAGGAGCGGAAAAGGAAAGCGAGACGTATTTGCTGTAATAAGAAGAAACAGGCCGAAGTACTTGACTGCTAAGAGCCTGTTTTCTGACCGACAGGAAAAATGCCCAAAAATTTTACCAGAGAACTTACGGAAGGTTCAAAGACCAGGGTTACCTCATATTAGAGCAAACATAGCGACCTAGTTACCGATGTACAGAAACTACTTAAATTATGGAGGGAACACTTTTCCAGTGGAGATAACCAACTCCAGCCTCCAGTCGATGACGATGGAGTCGATGTCGTACCATGACGAGGTACGAACAACAAAGCTGCTGGAGCTGACGGCCTGCCAGGCGAGCTATTCATGTACGCGGGCGAGGAGCTGATAAGGCGCATGCAGCAAATCTTATGCAGAATATGTTTAGATGAACGCATGCCAGACGACTGGATTCTAAGTGTGCTCTGCCCAATCCATAAGAAAATCTACGCCGCTATGCGCTCCAACTACTGCGGGATCAGCCTTTTAAGCATATGTTACAAGATCTTATCGATCGTATTGTGTGAAAGGCTGAAGTCCACCGTCAAGAGCTTACTGGGCCTTATCAGTGTGGCTTTAGGCGAAAAATCTTGGAAAGGAGCCGTGAGAAAAGGATCGATACTTAACATATATTTTTCAATAAAGTAGTGAAATCAAAAATTTTTCGGAAATATCGAAATGTGTGAAATAGCCGATGAGTTTGCTAGACACGCTTCGGAAATGCAGATAAGCGTCACAAACTCAAGCGCTACAAGAAAATTGCTGAGTACACTATTGTCGCCAAAAATGAACTCAGGACCTACTGAAACGACTTTAAATATTAAGCTCTTTTTGGGGGACAGCCTAAAAAGAAACGTTAACAAATTCACGCTAAGAATTCTTATCGGCATCAGCACAGGGGACTGTGCAATTGCATTAATGCTCCAATGACGGCGTTTGCCAACAATTTCTCTGCAGAATTGTCAGGATTAGGTAGAGCTTCTTCAATTCCATCCGCGACAGCAGTTGGTTTAACGGACACTATATTGAAGCGTTGGTTTGGCCCCGTTAGAGGGAAATGCCTCTTCGTGGCTTTCATAAAGCTACTTTTTGATAATTACAAAGTTTCTTCATTGTTTTCGGAGACACCTCACTGCTGGCAGCTAAATGTTATTAAGGGGTTTGTTTACTTAAAGCCAGCATAATATGCCAGTCGGCAAAATAAGAAAAACAAAAAAAGGCTAAGTTCGGGTGAAGCCGGACGTTAAATACCCGGCGCAAGTATTAAATATAGTTTTTAACCTTTCTGAAAACTGCCGTTACATGGTAAGAAGAATGGTTTTATAACAATTACGATAGTATGTTCAGTTATACTTAATGAGATAAACTTATATAGTCAGATGTGGGCGGTATCACGCCCACTTTCCAAAATTCTATAATAATGTTACTTATTTTCAAGGGATTGTTGTTAGTATCAATTTTGAGTAAATTAGCGTCCTTAAATTTCGAAATACCGAAGTTTCAAAAATTTCTGAAATTTACCGTTATATCCGATTGCAATAATTTTTAACGTTTTGCTTTTATGTATGTTGTAAGCGAAATAATCGTACCAAGTCGAACGGTTACCTAGATATATATACCTGGGCATAAGTGGGCGGTGCACCCATTTTCGAAATTTTATCACAAACGTGTTTTTTGCTAAAGAATTTTGCAAACATCAATTTTTAATAAATTAGTTTCTGTATTTACTGATTCATCGAAGATTTCGTATTTCTCTAAATTACTGTTATATGAAAACTACAGTTATATGGGAACTACCGTTATATGGGCGTGGGTAAAGGGAGATATATCAATTTTTGCTCGAGTTATCTTGTACAGAGACAGGCGGACGGACGGACGGACAGACAGACCTGACTTAATCGACTTCTCTTTTAATTCTGATCATTTATGTATGCATTTGTCTATATCTATCTCGATTCGTTTTGGCTGTTACAAACAACCGTTGTGTGAACAAAATTAATATACCCTTGTGCACAACAGCGCTCGGGTATAAAAAGAGCCCATATGTCTGATATTTTGTGCTGATAGGTCTTCTGTCTTTGATTCTTTACTTTTTTTTTTGTATGGAATGGCCGGAGTTTCAAGTGCTTCTGATTCAGCTTGAAATTTAACTGTGATACAAGGTTACACTTTATTTGACTTCCGCTAGTTTGGAAGCATACCCCCTCATCTGCCTTCGAATGGAAGATCTTCTAATACAACTTCCAAAGAGAAGATATTATTAAAAAGTTGTTCTTGAAAGTGTTTATTACCAACACTGTCAGTCTGGAGATTAATTAAAGATAACTCTTGGCGTTGATTTGGACTTGGAGTTGATTTGGACCGCAGTGTTGTATGGTATTTTGCACTGACTACGAATAATTAGTGGAATTTCGCAAAGCAGATAGAAAATTTCCAAGATAAAAAGAAATTCCTAACCTATGTTAGTCAACTATTTATTTCGTTGTTAGCCAAAAATGTTAATCTATGTTTTTTTTGCCCTCCCCTCTTAATTGAAGGATTTTTTTTCTTAGAAATAACACATCAAGTAATTGCATTGCCCTCGGGAATAAATAAATTCAAATCGTGACACACCTACACACATATGTATGTACATATTAGAGCACATAAATTATTTATTATTCAATACCTGCAATGAATGGTATGACAATATGCCACATGCAACACGAGATCAATGAACTCACAGCTAAGCTGAGCTGAGCTGAGCAATTGCAAAGTGTCCAAAGAAGGAAGGAAGACAAGAAGAATGGACGTAAGAACGTAGCTACGCTACATATATGCCAACTAACGCATGTGTGAATGTATGTTGATATCCGGTGTGCGTACAGCGCTGTCATGACAATGAATTAAATTATGAAATAACAGCATCCTTCATAACGCACATCTCAACCCTAACTATATTCTGTGTGATAGGGAGAAAGCAATTGTGGATTGCGAAAGTGAAAGGGGAATTCGCAGCACTGATGTTGGAATGATTGAAGGTGATTGACTGATTGCCGCGGGTTGGAATGCTGACTTTACTTTAGGCTGAAAGGCGGTGTATGCTGCGGCTTTTTGACTCGCTCGTACGGCACTGATGCATTATGACAGCGAAAGCGGTGGTAAGAGGGAAGTAGGGTATGAGGTTAAGCGCGAGGCGTTCTTTTTTGGCACCAATATTACAGTTTAGGGAGATTAAGTGTGTGAGCCGCTTGCCTGCCAATTACATTCACAACAGAATATTTTCACTTGGAGGCGGCTTCGAAAGTGGATTAGCATTTCAATGAATAGGGGGCGATTTTTAAAGCGGATGTTAGGAGATCAGATAAAATTAAAGCGATAAAAAAGTGAAAAGTGAAAGACCGCCCAGCAATATGGAACAAGCAAGCGATCCAAAAGCGTTTGCACAAATATTGTAATTGGAGACGCCAACAAAGTCCATGCTTACGAACTTACCTTAGCAAATGCCTAATGCAAATCCGTTGACTGGGAATGGGCAAACAGATGGCAACAACCTGCGCTAAAATAAGGGTGAGTAAATGAAGTTAAGTAAATGCGAAGCAGCATAAAGGGGCTTTGAAGATTGTGTGACAGTAGCAAAGAGGGGGCGGACATCCAGCCAGTTGAAGTGCATGCGTATGCGATTGGCGCGGGGTGGAGTCGTACAACGGGCGCGTGTTAAGGAGAGCGGGCAAGCACTCGCGCAACACCGCGCGAATTTGAGTTCATTGCAATTTCAAAAGCGGCTTCGCCTTGCCGACAAAGCGCTTTACCCAACCACTCACTCACAGCTCTGCTGCTGCTCACAACGTTGAGTGCAGGGATGTCAGCAAAGGCAGTGGTCGGTCGGTCGATGGTGATGGCAGTGCAATGGCCTTGCAGCGAATGAAGTTGAAGTTGAATTTGACTTTACAGTCGCCACCACAATGGTGTGTTGCTACCTCAGCGAGTGGAAATTATGAAATTTGTGGAGAGGAAACTCCAGTGGGGCCTAACCCCACCCACCTCTCGCTGGATGCTCGCGCTTGTGCGCGTACCTATGTACCTACTTGATTGACTTCTGTGCTTTTTCCGCATTGTTGTATTTGCTGGGGGGATGCACGGGATTAGGGGGTTGTTTGTACATACATATGTATGTATGTATGCATGCGCGTATGTATGCACGTATTTTGCGTGCGAGTTTCTACTCTAGCTTATAGAAGCACTTTTTAAATTGCAACTAAGGGTGGAGTTGTGTGCTTTATTGTTGTTTTTTTTTTTAAGTTCATTTTTCAAAGTGGCTGGGGGTGGCTGGATAATGAGTCAAAAGCACGAAAAGCGTATATAACAAGAGCATAATTTATAAACGCGCACACCAGCAGGTTTATAATATATTTACATACATACACACATGAATGTGTATTTGCGCTGGGTGGTGGTGGTGGTGGTGGTTTGCGTTTTTAGTGGTAGTAAAAATAAAAATAAAATAATCAATAATAAAATAGCCAGCTTTAGTTTTTGTTGGCTATATGCGCCACTTAACTAGAATTTCAACATTTAATGCCTCATCATGTAACTCGAGTGTCGGTCACATTTTCGAGCAAAAAATATAAAAATTCTGCAATTAACTACTGCAAACGTTTAGGCAATGTAGGCACGTATAAAACTACAACTTTTACAATGGTATTTCAAAAAGTGTAAGAGCATGTAATAAAAATCACAATTTTTCTTTTAAAATTAGATTACTATTTATCCGATAAAATATATTCGTTATTATATGGTTTCTATTTTTTCATTTAAAAATAATCGTTATTTTTGGATTTTTATTTTATCGATAAATTTTGTATAGATATTTTTGATTTTCATATTTTTTTATAATATATACAAAACGTTTTTTAGTTAAAATTTTTTGATAACAGTTAAAAATGATAAAAAATTATATAAATAAAAATGACAAAATAACGATTAAATTTGGCTGGAAAAAAATCAAAACCCAAATTCAACGATTGTTTTAGATTTTGTTTATTCTGGTACGAAAATCTTACAAAACACAGCTCCCTTGCAAGTTTTAAATGGAGATGTATGTATGTACTCAAGTTACGAATTTTGGTTTAAATCCGATTAATTGTACAAAAATTCAAAAATTTACAACAAATTATACACCAGCGTGCTACTTGAGTATGTGTACCGGGGAGCGGATTTTTTCTTTATTTAATTATTATTTTTTAATTTTGTTTAAGATTTTATTGTTTTAAAAAGAGAAATATGTATACATATTTGTTAATATCCATTTACTTTTTAGAAGCATATTTTATGTATTTTAACTGATTTTATTTATTTGTTTTTTTTCTTTTTTAATTAGATTTTTAGATTTTGTTAAAAAAACATTTTTTAATTTTTTTTCATTTTTAGAAACTTAGTTTTTCCGTTATTTTTTGTTTTTTGAACTTAAATTTTAAATTTTATTGTTTAAAAAACAATTATATGTATATATTTTTAAATTTAATTTAATTTAAGAAATTTAATTAATTAATTTTGTTTGTGTGTTCGTGTTTCATTTAATTTTTTTTTTAATTTTTAGTTTTCGTTGTTTTAAAAAGAAAAATATTTTTTTTAGCTTAATTGAATATGTAGAAAAATTTTTCATGTATGTATATCTTTCCTTTTAGAATAAATTTTGCTGTCTTTATAATTTATTTCTTTTTCAGTTTTTAGATTTTATTGTTTTAAAACACAACGTTTTTTTTCATTTAAATCTTTCACCTTTGTTATTTTATTTATTTTTTAATGTAATTTTCATTTATTTTTTAGATTTTTTTCTTATAAAAAGGAAATTATGTATATATTTTTTAAAGAGCAAAAATAAATTAACTAAGTTTCCAAAAATTAAATGAAATTTAAAAATAGCTTATTCTTAGAATAAATTAATTTAAAAACTAAAGGAAAATTAAATTAAAAAGAGAAAAAAATAAAACTTTTAGGAACTTGTTTTCTTTTTTGTAATTTATTTAGTTTTTTCTCTTTTTAATAAAATTTTAATTTAGTTTTTAGATTTATTTATTCCAAAAATAAAAACAATTTTTTAAGCTTTCATTTACTTGTTCGAAACTAATTTAATTTATTTTTGCCCTTTTTAAATTTAACTTTTTATTTTTATTAATTTTATTTTCTCTTAATTTATATTTTTTGTTATTTTAAAAAAGAAGAAATATCTAGTTTTTAATTAGTTTAGTTTTTAGAAAATTTATTGTTAAAAGACAAACAGAATGACGCATAGACCACCCCTTTGGTAGATCTGTCAATTAGTCTTTCAAAAGACTTTTGTCAGAATTAATTAACATACGGTAGTTAACTTAAAATTTTTGTACTGAAAATATACAGTTACCTTAAGCTACGACACTTAACATGCAGAAGTGTTCAGTACGAATTCTTACTTTTATAATAAAAAATTTTACATTTCATAGCTACTAAGATATTTCAAATATTAAAGAAAAAAAAAAAGGAAGATCTAAAAATACTCACCATTTGGTATATTCTGATTGAAATGATTGCCATTCGTCTGGTAGCGTTGCACATGATTATCGCCTAACGATGCACCGCCTGCATTGCCATTGATACCGGTGGGCGTGGCAAAAGCGCCCGGAGGACCTTGTGTGTCGTGGCCAAATTTTGCGGCAAACTGATGTATGCCGGAGAACGGACCACCAAACGCAGAGAAATTCATCATGGCACGTTGGCGTCGAGGGGAATTGGAGAGAAAAGGACGGTGAAAAAACGGTCACCAACTAATAACTGTTTCTGCACTAAGTACTTGGTTAGTTTTTTAAAATTTCAAAGACATGCAGAACACGCTGAAAAGTTTGGCAGGAAACTGGGTGGTGGTGGTGGCGATTTGGTAGCCACTTTTTCTTCCACGTATTGCTTATCTTATTGCGCGCCGTCTTTCACTTGCTTGTAAATTATTTTATGCACAATTTTTCACTCTTTCTTCGCTAACGTTTCAATTACACAACTTGCATGGCTGAGTTTTAAGAAAATTTGTTTTTTTTGCTGGATTTACATATGTAAGTTAAAAAAATATTTAAAATTTTTTGTTATTTATTATTTTTTGTAGTTTTTTTTTTAGCAAAATTAAGGCGTTTCACTTTACACTTTTAATGCAATCCTTTAGAAATTTTCCCTACATATGTAAGCGTCGTCTTCTTGCCTTTTCTAAACTCACTCACTCACTAGTCCCAACATTGTCTGCACCGCAGCGCTAACAATGACAACGACAAGATGGCTAGTTTTTGCTGACTACTACTACCGTCGTCACCTCTGCTATTATTCCCACTATAACTTCATCTGGCTGGTTGGTGGACTAGTATTGAAGAGCTTAACTTTCGTTTTTCGCGAGCGCAAAGTGTGGCGGCGATGATTTAATCACGGCACCACTAACACTACTGCTGCTAAAGCGGCTATGCGGATGGGCCACGCGACTCTACAGACATCATATACCATACGCATACATACATACACTCATATGAATGCATTACATACGCATGTAACTACATACTATATGTACACTATATACATACATATGTGTGTGTGTGCGTGTCTGTGTATGCATATGCATGTGTGCGTGCGCGTGTATGTGTTAGCCGTCTCACTGTCGACTCAGAATAGTTAATGCGTCCACTGTTCGCCCGCCCGCCGTTCGTCCGTCCGCCCATCCGCGAGTTCTCATTCTACGCTGTGAGCCAGCAAGCAGCAGCTAACCTCCTCTACAGAGGTGTTTCAGCCATTTAAGGGTGAGTTACTGCTTGCTGTTTGTTGGTATCGCTACTCTACCCCCCCAACGCCCATGCATTTGTACTTCTGGTGTTGGTCTTGCCAATTGAATCCAATATGCGCTGGTGGGGTTGGTGGGTGGTTGGGTGTATGATGCAGTTGTGGTTTAGAAGGCAGGAAACACAAAAAAATTATATATATAGATATGCATATGTGTGCATGCATGTATGTATGTATTTCCCTGCAATTGCAACGCGAAAAGAAATTGTATTTTTAACTTTCAATTTCTGTTAGCTACAAGCGTTTGTGTAGTTAAATTAGCAACTGTGATGTTGATACTAAATTGTCATTGACTTTGGTCGCGTCTATGAGACTCTTTCTGTATGTATCCTTAGAAAGTGACGGCCACGACGACAACGCCGACTCCACTAACACAATGAGCGCAATATGTATGTTTGTAGTTGTATGTATGTAGTTGTCATAGTAGTCCAAGCAGTCGAAGGAGTGTAAGTAAGTAGCAGACTAAAAACAACACCAACTACCAAGAACGACTTTAGAAAACTAAGTAAAAGCTTCCATCAGCAGCAGCAAACAACAGCAGGCGACATCAACAAAAACAATATGCTGCAATAGCAACAAAAATATGCACCAGGGTGTATACTTAAATAGTGTTGAAAGCTGAGAAAGTTGGGTTGCTACCTCGGGGGTGGGTACATTGATTGCTCAGCTTACCTATGTGCGCATGGGTCGGTGCGTGCGAGTGTACAGGGTGGGACAATAAGTTTTATATTTTTTTGAATATATGTAATTGTATTTTTGTTTTTGTAGATTGTAATTAAATTCTTGGAAATTTTCAAATTTATTCAAAAAAAAAATAGATGTTTTCGGGGGACAATGATAAAATAGGTAATTTCGGTATTTTTCGGCTGAGGGCGCGTGTGAATCGGTAACAAAGTTTTATGGGGAAAGCTGGTGAATAATATTTTTACTATGGTGAGCCAGTTTTGCCAATTTGCTGTGTGAAATAAACTTTTGATAAAATATTAAAAATTGAAATGAAATTAATATTTTAAGAAAACATCTACCCTCATTGATTGCAATTCATCAATTTAAGCTTTTATTTAACGAAAAATTACACACATCAACAATCTTTGCGAATGTCAAAATTGCATTTGTCAAAAATTTTACTAGCCTTATGAGCTACCGAAGTTTTATTCACCTCATACTTGTCAAAAATTTACTCGCAGCGAACTTTGTTACCGACTCACACACGCTCTAAATAAAGTTTTAAAGCTAAAATTGTTAAAATACTTGATTTACTTTCTATTGTGCATGTTTCTGGAACTCCATTGATTGAAATAAAAGCAGGAAAAATCCTTTAGCAGTTTTTCTTCTGCCGAGAGAAGGGAGTGACAAAAAAAAAACTCGTGAGATTTGCTCATATAGTAACATCGTCTCCCACAGCCTTCATGATGGGGAGTTTGGTCGATAGTTTTGAGCAACGGGGTTCAGTGGCCGACCGTCCTGGAGGAGGTGCTCTAATCAAAATATTCGCACTGAAGCTGTGCGGCAGAGTGATGCAAATGATCCATCTGTGTAAACTCGTCGTCGTTCCAGCCAATTGAAGAATTCTCTTAAGATGCACTCATACAAAGTTGCACTAACATTGCTACCGAAAGACCACCAACTACGTGAAATTTTCGGCGAACGTTTGATTTAAAAAAAAATTAAGATTTCCCTTGACCAATTCGTTCACTTATACGATTTAACAGCGCTCGATTTTTTTTTTGTGGGTATATTTAAGAGACAAATTGTATGTTAATAAACTAATGCTACATAGACAGCTGAAGCAAAATATTCGAGACGAAATGCGGCGGCTGTAATAATAAACATTACGTTGTGTAATGGAAAACGCACTAAAAAGACCCAAAGGGTGGACATTTGTGTGATGTAATGTCTCATATATTGTACGTTTTAATTTCCATAAAATGCATTTAAGATAGAAAAAAATTTATTAAAATAGATAATTATGACAACAGTTATACGGACTTAACATTGGTAGGTATTATTTGGCTCACCCTGTATAAAGTCTGCATGCGCAAAGCATATCTGTAGGAATTTCAGCGCTATCTGTATGTAGTTGACTTTACTTCGGTAATGATCCTAAAACACTCAACAAACATCATTCAATGCACAAATCTGTGGCCTTAACCCAGGGTTCGCCATTTATAGTACTTAAAGATTAAAGAAAAGTAAAAACAGCGCAGAAAATGTTAAAACCAAGGATGAGAATAGGAATTATATGTTTTCAAGCCCTGGTCAAAGCTACATCCCAAAAAAATATGAAAAAAGTTTTTTTTCCTTAACAGCGGTCGTCCCTCGGCAGCCAATGGCAAACCTCCGAGTGTATTTCTGCCATGAAAAACAGCTTCTCATAAAAATACAATCGCCGTTCGGAGTCGGCGTAAAACTGTAGGTCCCTCCGCTTTGTGTGACAACATAAAGGCGCACGCCACAAGTCGGAGGAGTAGCTCGGCCAAACACTAACATATGTGTAAGCGCCAATCTATTATTATTATTATGTTTTTAAAAAAGTTTTAGCCCTTCAAACATATTTTTTCAGAACAAAATGTATTTTAAAGGGCAGATTAATTATAGAACCTACTTGAAAAATGGCCCTAAATATCCAATATTTGTTTACTAGCATTGTTATCAACATCGCAGTCAATGCATTTTTCAATATGAATTTCTATATCCATATGTATTCATATTAGACTCAATCTATTGTAATTGTATTCTAAGTGGAGACGGTCCCAACATAATTTTACTTTATCCCTGCAAAGTGGTAGAGGGTCACATTGATAAATTCTGTGGATTCTATTCTTGTTCAAATACGCCTATTTTAGATCCCTTCTAATAACCATAACAAAAAATGTTCTCGGTTTAAAGGGAGATTTTTTACTTTGTCTAGAGACTCTTCATTCCTCTCATTTGTTTCTATGTTTTATTTACTTTTCAAGCGGTGTTATATGTATGAATGAAGTTTAGTAGCGATCGGGAAGATAAAATTGCATTCAGTATTTCTTGGGCGCGCTTTTTACATTGGAGAACAAAACTCAGCATGTTGCAGTTGTAATGTCTGGGAAGGAAATTTCTTTGATTTTCAGTCTTAGAACTTAACAAATTGTAGTAAGTAGCCGATACGCGCTCCAAAAGCTGCATTGGTTTTCGCAAAGTATCTAATTTTTTGATTCACTATGTCCTACTGCGATTTACGGCACAACTTTCTTACTGCCTTCCTAGTGTCGTCTCTCACTTTGCTGTTTCTAATGCCTTTGCAGTACAGCTGGCACAGAGGTAACTAGAATTAACGTATGATACAGGGAAGGCGGGGTGACGAAACAGAGTCAGCTTGATTTGCTATGTTTCTACTAATTTATTATGCCCTTTGTTCAGTGATTTTATAAAAAAATAAGTCGAATTAATGAGTAGAATAACGTAAAAAATTACACTAAGGAATTTTTTTGAATTAACGATTGGATTTTTATTTTATTTTTATGATTGAAACGGAACTTATGTAGTGTTTTTAAATACACTTCTAAAGTCTTAAAATGGATAATAATGCTCGCTTTGCTTAAACGCTTCTTCTGCTTGTCATTGTCCAAAACTCCTTTCTATTTCTAACCCAGCACGTATTGTACAGTGCTTATCACAATTATACGCTACCGAAGTATTGAAAAATTCTGACTACTAGTTTTTTAATATTTAATTTAAATTATTATTTTTTAATAAAAATATAGTTTGTTCTTTAATAAAAACCGTTTAAATCTAAGTTTCCAAATTTACGCAACATTAAAATAAATCAACAACTTTTGTAAAAATTTCTAGCTTCTTAATTTGAAGTAGCTAGAGCTTACTGTTGATTTTTGGTAATATTTTTGTTGATAATTTTGTTATATGAATTGTAATTATTTTATCTTAATGTTGCAGAAAAATTTAAACTTGGATTTAAACGGGTTATATTAAAGAATAAACTATCTTTTTATAAAAAAATTACAATTAAATTATAAAAAAAATAATGGTAAAAAAATGTCAATATGTCGCTTTCCCTACGAAAAATCTCCCCCATTCGATCTCTTGTTCCCTCGAAAATCGAATGTTAAGACACAAAATCTATTGGAAAGAGCCAACAGGATTGTTCGTTTAGCAGAAATCAAGCGAATTCGCTTTTATGAAATTTGTGTATTTCGTGGGTGGTATAATTTGTTCGGTGGTACCAGTAACTTTAGCTGGCGTCGCTATTCTGATACTGGCTTTTATCCCGCTTATTATTGTTGTATTCCTATGTGTTGTTGTTGCTTTTATATTGATGTATTTTTTTGCTATTTTTCTGCTTTCCATTTCGAGGGTGAAAATCGCATATGAGGCGCAATACGCGTACATTCATACATACATACACTCTAAACGGGAAATGTTTCACTTTTCACTTGCTACGATGGGAACTGCCTGCCACTGCTGCTGCCAAGCACTTTGTGGTGTGGGAAAAGAGGCACTTACTCATACTTTGCAAGTAAGAGCATTAAAAGTGGGGTGGAACTCATATAGTACATATAATTGCCTGCATATACTAACTAAATATGTACCCATTCTATGTGCATTAGTGTGTGTATATGTATGTAAATGGTTGGGGGTGGCTTGCGCCTTACTGCGTGTTTTGACTACAACATAGAGAAGAGTCATACAAGTCATGTGATTAAATATGTACAATATGTATGTATGTATATATGTATGCAAGCAGGCGTATGTGTGTTCCTGTATGTCTACACTACATGTTCTTCTTGGCTATAGGTACTATTGTAAATGTTTATCATTACCATTCTCTTTGTACCGAGTAACCCAGTGAGCATTTCTCACTCACTCACTCACTCAGTCAAGCAATGATAGTGAGATAAAAAGTGAGCATGAGTGAGTGTTCTTAAATAGCGATGCGAGTAGTACGAGTAGCAGCGCATTGAGCGGTAATCTATGTATGTCAATCGCTTTTTCGTGGGGAGAGCAAATGCTCGTCGCACATTTATTGAGAAATTCCGCTGGTTACTAGCAAAACAGGGAGTTTGGTCTCACTCTCATATGCACAGTGTTGCTTGGAAGTTGGCAAGGAAATATGTTTCTCACTTTTATTAAAATTTTTAAAAATTATTCAGTTTAACACAAAAGTAATGAAAGTGTTCTTTCCTTTCCTCAGTATACGTATGTAAGTAATAATAATAAGTAATAAATATAAGTAGAGGGTTAAGATCGCGTTGAACATTGGTATGGGCAGATCAATCTATGATTAATAGCGTTTTCTTTTCTCGAAATAATGTTGCATTTATTCTGGCCTGCGCTAGGTCTGTCAAGTCTTCGTGTTATTTTCTCAGCATCTTCACATGCATATTGCGTGCTCTTTCTTTAAAATGTTGCACTCTGATAATGAAGCGGAACGTAGAGGTGATCCAGCGCTCTATCTGGTTCGGTTTCTGGCAATCGCTTTGATTTCTTTCCAGCTTAAGCCGAGTTACTTCGCCTCCCGCTCGATCGTTCTTCGGCACGTTTTACCCGGTTTGCCATGCAAATATAGTGCAATGGTGACTTTTCAAGTGGAGAAACCGTACAGCAATATGGATAGCACATTGCACTTGGAAAGCCTGATCTTTAAACAGACACTCAGATTGTTGTTTCGTCGTGGTGTATGCATCATACCAAAGACCGCACTGGCTTTTTTAGTTATTCGGCGGTCGCCCTCGATAAGACCTTGTAACCGGTGCTTAGAAGGCTGATCCCGCGGTAGTTGTCGCGAATGGTGGGCTCGCCTTTCTTGTGGATTAGCGGGACCTTCGTCCACCGGGGTGAATGACAGTACTCGGCGACGGATTCTCTCTCCCAATTGGGAAGCGTTGATGTCAGATTTTGTCCGAGGACATCAACCAGCCGGGCAGAGGTACCTTCCCCACTACGGGTTCGAACATGTAGTCCTTTAAACATTTGCTGTGGTCGTCATCAAAAGAGGGGGTCTCATACCAGGATTTATGTTGGTTCTTCACTGGAAGAACCCATTACTGGGAGGCGAGGGGTTATTAACCTATAACACCTATATATAGCGTGCCGTTTGCTCCAAGATAGGCGCCCGCCAGCCGCACCTACTGGTCAACAGACGCTGCAGACTTCAGTGGCCCATTAAACCGAATAAGTCAGAGTGGCCCCACCGAAGCTTTCTCTATTTCCACCGTAACCCAATGCACTCCACAGATTGGTTACTGGATCTCCAACATGGATTGCTCACGCCGCCAAGAGTGCGCTTGCAACTATAACTGCACACCCTATTGCACTCTCTGCAAACTTAGCGTACTCTTTTATGAGTCTTAGTAGGTACGTCGTACATTCTTAACATATACGACCCAAAAATCTACTTTCTTAGTCTGGCGAAAAAGGCTACTGAGAGAATTATCTGTACTATAGTACTACTTTTTTAAAGTATTTTTCTGGTTGTATCCCTATGATCCAAATAAAATAAACATGCTATAAAGACAACTCGTTAGTTTGGAATTATATCGAGAATTCACTGCAATGGATCTGAATTAAGTCCTAGAGTTAATTCTCGCGATTAATGCGGATGACAACATTGACCAAAACGGTCAGCTGTTATCTTTGTGAATGAAAAGTAATCGAAGCAAATAAGTAAGCAAATGAGTGGTCAGTAGTCAATGCAAATTCAAGAAAATTTTTTAAAAATATAAATATTTTGATTTTTATTTGTTTATTTTAATTTTCTTTGCTTCCAAGCTTGGGGGAGAAAAATCATAATTATGGCATCCTGAAGTGAATCGCGTTTTTCACAACAAGAAAAATGTAGTAGGAAAATTAATAAAAATTTTAATCACCAAGCCACCTTGTTGCTTGGATCATCTGCAGCAGCACTGATTTTTATTTTTTAAGTTTTACTTAAAAAATCATGTTTAAAAAATATTTTTTGAGTTTTATTTTTTGCTTGAAAAATAACCATTATTTTTTATCCGACTTCTAAAAAAGGAGGAGGTGATCAATTCGCCGCGATTTTTTTATGTATGTTACCGAATAACTTTCTTCTTTTATCGGAAAGGTAGTATTTCGAGGGTGGTCCCATACTAATTTGGTTTAGTTTCGATCATTGGATCATGAAAAATCTAACGGTACTCGCAAATTTTCATATGAGCATTAAGGTACAAATATACCTATCGTGTGACACTGCCCTTAAATCACCAGAAGCTACTTTTGCTTTCAAAGCAAAAAAATAATACGTAAAAAATAACTATTATTTCCGAGTCATAAGCAAAGGATAAAACTCAAAAAATGGATTTTTATTTTCTGAGAAAAAAAAACTTATTTTTTCTAGCAATAAATAAACTTAGTAAATACATATCACACTTAGTAAACACATAATACACAATCATAAAAAAGTAATTTTTAATTAAAAGTTATAACCGTTACGAACCCCATTAAAAACTGAACACAAATAATAACTCATGGTGCATAAATGCACTTTTCGATTTTTTAACAGGGACGGAAAATAATCATAGTTTTTTAAATTTTAACCAAAAAAATCAGCAAGTGGTAATCGTCGTAAATCAATTTTTACTATACTAACGTATTTGTGTTCATACGTCCTACTACAATTTACAATGATTTTTATTTTTCGAGTATAACCAATAAAAACTAAAAAATAATTATTAATATTTGAGTTTTATTTTTTCGCTCAAAGGTAATTATTATTACTTGATTTTTATTTTTTCATTATTCAAAAGCTATAGCAGCGTGATTTCTGTCGTATGCTTTTCAGAGGTAGTGACACCCTAATAAAAGGAATAAGTCCAAAAATTTCCAGGTCAAAATTTCAGTTTGTTACGTCTGTATGGCCTTTTAAATTTTATAAATAATCATTATATTTAAGTGGAAAAATAAAACTAAATAATAATTATTATCTCTGAGCGTAAAAATAAAAATCATAAAATAATCATTATTTGTGATCGAAAAAATAAAAATCAAGTAATATTTATTGACGTTGAGTGAAAAAATTTAAAGCAATAATAATAATTATTTTTGAGCGAAAAATATAAAATAAAAATCACAAAATAATGATTAAATGCTGATTTAAATAATTTACTCATAATGATTAATGCAAAAAGATGATTTCGGGATAATTAAAAAAAAACCCAAGACAATATTTAACATCCAGCTAAACAAATTGTTGACTAATCTAACTATCCATCATAGTGAGTAATAGGGAAAAACCATACGGGTATTATACCAAAACATAACAACGCGAAGAGAGCAATCAAACTACGAGCGCTCGTATTTTATGGAGCACCGGAAATCAGCAACAAATTTAAAAGAGAACAAGCAGACAAAGTATACTCGTACATAATTGCCATTGAAATTGTTGGGTGAGTTTACGTTATGAAAACAGTAAATTCTAACGGTACATAATAGTAGTAGTGGTAGTAATTGTTTTTGTGCTTCTTGTTGGCAAGTATTCTCGCTATCTGCATTTTTGCTTTTAACTGTGAAAGTTAAAGTTCGCACTTGATAGTGTTGTTGTTGTTGTTGTTGTTGTTTTTGTTGTTTCCTTTTGCAGCTATGCGTAAAAGTGTGTATGCACGTGTTGGTTGGTGTCTGAGCGTGGGCTTGTATTTGTGTGGATTTCCTGCCTGGAGGGTTGCTTTTCACTTTTCAACAAAAACAAAATATTACACATAAACGAATGCAAACACATACGTACATATGTATGTATGTATGTGCATGCATAAATTCTGCATACACATTATATGTACGTATGTACATATCTCGTTTTTGCTTTAAACCACTTTTGTCTATGTCTGCAAATCGATTTTTTGTTGGTTTGTTGTTTTTCTTTTCACACACACACACACACACACTTTCTCAATACATAGTAAACTTACTATAAAATTTGTAAAAAGTTTTAGTTTAAATGCATGTTGCACGTTCTTATTGTAGCACGTAGTATTTATTTATGTAGATGTGGACACAAATTCGGAATTATTAAAGTCAACTCATTAAAATACAATACAATAGTAATACATAGATATAGCCGTCGGTAGCAATTTCCGCTAATGACACCTGAAATTGTTGTCGTCGAATGGCAGTGACCGCCTTGTACGCAACGCTTTAGAGTCTAGCGGTAGTGGCGAATTCTTGGAAAATGTGCTTTTGTTGTTTTCCCTCTCTAACTCGCTCTCTCCCTCTCTCTCTCTCGCTAGTGCATTCCTTCTATCCTTCGGAGGTCTTCAACCGAATGGTGGAAATGCCTGTTTGGCGCGCAGGTTGAATATTAAGTTTTTGTTTGTATGCTAGCCGGAAATGTTGGTGGACTGTTAGGCGCATGCGCATAGCGGAAATGGTTCGCAGATTGGGTAAGTGCGGCTGAGGAAAGCTTATGAGCTTTTTTTGGCGTTTATTTCTTTTATTTTGCGGAAAAATTCCCATGAATTCGATCATACTTCCAGAAACTTTGCCTTAGTATTCTCCCGACTCCCGTCCCTGTCACGACCATATACTTCTTTCACCGTGGCGTTAATTGTTAACCGCAAACATCTGCGAGATCGATTAAAAAGTTTCACTTCAATAATTTGAATTTACTTTTTTGAACGGGTGGCCACCCTGTTCAAAGATCTCAAATGTAGTTTGATTGGCTAAATAAAGATTTCTTAAAACTCTTTCGTTTCAGGCTCACATTTTAGTATTCCGTGCACATATGTACATATGTAACTTCTGTATAGCCTAACTAAATGCGAGTTTTCCAAAAAGGTGGCCATCCTTTTCAAAGGTATGTTCATACTTAAACCTTCTTAAAACTCTTTCGTTCGACATTGTGATAGATACATATGTATGAGCATATGTATGTTTATCAGTTATTTGATGAATTAATTTTAAGTTGGCTTTCTAGACAGGTGGCAACCTTTTTACACGTAGTTAAAAAAACAAATCTTTGTCAAAACCATTTCGATTGATACACGTACGTACATATGTGGTTAATAATTTATTTAGCTTATTAATTAATTTTGGAATTTGATTTTATAACATGTGGCAATCCTTTTCATAGAACTAAAACGACATTCACGCCAAGAGGACAAGCCCTTTAATTTTACACCTCATTTTTGAAAATCGAACGAAAGATACAGAGCTGATGACTTGGTGTTAAATATATGTAACGCAAATATCTTCGAACTCGCTAATAATAGTAGGTTTCCACGAGCCCCAAATTTCGCAATTTGAGCACCATTCTCAATTCCAGCTTGAAATTGTGGTATCTTTCTCAATTCGGCCACAGAAAAAATGTCAGTTGAAATTGTGGACGAGCCTCAATTTGGGGGAAATTGAAAAAAATGTCTAAATTTTTTCGTAGCAACTTGAAAGTTTTATAAGTTTGAGTGATTTATATGTCTAAAAGATTATTTATAAATAGATCAATAAACAAAATAAAAAATAACGTAAAATAAAAAAAAACTTTGAGAATCATTAAACGCCAAAATATTATGCCGAATTTCCACTAGGCATTGAAATGACAAAAATGTTCGCAATTAAAAAAAAGGCCGTGTGCAAATAAATTCAATGACTATTTTTTCACATAATGACACGGTAATTTTTTAATGTCCAACTTTGCCATTTGTAATTTTTGCCATTTAATGCCCAGTGGAAACCCAGCATAAAATTCATTAGCTTATCTTTGTCCAGCAAATACGGGGCATCATTGCCTGCGGTCTATAACTTGCACGGATACCACGGTAAAAACCGGTTTGCGTATGGCTTTGCAAGACTCGGAGAATACCCCTATAGTAAGTCAAAAGACGCTGAATTAATTAATTTCTTTACAAAACTGATGCAAAAATGTTGGGCCATGACATATTTTAATGTTTTTGGGGTCCCTGATTACGAATCTGAAAATGGACCCAATATGGCGGCAAAAAAATTACTTAGGTTCGCTTAAAACTTTACAGTCGGGGGTTCTTAAGGTGGTTGATTACGAATCTATCTTTATCTTTCCTGTGATAAATGATAGATCCAACATCGATCCGAAACTTTGAATTTTTAAAATCTGATTCCAGATTTCTAACGACGCCAACGTTGCCAACTTCCTAATGACTCGATGAAAGGCCAACCTGGAGGATACTTATATTTTTCTCAGCATAAATAATTTCGTATAGTCGTGGAAAAACACCACTTTTCATAAAGGTAGCAAAACCGAACCTTCGACAGATTTCAGCATCACTAATCCCTGCAATGAATTTGTAACTCCGTGCGACAAAAACAAACAAATTTAAAAACACTCGAACCAGTCAATATACTCACGAAATTAGCGGCCAAATAAATATAGTAAAAATGCGTTTAATTTTTTTTCTCCAAAAAAAGAAACTAAAAACGTAGTTTTACTATATTTGGCTTCTACTTTTGGGAGCATATATTTTTTTGTGCAAAACTGACTTTTGCTCGGTGTAATCCATGTTATCATTAACTCGATTTTTTTTTTTTAAGGTGACTTATGCCACTTTAAAAATAAACGGCTTATATGCCAGCATAATAATACGGCTTTCCCACGGCACACCAATTACGTAGTTCGCTCTCTCATTCGTAATTCGCACTCCAATTACCCTTCGAATTATGTAATTCGCCATACAAAAGTTTGAGAGCGAATTTCGGTTCCGTCCCTAATTTAACGGAAATTTATCGAAACTAGCTCAAAAATCAAAACATCCATTTTTTCTGAGTACGAAAAGTAAAGTTTATCAATGTATATATTCCTAATTTAATACGGAAATTTATAAATTTTTAGGAAGAACCTACATTTTGCATAAATTTTGCAGCGAAGAAAAACAAAAACAAAACACCGTGGAAATGGGGTAACTCGCGATCGTAATTGGGGGAGCGAACAAAGTAATTCAGGATGCCGTGGGAAAATGCTAAATAGTCCGAACACAATGAAAACTACGAACTACGGACCACAGCTGTCAAATTATTTTTCCACGTATTTTCTGTTGTAGATAATTCCTTGGAATATTTCCACGTTCTCACTACCTTTGGGGGCCTCAGACTGAGCAAACCACACTAACCAAGGCTATTATACAGTGTCATTATAGAGTTTGTTAACCTTTTCTAGTTCCGATAGTTCTAATTGGATTATATCTGGCAAGCGAATAATAAAGTGAGACCCGATTTCTCTGGGTACCTGAACATTGCTTCTTTTGCTTTTGAAAGAGAAATGGTTCAATACTACACTAACTTACTGCGAGTTTGTCTCACCACAAAAGTTTACTAGTCCATTTCTTGTTCAACCGCGGTCTTAAAAGACTTTGCAATCCAGCCCTAGGAGCTACTGCCGAATCCATCGTCCATGATTTTTCGTAAGGTCTATGAAAATGCTTTCAATAAATCCGCCCGATTAATAAAAAGACACACAATATACTCATATTTTTTGGTAATAACCAAGTTTTTATTTGCTATTATTTGGTTTTCGCAACAATTTTTGCTTTTTTATTTTTATCATAAATGTTTTCATACCAATAAACAGAGATTTTTTAATATCATATGTATGTATTTCTATAAAGAAAACTTTTCATCGTCAAAAGTTTTTTATAAATATCTTTAAAAAGCAAAGGGTTTTGGTTTATTTTAAGGCAAAAGGCGTTGTGCTACTAACCACTCTAGCACAACCAATTAAAAATTCAAAAAAATAAATAAATCGTAATATTGAAAGAGAAAAAACTGTGTGTTTCCACACATTCCCAATTGCGCTATTTGGGTAATATTCTTAATTTTTGCTAAATTTGCGCTACACGGGTTTCATTTAAAATCTGTGCAAATTTCATAAAAGCAAATAAAAAGTTGTCCTATGAATAACTTTAGTATTTTTTTTATTGCCGAATGTATGTAGGTGCCATCGAAAAAAAAAAAACGAGACACCTAGGTTCGGCCAATTTTTTTTTCGAAATTTCCTTGCAAAAATACTTTTAACTCAGGGGTGTACAGCGAAATTACCTAATACAAATCAATTGACCTGACATTTTGAGATTTTTGCGGGAAATATTAGTAAATCTTTCACAATTGCATAATACTCGATTTTCAGCGAATTCCAGGGAGCCTGTTCTTGTTCTATGAAAAGATGAAGGGATTTTCGTAATTTCACATAAAATTACGATGCTTTTGACAAATGTTATGCCGAATTCGCACTAGGCAAAATTTAAAATTTTTTCTCAAAATTTCGAAATTTTTAATGGAAAATTTTTGCGTATGCAGTTTTATAGCCCATAATAAAGTATAAGTTTCAAGCGGCAAAAAATCGTGATAATTTTCAAAAGCTTTTGTTTGCTGACGGCTTTTTGCACTTTCCATATAATTATGCATTTCTTATGGAATAAAGGGAAAAATACCGTTTGCAAAAAATTTTCTAAAGATCAACGCCAGTTTTTATAAATTTCACAGATGAACAGAATTTTTATAAAATAAATATAAAAAAATGTTAACTTGAATAAGTACATTGTGAATATTTAATGAAAGCATCAACATGTGAACACTCTTTTGAGTCACTGTACATAGATCGTGCTCTTTTGCCTGCCAGAAAATGTTAACGTAAAGAACGTGATCAAAATATGGTACTTCAAATGAATGAAAATAATATATTGCATATATATTTTTTTTTTGACTTTTTGCCCAATTATATATTAATAGATATCTCGTAATTAAACTTTTTGTTTTGATAAATTCATCAAAATTCAATTCAACCTTTCACAAAAAAGTACTTGAACCATAACCTCGAGCCAGGTTCATTTTTAAACAATTTTTAAGCGAGTTCAGCGCAAAACAGGTTCATTCATAATTTGAACACAAGGCAACATATTTTGCTCAAAGAAGCGTTTTTTGTTTGATTTTAAATCTAATTTTGACACAAAAATATAAGCATTTGAGAGCTGTTATTATACCTATTTATGCAGAAAACTATGTTTTTATACAAAAAGAAGAGCATAAAAAGGATTAAATACTAACTTATTGGGGTAGTTAAAAAAATTTGCGTTCAATAAAATAATATAAGCGTAGTAGGAGGATAGTATAAATATATAGTATGTATCTATGTATATGTTTATAGTTTTATTTTAGAAGTTTGTATATGAAGTATGAAAGCTTGTAACATTTGACAAGACGTATGTATGTATATAAGTATAATAATACCATTCATGAATTGCATGCATATGTATGCATATATTTAAATTACTTTTTTTTTTATTTCTGAACTTATTATAATATTTTTGTGTGCATGTATGCGTGTATTTAGAGTTATACGCACATAAGCGTCGCTTTGCCAACATTGCATTCCACAAGACCAATTTAAGATTTTGTTTTCTTATATATTTCTATGCATGTATGTATATTGCTGTTCCTCTTTGTTTTACTTTAGGTTTTGCTAGGCATGCAATGTTGTTTAAATGTATATTTTGTGTATAATATAGCCTTTTTATATTATCTCATTCCATATACATACGTACATATATATCTCGAAATATTTATGCCTGATTTTGAGAATGACCAGTTTTAAATGAACTTTGAAAAATCATAAATCAAATGTATAATTAAATTATTTTATTACACTATTATGCACGCAATAACAATTGGCTTTTGAGAAGAAGCTTTACTGTTTTATTTACGAGTTCTTAATTAATATTTAATTTAATTATTTCACTAATGTACATACGTATTTCTTGTGCTGTTTTCTACAAGTGCTTTTCATACGCACATGTAGCACGCTCGCACATAATCGGCCATAATGCATGACGAAAAAGGCTACAAAGCTTAAATATGCTTAAAATTAAATAAAAATGAACTTAGGATGTCTATAAATATAAAAAAATCACAATATGAAAAGATAAATGATGCGAAAACACATCAATTGAATACATTAGTGCATATACATATATGTAAGTATGAGTGTATGTATGTATGAAACTTTAATGAATGGCAAATGAAAAAATTACTGTTCGATAATGCATACAATGACGCCGAAAAATAATCATGCATTAATTTGTGTAGAATATGTACATATATCTGAATGAAAGCTTCCAGTATTCGAAAATAAGTACAGACTAATGGCGCTTATTTTACGGAAGCACCATTTTGTTAAACTCATTGTCGATTAGTTGGTGCGATTAAACTTAAATGTCATTGTATGCACGAAAAATGTATATCAGACATAAATTAGTTGCTATCAATTTGCTTCAAACAATGAATAATTCGATGTTGAATTACATACAACTTTAAATAATCACAATTTTTTGCAAATATTTCCCAACAAAAAATAGTTACTTATGTATGCTTAAATGAATATATCACGATTTTATTTAAAAAAATAATAGCTTAATTTAATGGCGATGTTTCATGAAATAATGAATGTGTGTATGTTTATAACAATATCAACAGTATGACTGAACGTTTAGAATTGATCCGATTTTTTTAAACCCGAAAAACAATGGCTAAACACAAAATTAGAGGAAACCATAAAAAAACCCAAAGGCAGCAAGCCATAAACGATTTTTTAAATAAGCTGCAATTAATCGTTTACTGAAGATTTTTTAAATAACGCGTTCCAAATTACGATTCAAAAACTTAATATTCTTGCCAACAAAAACAAAGTATGCATTTCCTTCATTCTCTCAAATAGCAATCACTTTCAACCCTACTTCACCTAGCTTTTTACTATAGCTTCTTGCTTTCATTTCTTTTTATGAATATGTGTTTGTGTGTGTTTAATATGCCTTTAAATAGTTCATATATTAATTAAGTTTAAGATAAGTTTTGAGAGTACGAAAGCCTATTTTGGTGAAGGAGAAGCCACACCTTTTGTTTTTGTGTTTTTGCGCATCTTAGTAACATATTTCACTTGCAAAAATATGTTGTATATATGTTTTTTTTTTAACTCCACCCTGCCTGCACACATTTTTTTTTATTGCTTTTAAACGCCTCACAATGGATAGCCCATTGCGGCGGATAAAAGCGGCTCCCACGCACGATTTATATCCATGTAAAGCATAGTGCATTGCTCGGCTATTAAGTCATCCTCATCCAGCACCGTTATGGGGAATAAATCATTCTAAAAAGGTGCAGAAAACCAAATCGTTAATAGGAGACTTAATTTTTGCACCACCTCCCTCCCTTCCCACTCATTTACTCACATTCTTTGCCTGCCACAAGTGTTCGAGTAGCCGCAGAAAGCGTTGCATTTCCGAGCTGCTCGCAAAGAAGATCACCAAATCATCAGTACTCTCACGCACTTCCTGACAAGAGAACTCCAACACACACCACCATGTATCATTGTGTGATGGTATCTTAATACCGGTCATTTCTTTTATATCCGCGCAAGTGAGTATCTCGAGCCCGGAATTTTTGCCATAGACACTATACATGTTGGAGTAACTTGCGTTGGGTAACTTAGTGCCGCATTCCGCTTGTAATTGCCGCGAATAGTTAGTGATGTTGGTAGTAGTGGCTATTGAGGTTGCGTTCGTAGTGGTGGTGGTAGTAGCATTGGTGGAAGTCGAATGTGTTGTATTACCACCTCCTGTAGTTGTGGACTGCGATAGCTGTGAGAGTTTAGTGGGTGTAGAATTCATAGATGAACAGGAGCGTTGTGCGAAACGCGTAGGTGTGCTCATGGCGGAACTTAGCTGTGATAAGATGGTAGATGAATACTTAAGTAAGTGTAATGATTAAATATATAAAATAAACGATAAACAGTAATTAAATCAGACGGCTGACGACTACAGGAAATTAAAATTCTGACATTACCAAACTTCCTGTTTCTCCAGTCATTAGACTGCATTCATCATTAGCGCCAACACTGAATTCCTTGCCAACACCGGCCATTGTGGTTTTTGGTGCCTTTTCAGTATCAATTTTGATTTGATTCAGTGGCGCGGAAAAATCTTCTCTCAATGTGATCAAATGATTTTGGGTCACTACGAGCGAACAGCCAAGGGTCTTATGTTTCTCTTGCATCTCAAAAAGCTGGAAGAAATTTAAATTAATATACATACAATCAAACTTATAAAGATACCATCTTTAAAAACTTACACCACTTGCAGTCTGTAGTAGCGCTTGCAGCCATTCGGAGGCGACATACTCATCTGGTGCAGCTAATTGCAGCAGTTGACCTTTCAAAATTATTTCGAAACAGTGTGGTCGACCTGCTTTAACGGCCCGCCGCGCACCTTGGCATTCAGCAAGCGCCATGGCCCAACTAGGTATTTTTTGGGTCGAATCATTAAACATGTACAAGACACCAGCTCTAAAAAAACATAGAATAGAAGTTTCATATTATATAAAATAGCTTGACTCTTTGTGTAACTCACTTCAAAAGGAAATATCCTGGATTCCATATGTGCTTGTTTGCGCTATTATTAGACTGATGCTCTTTTATGCGTCGGTGCATGAGAAAGCCTTTTACATGCGGCCCCAAAGGCTCTTGTTCACTGCCTAAAACGCCAGCGGGCACATTCACTACCGCATAGTACATCCAAGTGTCTGTGGCGCCTACCGATGAGTTTTCACGCACAAAGGCTTGCAATGGCGCAAGATGAGCAAATGATAGCTGGCCAACAGCTGGCAAAGAAGAACCGCTGCGACGCGCGCACATTTCCAAATTTGCTACCAAACCATCAGCGGGATATGGCCCACCGGCAAGTAATACTTGTTGCATATCTCGGGTGCTATTGCTAAGCAACACAGTGTTGCCGAATGGACCCATCTGAAAGAGAACATATGTATGTATTCACAAAGCAATGTATTACTTTCTAGCGCGAAATCAAGCTTACAAGTATTACATCCAGCTCAGCGTAGGTGAGCACGAATTTTGAGCATAAACGATTGCGCACTAAATCTGCAACGTACAATGTACGATCGGTAAGAAAAACCAAAACAGGTGTCATGTAGCCTTCGCAACTATAGCCGGTGTATAATTTAAAGACCTGAACGTGGAAATAATGTATGATGTTAGTACTTATTATCAGCGACCGAAATGCCCAACTTACCTTCATCAGCTGCTCTGTGGGATCGCGCAGTATATGCAGATAATTTCCATTAAATATATCAATTGATATCTCCCCAATTCCAAGTTCGAAACGCGACACATCGCCTGGCAGATCGTCAATTTGCACCAACTCACGTCGCGGCGAATTAGCACCCGACATTTCAATCTCCATTGCAATTTCCGCATTCAAATCGTCAATTAGCTCATAGTTCTTTGGTTTCACTCCTGGTACATACAAATTTCCCGAGAATAGTCTCTGCTCACTTTTCAACTTGCCAGCAAAGAAATTATTTTTGCGTATGGAAGATTCCAGTATCTTCTTCTGTGTAACATTGCGCAAGAAACGATTAATTAATGATGTTTTTGCATTGTTTGGCTGTGGTGGCTTCAATAGATTCGCATAGTCGCTCATAGATTGTCGCTCACTCAACTCACTGGGGTAATCAACAATAACAATATCACTTTCATTTTTATCCGTATCCGTTGTAATGGTTATAATATCATCAAACTCCTCGCTGAGTATGGTACTCTTCGAATCACGTCCACAGCCCCCACGTACACCAATGTAACCACCAGCTGCGCAACCGCCGCCACCAACCGAACTACTTGCTAAGCCGACAGTGATACCGACATTAAAAATATCAGGACTAAGCAAAGACGGGTCGGATGGAGGACAAGCAGCTGAATTGCCAATGCTGCCCGAACTTGTTCCATAGCGTTGTGGTTGTGCGGCCAAAGTACTGCCACTAGCATGCTTCTTCAGTGGCGAAGGCAAGTGACGTTGCTGTTTTTCTATATTTCCACGCAGTTCTTGTCCTATAGCTAGGCTGTTGTTGCTGCTATTGCCCACACTACCAACTGAAATTGAAGCACTGGCAGCTTTTGACATCGCTGGTGGCAATGAGCTCGCACTGGAGGTGTTGGTCAACTCAGATATTGTCGATGAAGAGATTGTGTTGGGTAATCGATGGTTGGAAAGTTGCTTGAGATCGTTAGCATTCGTAAGAGAGTTGGTATTGGGTGCTAGAAAGCAAAGTACATATATTATAGCATATTGGTATTGAACAAGTCATTTTTAAGCAAAAAAACAAAACCGACTTCAATTCTCATATACAAATTTAAGATTATCGTTAATTTCTTCATGATCCGATGATCGGATGTAAAATAAATTAATATGGGACCACCAGTGAGGTAGCACCTTTCCTTTATAAAAAGAATTATAGAAATCGGTTAACGTGGTCCAAAGTTATGCGGTAACAAAATATTTCGACGAATTGATAACCTTTCTCCTTTTTGTGAAGTCGGTTAAAAATTTTTAACCGACTTCCAAAAAAGGAGGAGGTTATCAGTTCGTCGGAATATTTTTTTAAAATTTTTTTTTATGTATGTTACCGCATAACTTTGGACCACGTCAACCGATAATTCTTTTTGCATCGGAAAGGTAGTGTCTCAGAGGTGGTCCCATACTAATCTGGTTAAGATCCGATCAGTGGATCATGAGATAGATTTTTCTAGTGCTCGTTTCCGAAGAAAATAAATTTTTAAATTCGAAATTTTTGACCAATAAATATTAGTATCAAATTTTTCTACTCACAGAATTTCATGTCAATGCCTGATCTCTGCTGCGTTTCTGCAATATTAATACCCTTAGTAGCCTCTGTTGACGTCTGTTTAGCATTGGGCGTTGAAGTTGAATCTTTGTTGAAACTGCGAAAGAAGTTTGAGAATGTCTTTGCTATGGGAGCAGCGCTAAATGCACTACGCAACTGATCCGGCTCTGGTTGTGCGATTGGTGTATCATCTTCCAATAGCAAGCTAGAAGCCACACTGCCAGGCGTATGGCTAGCTGTATGCAAATCGAGATTAAGCATTTCATTTGTATCATAGCAGTAGGAAACACCTGTATGCTCGAAAACAGTGCTCTCACAATTAACAATAAATTTGTTACGAAATTGTGTCGGTGGCTCAGTAGACGGCTGCGGCTGTTGAATGTCGGTGTTCGACTCATCGTTCTGTTGCGTTTGCGTATTGGTGTTCACGAGCTCATTGCGCTGATCTGCATCGATTTCTTCTTGCCTCTGCAGCGTCCTGTTTGGCGTATCTGTGACAGTTTTCTCATCACTGCTTTGACGCGTTGGTGCATACATTTCTTCATCGTTCTTACGTCGCAATTGCTCATCCACATTGTGTACAAATTTCTTAACCCCTTGCGACTTTTTAGAGCCATCGAGGCTTTTGCTTAGGAATGGTTTCTGTTTGAGTGGTGGCGAAGGTGGTGATATTATTTGATCTTCTGCTGGTTTTGTCGATTTATGCTCTGGCGTTTGTGGCTCCAGTTCTGGTATGCACTCGACAACTGATTGTAGATCTTCGGAGCCTTCGGGTACGCCGCGTTCCGGAAGCGGCATGGTGAAGATACTCTTCAACGATCCAATAATTATTTTGCTACTGTTATCAATCAGTTGATTCATATCATGCACATTGAATTTTTTCACTCGTGTACTCAGATCCTGCTCGTAGATGATGTTGGTATTGCGTTTGGGTTTTTTTAAACAACTTGACTTTGGTTTCTTTTCCTTGTTCCAAACGGATTTCTTCTGGTTATTCTCATTTAGGTTGTCGATATTTGGTTCGGAGAAATAGCAGTTGTCACCTAAAGGGAAGAAAATAGAAAATTAATCAGTTAGCCAAAAATAGCATTCCAAAAGAGAGTTTGAAGTTAGTTCCATACTTTTTAGTAAAAAAAATGTTTCCCTACTGCTTATCTATCTGCTTATAAAAATGCATATATGTATGTGAGTACCTACTATAAGTTTGTTAATTTAGCAGTAAAATTTTTAAATTTCGATGCATGATGCGACTAAAGCTCTTCATCCGTTTTCTAAAGTCAATTCTACGCTACTAAAGGTAACATCCTGAAATTTAAAACGACTGTGACCCGCGAATTTTTCTTTTAGCAAAAAAAAAATAAAACTTAAAATTCTCATTCTTTTTTTTTGTAATGGTTAAAACTTTTGAAAATTAATGCCAAATAATCAGCATTATCACGAGTTTCATTTTTCCCGAACCGGTTCCCTTTCCCGTTTTGTTTCCATGTATTTACTATGGGCGGATTACAAATTTTTGGGTGAAAAATTTTTCGGGCGAAACTCAGGATAAGTCCAGAAGCATTTCTTCCTCCCTCAAATTCTTTTTTGCTGACTGCTACATTATTCATTATCAATTAAGCAAAACAAAAGCCCCGTTATTCGCAATAATGACTCACCAATTATATTATTGTTGGCATTACTCATGCCGATGCAATCGCATGAACTACTTTTTGCCTGTCCATATTGCTGCCTGTTTGAATTTTTTTCATTTTCATCAGAGTCCAAGCTGGAATTCGAACTAGAGCAGGAGCATCGATACAACACTTGTTGGCCTTCTGCTCCAATGTTGCTCACACCAGCATTTTCGGCTGCAACGCTACGCTCCTTTGGCATATACTCAAAAACTCCTGAATTATCATATTGTAATGCCTTTTGTTCCTCCATATCGTAAACATCCGAATTGCCATAGTCGAGTACATCAGAGCATGCATTCCGATAGACAACACAGCGTCGTCTTTGTTCGCAACTCTTTTGTTCTCCTTCATCTTCGTGCGCGTGCGCACACAACTCGGATTGTGCTGCATTGCTGCCAGCTGCACCGCCATCACCCTCCGAACACCACGAATAGCGTCCAGCAGCGCCAATATGTTGTAGTGCCTTTCGACCTGCCTTATAAGTTATGAAGCCATGCTCAATGTGTATGTTGTCGGTGCGTGTATTCTTGAGTATGTCCTCGTGAAAAGAGACACGCTTTTTGGGCGCCTTGGGTGCGATAGGTGTTTTGCGTACTTTTCTCCGATATACAATATTTTCTGTGGCATCGAAAGTAGAACAAGTGCTCGTGGTCATTGCTTCTTCGATGGGGACGTTATTAAGGGAGTTATCGTTTGTCGAGTCTATTGTAGTTACATTAGAATTAGTATCCACACCAGCTACAATCTCTTCGAATGCCGCACTAACGAAATGACGTTCTTCCACTGCTGGCGGTGGCCCTGCCACGACAGCCACCTGTTCATTACTATCAGCGCGTTCTTGTGCATATGATTTTAATTCTTCAAATTCGAAACCTGACTGTGATGTGATGGATTCTACCATAAATTCGCTTGATTCCGAGTCCAGCATCTGTACACCAGAGTCACTTGGTGTCGTATCCTCCAATGTGCTATTTATACTGGTATTCATTTTATCTAACACAGAAGTGGTTTCAAACTTGTTGCCTGCTTTGTAAGCGATCCCTTTCCGGTCAACGCTATTGGCAGCACACAATGGTGATTCCATTATAACATCAAAGGAGGATGGTGGCCGCTCCACTAAAATTTCTGTATATAGTTGAAGATAGTTATGTACATATGTATATGTATGAAAAATGTATACACGTTAGAGATTTTGTAGGTAGGTATATCCACTTTATATGCAGGAATTTATGATAGGATATTTTGGAATTTATTTAGATTTTAGAAAACTGCTATCCAATTCGGGCCAATTATTGTTGCTTTACATGATCTTAAATAATAGAAAAACAGAAATATTAGGTCAAAGTAAACATATTTCAATTGCAGATGCATTTTTCCGAAAAATCAATATTCCAGCTTGCATCACACCGGCAGCGAGTGGTGCTGAGGAGATAACAAAGGCGTTTCAATCGGAATTGAATACCCACTCCATGGAATCATAAGCTACATTCACTCCACTGCAATGCTTAGCATGAATTATTGTTGCTGCATTGTTTGCCCGATACCACCCGCTACCACTGTCCACCCATTTTTCCATTCAAGTCGATACTTTCTTCGCCTTGTCTAAAGACTTGATTTTTACCTTCCAATTGCTGTGGAAAATCCATGATTCTCGATATTAAATTTACTCGCAAAAAGAACTACCGACAATCGTTTTTTAGTTTTAGTAAATATTTTATTAATCCGTTTATTGAAAGACCGAAAATTTCTACATTTTCCTGGAGCACCACAAATTTCACTGCTGCGTACTTGAATTAAAGATTGTGAATACAAATCAATAATTATGCTGCTTCTTGATATTGCATTCACAGTTCATTGGAATTCACAATTGTTTTTAAATATTCCTGGAACACAGGTGAATTTCAATGGAAAAGTAACCGGCTACCAATCGGCGATAGTCATCATTTGCCTAGATTATTAACCTTTGGAAAATGTGTATCGAAATCTTTTTGATGTGCCACACTGTTATAACATAAAGATACCGACATGGCGCATTATGCTATCATTGCAAATTGAAAAAATGTTCAATCATATTTGATATCAGCGACATTCGCCACCGATGTGGTCAATCTTTATTTATAACCGAATCAAAAACACACGGCACTAGGCCAATAAGCTGATTTTGACATTTTGTCATATTGACTAAAGGTGGGTAACTCAGCAAATTTATAGGAGTAGACTCAATGACTCCAACTAACTTTAACTTTCAACTAACTCATTTGACTCTTTGTTGTATGTTACACTCATTCGTATCGTAGACTCGTTTTGAGGCATAAATGCGGTTAGCGGCCGTTGAGATAAAACAAAACTTTAAAGTGGGCGTGGTCAGCTCCTTTCTACTGATTTGAAAGGTGTAATTTTTTTTTGTGCAAATTGATAGGGGCGGTGCGAGGGGAGGGTAAAGGTGGAATTTTCAATATTTTCAAAATCTTATGCATTTTTCGAAAACTATTGTACCGAATTTCAAAATGTGGATATGGTTGGAAAGGCAATTGATTTGATATGCACATCTTTATATATCTTACATACATACATACATACATATTTCGAGAAAAACTAAAAAAAACGAAATTATAAGAATTTTTGAGATTTGACATAACACCCGCAATAGAAAATACATGTGTTTGTTGTTGTTGTATTCTTGCCACCACCTTGTATAAATTCGCCTCGTTCAAAAACAAAATGCAAGACTTTGCCATGCTAAACACCACTGTGGCGAAGTGAGAGAGTTATATGGACAAATATGAGCCACTATGATTCAATTGAATCATGTGTGCCCTAGGGCGTCAACTGAGTTACTGAGTTACAATTTTTTTGGACAGGGAGTCTGATTTACCGATCCAATTATGGGAATCAACTCAATAACTCAACTCTGAGTTGAGTTACCCACCTCTAATATCGCCAAATGTGAATTCCGATCGAAAAGGTTGTGTAAAAGTAGTAATTGGCCTATAATTCTTGCGTTTTTTTTTTAAAGAAAGACACTGATATCACAAACAATGGAACTTGCAGCCTCAGCACGTTGTGGCATTAAAATGCTACAGGTAAATATCGATTACTTAGTCATTCTCTAAAATATTGCACCATAACCCCAATGTAATCGCCCATCTATTTCTTTTTCCTCCAACTAAAGCTAGCGCAGCCCCCAGCCATGCAAGCGCTGTTGCAATTACAGGCCCAACAATTGCGTCATCGCCAAACTAAACACTGGAATCCGAAATTCAAGAAGCTACGTGCCCAAAAATTCGTCAAGGTGGAATTACCCAACTTCCAGGAGAAACCTGGTGATCTGACGCAGGACGAAATACGGAGTCGATTGAAAGAACGTGGTGTGCTGCCACCCCGACCCTGGTTGGAGCGTCCATTCCATATAAGTTGCACCGGCGGTATTTTCGAAGCTTATGTGCCGCCAGAGGGTGATGGCAAAAAGTCATTCATTTCCTCAGCGGGTGCCAAACAAAAGTTCGAATTTCTCGAGAAGAAATCAAAAAGTGTTATGGCCGTGCGTAAAATACGTTCATACGATGAAGACTTTAGCACCAGTGACTTTACCAGTCAGTCTCAGGACATCTATATTGCAGCGCACACTCAAATAGCAGCGAAGAATAAACATGAATTGCGTGAATTTGTAACGGAGCGCTGTTATCCCGAAATGATGCACAATGTGCGTGATAAGACCATACACTGGAGCTTCATACAATCATTGGAACCGCCACGCGTCGTACATGCACGTGTGACGGATATTATAAGCAAGGAAAATTTATATGCGCAAGTTACTGTGCGCTTTCACACACAACAATTGTTGGCGATTTACGATCGCTTTGGACGCTTAATGCATGGCAGTGAGATTGTAGCTAAAGATGTGCTCGAATATGTGGTTTTCGAAAAGCATATCTCCAATGAATATGGGAAATGGCGTCTGCACGCTAAAATCATACCTGACTGGTTGCCACCAAAGGAGCCAGCACCAATTACTTATCAAGTAATTGAAGAGCCAGAAGAAGCAATAGAACTGTTACCCGAAGGTGACAAGAAATTAGAAAGTGGTGCAGAGCAACAAACACAACAGCAGCCGGCGCAGATTGCGGCAGCATCGGCAACGGTGTCAGCTGTGGAGGCGGGTAGTGAAAGCAAGGCAAAGGCGCCGACGCCGCCAAGTGCGTCCATTTGATTATACTATTTGCTGGCAGGCTTTAGAATAAAAATGTTGAATTATCGAACGGTCAAATAAAAGTTCATACAAATACTGAAAAGTGAATGAATTGATTTCGTTTGCAAATAAACCTTTTTGAAATCCAACGATTGCACTGTAATGAATCACCTGCCAACACACAAATTTGTCACTGATACAGAATATAAATATGTAGTAAGTTGTGTAAAAACGTAGCATACATTCAGGCGCTACCAATTGTTTTCATATAACGCCAAAAAATTGTATAGAATCAAGATATTCGAGTCGCAAAAAGGCTCCTCGGCCATGAGGTTCGAGTAATCGTTATTCGCAAAAAGAAAGTAATAAAATCGTTCGTGATTAAGCACAAAAATTTAGATTGAAATAATTATAAAAAAAATGAAGGCGTTTCATTAAAATATTAAGTTTGAATAAAGTGAAAATAATATCTATAAAATAAAATTACATATGTAAAGTAATACACGTTGATATAAAGAATAAAAAGATTGCAATTAATTGAAAATGTTAAATGCGTACCGTTGAAATGGTATTATCGTATGAACAAACTAACTGTGAAAAAAAAAATCTTTAAAATAACTGTCCCTAGAAATTAAATAATGAAATATTAAAAAAAAATTATTTTAAATTTTAGAAAGTTATATTTTAACAAATATAATTTGACGAATAATTAAAAAATTATTAAATTGGAGGATTTACCTGGCTATACCAGGACTTAGTTCCCTGCTATTTAAACACAATGGATCGCAAATTCTAATTTTGTTTTTGTTCTCTAGACGCCGCTATCCAATTTGTATGTAGAATCGCTCGTTGATTCTGAAAATCGAGTTATTTTCTTATGGATATGTTTTCGAGATATTTGCAACTTGCCGTTATTCAGCTTAGAAAAGAGTGGTTCCATTTAATCACGTACATATATATATTACGAACCCATTGAATAATCGTAATACGAGATGCGGCATTTAAAAGGAAGTGAAATTCTCCATAATGAAATTCTTGATAGCCCTAATAGTTTTTGAGAAATTAATCATTCTAGATTTGTTGTTTTTTTGATGAAAGAATGGAAAAAATTCTAACATTAACAAGAGGAAAAAATTGGTTCGTAAAATATACGTGATTTAGTGAAACCGCTCTTTTTAAGCAAATAACAGTAAATTGAAAATATCCCTAAAAGTTATCAATAGAAAAAAATTACTTCGGTTTTCGGAATTACCGAGCAATTCTACATAGGAATTAGATAGTGGCATCTATAGAACATTTTTGCTGTAAACCAGTGTTATTAAATTTGAGGAATAACTTGGTTACTTGTGGACCGTAAAGTGTCCTACTAAAAAACCATAATATACATTTTAAAACGATATAACATTTCATAAGAAATAGAGAATTGAAGATGAAAGCATAGCATAAACTTTTGCACGTGGTTCTGGCCCTCAGCGATATTACCATATGTATATCTGTGGAACACCGTTGGACATACCAGAAGATTACTACTAAGAGGAATAACCTACTAACTACAGGGACTATTGGGTCGCTCCTCATTGCTTCAGAGCCCGAAAATAAGAATCAAAATAATTAAATAAACATACAAGTGAATAAATAAAAAATAAAGTGTTTGGGCATGCCTAAGCCTTGATTAAGTATTCTCCGCGGCTAATGAGCAGTAACTTTGATCTAGTGAAGAGTCGCTGATGAACAGACATGAATTACAGCACAAGAAATTATAAAAATTAATTATAATTTACGTTCTCCGAATATGCTCTGATTTTTCCTCTAGGTAATTATTTGAAATTTTGTCTGATTTTCTTCGACCTACCCTTGCCAAAACTGGTTCAATCCTTTTGATGCGATAATTTTTTCGCAATTTTTTTTTGATTTTTTTTAAGTTTCTTTTGAGGTTAAGTTCCAATCAAGACCCGCTGGGAAAATGCTGACATGCTTAACGAATTAAGCAATTACGAATTTAGCGTTCCTCAAGACGTAAAAGAGAAAAATATATAAATTTTTATCAATTAAAATTAAATACTTGAACCATATGTAGCTTTCAAAAACCCTTACCAATCAAAGCTCAAAACATATACATATACATATGTATTAGCATTTAATTTAATTATCTTACTTTATTATCTAAAATTTCGATGTTTCCCAAATACATATTATGTAGAGTAATAAAAATTAAGGCTTATGACTGTCATTGCATGAAATACAATTGAATCCTAAGATAAGAAACATTCGTCGATGTAATCATTTTACATTAACTGCTATTGAAAAATTTCTTTTCGGTAACATTCAAAATTTATACACACATATGTGTATTATTATGTATGCATAAATTTATAAATAAAATCTAAGCCATACAAATATTTACATTCAAATACATATGTAGATAAAATGATAACTTAATAATATCAATGAATTGAAAATGAAATATGCGAATAAATAGCAATGGTTCATTATGGACATAGTACAAACATTTGTAAATACATATATAATCTTTATCACTTAGGCGTGGATATTGAATATTATAATAATTTTGGCTATTAGAAGAATGGAATTGGAAAATGCAAGCCATCTTATAACCCTTACACACCCTCCCTCATCTTACTATATACATACATATATGTCTATTTAAATGTCTCTCCCCATTCAAACAAAGCTACTACTCGGCTCCTCGAGATAGGCACAACGTGCTGATGTCGGCTGCTCAGCTGCTAAACTCAAATGCGTTTTACGCGGCACAATTTCATTCGATAAGCAATGCTTGTTGGCGACATGCAGCAGCTTTGGAGCATCATCCACCATTGTGGTAATGCCCTTAGACAACCCGACAGTGGTGTAGTTTTTAGGTGCAGCCACTGGCAACAACGACGGCAATGTCTTTGAGGGAGCCGTGGGCGATGTAGTCGTGGACGAGGCAGACAGGTTGGCAGCAGCAGCAGAAGCAGCACCCCAATTCGATGGTTTGATGGGCAAGACTTTGGGTTTGGGCGGCAAGGGGGGTGGCCCCTTGCAACTACCCGCTACCGCTGCATACTCAGCTTCTAACGATGAGCTCGAAGTATTTGGTTGCGGTGTGGTTGGCTGCGATTGATGTCCTTCAAGTAAATTGGTGGTGGTCGGTGCTGCTGACTCCTCCTCTGGCTTCAGAGCAGAAGCGAGAGGTGTGTTTCCTTTCAACTTGTTGGTTATGGAAAGACGTGGCGCGGGTTGTGGACGTTCAAGCTGCGGTGAGGGTAGCTCCTCGGTGCCTGCTGAGGCGGTGGAGACGCTGGTAGTGGTGAAGCTGGCATGCATGGGTGAAGTAGTGGCCGCAGTAGCTGTGTAGGGCTTGTTGATAGGACTGAGATTAGCGCGCGCTTTACGCAATTTCGAAGCGTTGAGATTTTCTTTATTTTTTAAAAAGTCGGGCAGTTCAAAATTAATTTCCGTGCCTCGTTGATCTTCTAGCCGAGCGAGCTGGGCACGCTTTAGGCCTTCGAGTAGTTCATCTGTGAAAACGGGGAAATGAAAAAAAAAAAAATATTATTCCCGAATTGCAAGGAAAAAAGTGCTATCCCATTTAGGGAGAAAAAATGTGTGCCAGGCCATCATGCATAACTGTAAACCACTATTAGTTATGCTTACCTTGATTTTCAGCTACTCGCTCGGGCATTTGCAGTTTCACACCCGCTTTTAGTTTTGCAATAATCGGTTTCTTTATATCCAACGCTGCAGTGGACACTGTAGGCGCGGCTAGTTGTCCATTGCTAGCTGTTGTATGACTGCTTTGATTCGTCTCCTCGGAATGTTGACTGCTTGTGGATCGCTTTTTTAGCTTCAGCTTGAGGCCAGCAATATTGGCATCGCGTCGACGTATGCGCTCAAAAATGGATGAGGTTTCTGAGGCGCAGTCATCGGACTAAATTTAAAAGCGGGGAAAAAACTAAATTAAACCTATGAGGACCTGACTTGAAACTAGATGCCTACGTTAGCTGTTATTTGCGGGATTATTGCTACGATATTATCGCTAAATTCATCAGTAGCCACACATCTTACATAGATATTGAACAAAATCGATGTAGTTATGTCGGCATAGTTAGTGACGGATTTTCGACATTTTCGATATTTCGATAAATTTATCGATAACACTATAGCTGCGTTCAATATTATAATCAAAATTTTCTCTTACAGCAAATAAAGATAATTTTCTAGCAAACTCACCTTAAGCGAAGCGAGATCATTCGCTTTGCTGTTGATTGCTACCAATTGCGGTTGCTTTTCTGCGCTCGCGGCTTCTACTTTAACCTGCATCAACTCTGTGAACACTTTGTTGGTCAGCTCATCCAAGGCGCTCTGATTTGGATGTGTCGAAAGCGAACTCACAACTATACCATTAGCATTGGTGGCATTGCGTACACTGCCGCCACAATTCGCTTGCTTAACGCTGCTGGGAAAGGAGACGCTCTTTGTCGAAGCCGAAGGCTTTGCCACCTTGGCCGCGCATCCATTGCCATTTTGATAGTCGCTGCTAAGCATTAATGGCGGTGGCTTCAACCATACAGCCTGCAGCCGCTGCCCATCAGCGTAAGTCACAGTGAGCGACAGGTCGACTGGCTCCTGCGTTTCGCGCAACACCACCTGTACTGCCTCGAAATCGTAGTTGTATTTATGCAAAATGGGACGCACAACTTCGTGTAATTGCTTCTTGGGTTTGCTTTTCACAGAGATGACTTTGCGATCGGGCAAATCCAGCTTGAAAGCGACACGCTGCTCTATGAGCACATCCTTGCCAACGAGTGTCTGTGATGAAGTTTGCAAATCAATCGATTTGGTAGTACCCTTGGCCACTACATCGTAATATTGATAGCTAAGGCCACGCTTCTCCAGTAAACGTTCCACTAGCTGACCAACGGTTTCGTTGGGGCGCATTTGCACCATTGTTGTGGAGGCATCACTCAAGATGACGCGACACGTGCCTGGCAGTATAGACGCGCCAGGCAGTCCATCGAAGGAGGAGAGCGACGAACGCGAGCTATGTATGTCGCTTTGTGAATTCTGTGTGTGCGCCAATTTGAGTGAGTGACTGGAAAGTGGCGCATGCTTATTACTTGAGCTTTTCGCTTCAGCGCCTGCATCGGCAACATCACGTGGTGCTTTGTTGTTGCTCGTTTTGCGATGCCAAGGCAACAAACTCTTGCGGCAGCGGTCCTCTGCATTGCTGGCGGACTTCTTCAGCTGGGGAAAAAATAATAATCAAAATAAAAATTGGCACTTGACAACTCCAGTGTTTTGCGAAATTAAAGTTTGCTTACTAACCTTCGACGCAGCGCTGCCTATTGCAGCGACCATCTGCTGATGCACCGGCGTTCGTAGCAATTCATCTAAATCGTCCGCCTTGTACGGCAATGGCTGGCGCTTCTCCTCCGCCTCTAGGCAACTCTTATACATGTCGGAACGTATGAAACGCTGATAGCTGTCGAATTTCATTAAATTAAAAATTTGCTTCTGTGCCGGCGCAAAAATATCCGGCTCTGCGCTCCGCAATTTCTCTTGTGTCAAACTACGCGCGTGCGAGTCTACGTTTACTGGCTCCAAAGCGCCATTTGCCAGATGTTTCGAGAAAATCGCCTGCGCTTGCGTTGCACGCTCAGCGGCGCTCTCCAGCGCACGAAAGCGCTCGCAAGCGGTCCAAAAGTAGATATTCTCTGCAGAGAATTCCTTCTTCAGAAATTCGGCGAAAGTGTGCATGCCTGCGGGATCGTCCAGCAACCGTTCAAAGGCTGTACCCCAGCCGGCCACGCCGCCAACGCCACCATTATCTGTGGGCGGAGGCGCAAGTGTGGTCTTGAGCTGTGACAATTTCAGCTGTCCAATGCCATTGCTGTCTCCATTGTTGTTATTGTTACTACACGTGGCGTTTGTCGTCGCCAATTGTGGTGCTGCCATAGATCCCGCAGAACAATCGGCATTTCTCGCAGCCACCAAAGCAGCCGCTGCTGTAGCCAACTGATGTTGACTACGCGCTTGTTTGAGCTCATCATGGTAGCCGCCGTGATGCACGGACTTGATGTAGACATCATTGTCGGAGGCAGTCATCGATGAGGCGCGACGCACTAATGGACTGAGATGCTGATGCTGGCCGGATTGTTGTTGCAATTGCAGCTGTTGCTGCTGGTGATGGGCGTGCTTATCGGTGCGTGGCGTGCGAAAGGACGACTGACCCCAAGCCCGGCGGAATGGTGAGGCATTGGCGGAGAGATTGGGATTCTGCAAAGATAGCGAAAGAAAAAGAATGATAGCTTTTAATATTTTGGTAATGGATTTAAAAACTAATAGGCACAAAGACAAATATAGTGCTAACAAGAGGTTCTCCTGGTTCACATGTCCCACAACCATTTTCACAAGGTGGGAGAAAGATGCGTTAGATTTAAAGCGGATAACGTGCGTATGGCCGAACCTGGCCCTTGAGATTCATTAAATGGCTTCTAACGAGCGATAAAGCAGCGGCTTTGAGTAGGTGCCTGCAGATGTGGCCACTGCGGTAACGTCACCACAGGAACTGCTTTCTCAACACGATGCGAGTGCATTTCCACCTCGCTATGTAAGTGATGCTTAGGCCATATATGTAAGAAGGCATAACGTGCGACGGGTCTGAAACTTCATTTACTTAGACCTACAAGTGGCCAGTGCCCACACAGACGCAGCATTATTTTATAACCGGCGGACCAATCGTATTGCAAGTTTACCATGTCATTGCCTCAAGTGCTCTTAGCAAGGACTATGTTTGAGGATTATGTTGCGATTCTGCACGTTATTGACGATTACGATAACGGAGAATAGCAAGCTGTCAAAGTTAACCGCGACAAGTTTTTGGTTATTCGCGGTCGGTATTGTAGTATCGTTCAGTTTGACCCCTTTCGTCCATGCCATAAAACATGTCGTGGTTGATTTCGTAAGGCAAAGTGTTAGGTTGCTTGCAGTAAAGATGCTGGAAAGTCCTTAGAGATGACAAGTCCCTTTGAAACATAAGTCATCAATGTCATTGTCCGCCGCCAAAATTTAACGATCAGTGGCGTATAAGATCAAGGAAATGCACTGAGATGGAGGGGGAGGGGTTAGGGATGTTTCGATATATAAAAATTGAAGAATAGTGGAAAAGGAAAACTTAACTTCGGAACCCTACCGACTTTGAGAAAACCTCGATATTCTCCGGTTTGGCGGTATTGCACCACTGTCGACTAAGAAACCGCAATAACATAAACTCTTGAGCTTTGTGAGTAGACGTGATTCAATGACGTCTACAGCTGTAACTGTGGCAAAACACTAGCGCGCAACTGTAGAATACAATGGCAAGGAAAACATGTGGTAATAACAGAAAATTATACTAAAATAGTTACAAGTGAGAGCAAATTGCGTAGAAAGATACACACATACACACACGCGCGCGCCCATACGCTAAGGTAAGTGACTGTGCCCTGCAGGGAAACCTCAAGACGCTTAAACATAAGTGTTTGGTTCAACGAACTTTATGACTCGACTAAGAGCATACAAGCATAACAGGACAGGAGTTACAAGCTCGACTAGGATAAAAATGTACTGTACACTCAGTACTGGTGACGAACTAATAAGAAAGGATGATGTTGAAACTTACCGATGTCATATGTGGAAATAAATAATATTAATTAAACAAATAGATAAGCAACCTAAGAACATTTCAAATTTAAATTTTCTAAAAAATATCACAAGCTTCAGTTGTCATGGCAACAGCAGCTTTTTATAAAAATCACCATATTTTTGCTAGTTTCACAGTGATCCAGTAACGCATTTTAAGGTCATTGAGCACCCTGCATTGGTTACAGTAGAAAATTGAAAGTTGCTATAGATAATACAAATATGAAAAGGAGAAAACTAAGGGGGTGCCCCGTTTTCTAGTATGCAATTTTTTTCCCCCGTACAAAAATTTGACCACTCTAATGCGCATGCATACGTACATATACATATTTTTGTCGATTAAAATATGGTTAATAATGGCCGCTGTGGTGTAATGGTAAGCAGTGCGCGCTTCCACTCCGCAACACCTGGGTTCAAGCCCTGGTCAAAGCAACATCGCAAAAAAAAAAGGTTTATTCTTAACAGCGGTCGTTCCTCGGCAGGCAATGGCAAACCTCCGAGTGCATTTCTGCCATGAAAATCAGCTTCTCATAAAAATACAATCGCCGGAGTCGGCGTAAAACTGTAGGTCCCTCCGCTTTGTGTGACAACATCAAGGCGCACGCCACAAATTGGAGGAGAAGCTCGGCCAAACACTAACTTATGTGTAAGCGCCAATCCATTATTATTATTATTATTATTAAGAATGGCAATATGCGGAAATACAAAAAAAAAACGATATTCTTATGAATAACGAAATCTATAAACAATTTGCCGACACTGAGAAAGATATCGATTAAAACATTGATAATTACCAGAACAGAACAGTTTTATTTCAGAAAAGTTTACTCCAAACTACATTTCTACCAGAAATTGTAAGTGTTAACTATTCGTTTAATTAACTAGAACGAGGTATAGTTATTTACTGTCGTAGTAGTGCACTTTCCTAGAGGGTAGTAATGAAATATGGTGCGTATGCACCTTTCTGTTTTTTTTTCCAAAAGTCGAAATAAGAAAAAAAGCTGTATGCGTCAAGTGTTTGCATGAATATGAACAAAAAAGAGCACTTACACTTTTTCTATTGTACAAAGCATTTTAAATGTCGACAAGTAGACAACGGTGTGACCCATTTGTCACCATCCTCAAAGACTCATCGATCGAAAGCGCAAATGGTTTTCGAAATCGAAGCATCTGTTGCGTGTGTAAAAACACACAAGAAAGCAATGAAAATAAAAACACGCCAACACATTTCCAACAACAATATCGATGCAATCAAAGTAGAAGAGGAAATAAAATGATGCCAAAGTACTTATTGGAAAAAATGATTGAAACAAAAAAAAAAAAAACTAATATTAATAAAGCACAACAGCGATGAAAGCGTGTAGCCGCCGCATGCGCGCAGAGCCTAGGCCGTCGCCATCGTGTACGTTGCATGCAACATGTAGTGTGCAACAATGACGGCGCGGCTGCACTGCATTCTGTCGAATGAGTTTATCTAAAATTGTGGTAGTAGTGACGCTGCTGGAAATTTCCTTCCTCTTTGGCTATGAAGATTGATGGTATTTTAGTTGTTTAGTTGTATTTCTAATTTTCATTTCATGTTGTAACGAGTATCGCGTGTAAAGATAATTGAAAATAATTACGAAAAAAGTGTCCAGAAATGAGGTGAATCAAATTTCTAACATCTTCGGAAGTTTTGTAAGGCTGCATGCACATACGCATACTTAGTGATCACTTGTTTGAAATCTCGAGATTCAGTAGACAACAAAAAACTTCTGCTTCGGATCTCCTGCTTATTAAACTCATTGCCAGCGAAGAAGATTTTGGATTTTAACGAGTAAAGAACAACTTTCGAAAAACGTCACGGCGCTGCAGAGGGAAGCGAGACGTTGTTTGTGTAATAAAAAAATGCCTAAAAATTACCGCATATTTTAACAGAAAGTTAAGCAATGCTCGAGCGGTTTCCTGTAAGAACAAACACTGAGCTCGAGCCTCAAGTCGATGAAAACGAAATCGATATCCCACCACCCGACTATTTTTGTTATTTATTTTTCGGAATTCACATATCCAGGCCTAACCGCCAAAAAGATGTAAGCGACATTTTTTTTTTTAATTTTTTAGGAACATTTCTGGATCAAAGAGAAAATTTTGAAAAAAATGTCGCTTCCATATTTTTGGCGGTTTGCGCTCGATATATGTAAGTATTTGCGTATGTTCTCTGAAAAGTTCCAAATTATCCAACAAATATTCTTGGAGATACACGCATATTAATTGGGATGGGTTAGGAGTATTGGAAAGTAAAATTGGGAAACATTAACGCGTTTTTCTCAAAATGTTGTCTTCAAGGTCGGTAAGCACGATTTCTCAAAAACGGCTCAACCGATTGGTAAAATTTTAACACAAGATTTTCAAATACATATATTTTTCGGGGAGCGATCGAAGGGATAAGATTTCCGATAAATATTTATATTCTTTAACTATTTTGTAAAAAAAATTTCCCCAAAATCGTATTTTTTCTATTTGAAGCAGCGATTTTGATGAAAATCATAATTTCTGGCAGCATACTTTCAATACTTTTTGCATTTGTCAAACAAAATCTCTGTACGGCGAAAAATTCGTAAAAAAGGGGCCAGTCACAGAGTGGCGTTGTTTAGAAATTTTTATCGAAAAATTAATATTTCCAAAATCAAACCGTGTAAGTGACCTAATTGTCCCTAGCTATAACTATCTCAGCTCTGCAAGGCTATTTTTTGTCAACGCTATTCGTATATGGAACGCTATTCCAGCCTCCATCCGTAGTACTTTGAATAAAAGCAACTTTAAGAGTCTCTTGTATTCATATTTTCGCTAGTTTGTCTTAAGTTAAATACCTGTTACACTGAGATGTGCTCTCTTCGTACGTATATATATATGTAATATCACAAAGATTTATTTTCTAAATTTATACAACTAATACCTGTGCCAGTTTTGTTTATCTTACGTTAGTCCTAATTAAATATTTTCATTATAACCTTCATTGTCTCATACATATATAAATTACTGTTGTACTACAAAAGATTTCTTAATCTTTCTGTACTAATGCATAGATTAATAAATGAAATGAAAATGAAATGAGAGCAGCTCAGTAAAAGCTTTCCAAACAACACCACTCTGTAACGGTAAAAATAGCAAAATCTGTACAAGTGTACAAATCGTGTGCTCCCTCACTTAACATTTAAATCAGTCACAGCAAAACATGAACCGCGGAAAAAGCTTTTTAAAGCTTTCTGTAAATTTTATATAGGCGCGCCCAAGGTAAAGGCTCGCTGTGGTCGCCGCATATAAATGCTTTTATGTAGTGTTTACCCGCGGCTTTGAAAATTAGGCCACTACAACAGGTAGATAATTTCCATGAAAAGCTTCTTCTTGGCAGAAATGTACACGAAGACTAGTTGTTTTTCTACCTCGAAGAATACTTTTTTATTTAATCAAGTACACCATGCTTAACCCTTAACTGGCATCGTCAATTATTCCCAGTTAAGGGCTACATAAGCAACGATCAGAGAGAGAGAGAGTGAGCTTTTAAACTATATGCGCCCATATACAATTTGAGAAAACTTTAAAAAGTTTTCCCACAGGATAAAGCTTTCTTTATATTTCATATCGGCGATGGGCACATCCTTGCCCGCGGGAAAAGCTCTTTTAAGCTTTCTATACATTTTGTAAAGGTGCCTACAGAGTAAGAGCTCTTTTTACTCAACACTGTTTTAAATAGAAGCGCACAGTGAAAAAGTTCTAGTTCTCTCTAGTCGCCGCTGGATTAAATCAGCAACAGTCAAAATAAAGACATCCTGCGAGATAAGCTTATTAAAGCTTAGTATGAATTTTTTATGGACACGCACACGGTAAAAGCTCCCTTTGGTCGCCGCTGCCCTAAATCAGAGACAATCGATGAGAGCTTTACTCTCTGCGGGCCATATAAAATCTACATATATAAAGCTTTATCGCCAGATATTTTTTGTACGTGAATTTCTTAAATAAATTTTACTATCTGCTTAAACATATGTATGTATGTAAGAATATGTATATATGTAAATCACTACAATTTCCGCTCCCATTCAAAGTTTTGAATGTGTTTGACCTTGAGTTCAAGAATATTGATTAACGAATTTCCGTCAACTTCCTGGTACAAAGTTGCCATCTCTGTCTGTCTTTCTGCAGTCGAAAATGACATTGGCAATTGCATTCGCCATCCCTGCCCACTGCCCAGTGCAGACGACAGCCAGTCAGTGTAAAAGCAATTGGAATTCTACGTCTGAACTGAGCGGTCTGCCCTCATCAAGTCAATTAATGGGTAAATAAACGATTTTTAAGTGTTTGTACTACATCTTCTATATTGTTCATATTTACATATCTTTTGAATATTTGAAGACAAAGTGGATGGGAAAGCTATACAAAACGGGTCAAACTCGCTGAAATCCACAACTTTAGAGCACTTAAGACGACACTCGTCTACGACGCTCACGCTTGCGGCAAGCGACAGACTAGACTCGGTAAACTGAGTGACGTACGAAGATATTCGAGCTCATAGTTGCATTGCACAGTGGCTCAAGACTGGAATTTAGTGTTCACAATGCACTGGAGCCTTCATTTTTCATTCAATTTGATTATTATTTTTTAATGAAAGCTAATAAAATTTGCAAGAGACCAGTTAATAAATGTTACATAGTAAAAACGACTTGAAAACAATTATAGGGTGCCCCAAAACGAAAAAAATTTCACAAAATAAAATTTGAAAAAAAAATTTGAGTTTCTAGAAAAATGCTGGGTATGCAGTTTTATAGATCATTAAATTTTAGTTAAGCAAAGTGCAAGTTGGAAGTGGCAGGCAAAGAGGTCCCACCGAAAATGTTTATAAAAACAAAAAAAAAAAAATTAATAATTTTGATGGAAATTTTTAAATAACATTTCAGATATTTTTTTTTCATTTTGAGAGAAGCTTATAATTGTTTTCAACTAATGGAGAATGGGGTTTCTTCAAAATTGCTACTTTTTCGGCACCTTGCATTAAAAAAATTAATACAAACAAAAATCAGGCTCAACTGGTCTATTGAAAATTTTATTAGCTTTCATTAAAAAAAAATTAATAATAAAATTGAGTGAAAAATTAACACAAAATGCCAATTTTGAACCACTGTGCATTGGACCCGATTATTTGTCTGTCTGCCCGCATGCAAACATATCAACATACACACATGCATATAAATATGGTACATGAATAAGTACATACATTTAGTACATCTGTTTGTTTGGCATGACTGAACGGCTGACTGACTATGTAAGCCGAGCGCAATGAGTTGAGCGTCAAGTGCGCACCGAAGGAAAGTGAACACAATTGGGGTCATACAATATTTATGCGCTAAAATATCTGAAAATACTACATTTGTGTGTGTGTGTGTGTGCATGTATTTGCATTGATGTGACTACATGCATGCATACATACATACAAACATACTCGTAGAAAAGAGTCACAATTATTGCTAACTGCGATAACCCAACAACATGGCGGTGATGAGGATGGTGATTGTTTGTACGTACATACATACATACAAGCGTGGAGACTGAAGATCGCTGGTGTCTATGAGAGGTGGGGTGGGTGGTTGGTCGAAGGTAGAAGACAACGTACATATACGCCGCGCAGCATAGCTAAGAACGAGAAATACTACACAGAAGTGGCAGTTTGAGTACAGGAAAAATGTATGAGAGTCGAGCTTAATTGAAAATACTCGAAACGAAAATAAATATTAAGCGCATGTCACATAGAAACAAAAGCTAGCAACAGAAAAAAATTTTGTCGCAGGTTGGAGAATAAATCGACAAAAAGCAAGTTGAGCGGGGCGGGGGCGGGGGCGGCAGGAGCCAAAGTTATGCGCGCGTGTGTGAAAATGCGGCAGGCGACAGCAAGTCGATGAAGGAGGGGCGAAAATAAACTGAAAAAGCGCAAAACGACAACAATAACAACAAACAGAACGACTACGGTAATTGCAACAATTGTTTTTCGCATTGACAACGCACAAATTGTTGTCATCAACTTTATACATATATTAGTACATACATATGTATGTAGTTGTTGAATTTTTGTTGCTAACAATGCAATGCCGGTTAGGCTGTAAATGCTTTTGAAGCAATAATGCTACAATTGCCAAACAATGCCACAAAGTCAGCCATGAGCGTACAACGACGAATGACGAACAAAAATGCAAATATATGAATGTACGAGTGTATGTCTGTCTGTTCCCAGTAAAATTTTTTTTCCAAAATCGAGCAGAAGTAATAATGGCTTGCACATCCATTTGGAGCAATAAGCGAGCAATGAATGAATTTTTTTTTGGGTTTTCCAAAAATTGTGTTGACTCCTCGCTTATTGATACGTTTTGGAGTAATAAACGCGCCAAGGAACATACGAATACTACTCGCTTTGTTCTCGTTTCTGAGGTCAAAAGAAGTTCAAAATTATATTCCCTTTATTCACTCCGTTAGGATCTCATAAAAACCAAATTTAACGAGTTGCAGTGATCAAAAACTAAAGACCTACGTATTTAACGGTTATTTTCGGTCCCTGTCTAGGATTAATCTTTGCATGATCATATTTTTTACTGGGTTTGTGCTTAGCTACATATGTATGTATGTACATACACACCACACCGGCAAGTGGTTGGAGTGTCGGAAATCAGCAATTTGCCAGAAGCTTGCAGCAGCCAACAACAAAAATGCTTTGAAATAAAGAAATTAAATTTTTTTAAATTAAAAACGCTAGACGTATTCCTATAGTGATGGCGGGCAAATCTGTACATCCCGTCATGGGAAGTGAGTTTGGTAATAAGTGATTGACTCGGTGTTTTTCAAAACCGTTTTTTTTTAAATATTTTTAGCCGGATTTTTACAATCGAACAAACCGAGTTTTCATCGGTTCATGTTTAAGCCAGAATCCAAAAATTCTAAATATTTATTTTACTGAAAATTAACAATTTTTTTAAATAATTTTGTTCTAATTATTGCAAAATTTGCGACTTCAGAAAATTGTACAAACTTTTGTAAAAATTTCAAACATTTTAATTAGATTCCTTAGAAATATTTTATTTTGAGTACGCAGTTTTTTAGCACTTTCAATGTTAATGTTGAAGTGCAAGTTCGAAGTAGCCAGGACTTACCGATGATTTTTGGCATTTTTTTTTTGTTGACGGAGTTTTGCATGTTCTTACATACTAAGTATTTCCGACGATTTTTTTAATAATAAAAATACATTTCTTTAATAGCAAATATGTATGTCTAGGAAAACATTAGGTCCATTTTAGAAGGTCTAAAAGCTTTGATTTATTTGATGGCAGCTATGAGGGCGGACTCCTGCCCCACTGGGGCGTCGTATAATTATTTACTTCTATTTTGAGCTCCTAACAAGCCCAGGGGAACCCGAAACATACAATTTTTACCGATATACCTACTAAGATTTTTGGATCATAACATTTTTTTTTCTCGAGAACACGATTGATTTAGTAAAATTGAGAAAATGCAGGCATTGTTCGTATGGCCAACAGCTATCGAACCTGAGCACTCTAGGCTTTGTTAAAAGTTGAATTTTGTTCCGCAGTGTTATACCTACATACGTACTACATAATTGCCTAAATTTTCATTTTTGTATTGAAAGCAAGTTGACAACCCTTGTTGGAACGAATCTCAAAATAAATGATCACAACATCAACGCAATTGGAATTTATGCGAAAAGAGACGCACACCCTAACCGCCACTACACCGATCTAATATACTTAATGCTGGCTCGTCGTTCGCCCTACATACAACACACATGGATTTGCACAGAATCCCTGCATAATTGCATGCGTACAAACATATGTATGTATGTATGCACGCAGCTCAGCACAAATGTATGTATGCACAGTGACTGCTAATGTGCGCGTGTACGTCCGCCCTATATAAACCAATCAAGAATAATACCGCTAGTGGTCATTTCGTTGTTGCTATACAGTTCCCCATAGATACCTATGTGTGTATGTACATACATATGCCTACATATAATACTGGTACAACCACGGACCGCCCATACGACCGGCACAGTTATGCGTATGACCACCGACCGCTATGAACAGTTGCTAACTCAACTGACCATTAGCGAAATTGTAAAATCGCCGACAACTAACTGTGCGTCGTGATTGCAGAATAATGTCGCGTTTTTTGCTGCTGCTGCTGCGTGTGCCTCCCTGGCCCAATCATCTGCTGATGCCTACTCTAGCACGCCGCCGGATATGCCTGAGTGGACGGACAATGGACTTTAAACGTTTCTGATTGATACATCTGTGTTTGCTAGGAAATTGTTTTTACTCAAGTTAATTTTCATATGAATGTACTTATGTCTATTTAAAGGTTAACTTGCTTGCTTCATCTCATTTTAGTTACTATTCATGAGATAATTTTTTGTCAGTAGGTATCTTTTTGTTGCTCGCAATTTGAGAGAATGAAAATTTTAATGACATCAGTAATCATACACAAAGTTAGTGTAATTGTAACTGTGAAATACAAGAGCAAAATTTATTAAACTCGGCGCGCTTGATTTCAACATAAAATTGTCGATTCGTTGCAGGAAATGAAGCGAGTAAGAACGCTGATCGCTGCAGTTGGCGTTATTGTGTCCCACATTCGATATTTTTTGTTTTGCAAAATTATCAATTATTGCTATAATATACAAATTATATATGCAGTATGTGGGATAGATTTGATTAAGAATTTATGTGAACTTTTACATACATATACATATATTCATGCGTGTGGGTATGCAAGCGTATGATCCCAGTAGAACTGGGGAGCATCGTACGATTGCTCGGTGAGTACTCCCTTGGGAGCATACGAATACTCCCCATTGCTCCCTATGCTTCTGTGTATAAGCATGTAATTTTGTATACTCCCTTTAACATTGTATGTCCTAGGAGGGGGAGTAATCCCTTTTACCTCCTAAACGAGCGATCGGGGAGCACACACAGAAATATCATCCCACAAACCTCCTAAGGGAGCAATACGGGAGTACTCCCATAAAATGCTCCCCTATCCATCCCAACGAGACAACAAGGGAGTGCACATAGAAAAACATCCCACATTCCTCCCGAACGATCAATAAGGGAGTGCTCCCATGAGAGGCGTCCCGAAAGCCTCCTGTACGAGTAATAAAAGAGCTCTTCATTGTCTCACATATTAGCTAAAAGATTTTGCTATTTACGCAATCCATTTATTTAATTTTTTAATCTCATGCATGTATACAATATCAAAAGATCTTAACAGATACCTATAAGTACGAGATCGGACAAAACATACATAAATAATACTTATTACATTTTTGATTAATATTGGAATTCTAATGCGGGTAAATGCATTCAAAGTAAAACAGAACGATAATAAAACGATGAGATAACTACATGATTTCCTGGTGTCAGGGATGCTTGGGTGTTCAAGAGCTCACGTAAATAGGGAGAGTGTATAAAACTTTCTTGTTTTAACCACGATCAATGTGAAGGTTACTTTGCCCATCTGATAGCTATGTCCCCCAGTAAAAGCTCTGGACCGGCATTATATGAACGTTAAAACCAGGTGGTCATACGTAAATGCTGATACTAATTTGCTTATCTGAAAAGTATTTAGCGGTATAGAACACAATATTTAATCAATTTAAACAGAAGTTGCAATACATACCGACGGACCTTCATTTAACTGTGTGCTATCGACATTCAATTATTGCATCTCCTTTTATTGTTTCTATATGAAATATTTTCTGTAGTTTTCCTTATGATAAATTTTTCCAATAATACGCAATTTCTTATGAACGAGGTGCTTATAGGTCCCCTATCAATCAAAAGGAATACTCCTGGATTACTCTCTTAGGAGACATCGCTTTTTGCTCGTAAGCGAGTAATAACGGAGTACAAAACCGACAAATTTCAGTTATCGCTCTGTAATCATACCTCAGGGAGTATTCTTTTATTGCTCAGTTGGGAGATCTCCCGTTTGGCTCCTAAACGAGTAATAAAGGAGCACAAAATCGACAAAAATCGTTTATTGCTCCAAAATTATGGCTCTGGGAGTATTCTTTTGTTGCTCACTTAGGAGATCTTCGATTTGACTCCTAAGCGAGTTATAAAGAAGGTCAGAACCAATAAATCTCCCCTATTGCTCCGAAATCAGGCCAAAATGAGTACTCTTTTATTCCTCACATTGGGAGATCTCCCTTCAAGTTCTAGTGGGATAACATATGACTGTAATTCACATTTCGGATCAGGCTTAACCATAAATCTGACGGCAGTACAAATTCTGGTGATCAGAGTTTAAATAGAGCTTAGTTATAGTGTCAAGACAAACAAACTGCTTCTAAGAAAATCGATATTTGTTGCGATATTTTAAAACATAAAATTTATATATGGTTAGTTATCGGCAGAATTTTCAATATATTTATTGACAGTTGGCGATACCGCTTTAGAAATCATTTCGATATACATATGTACATATGTCTGTATGTATGTAAATTTTGGCAGATTCTACTTTTCAGTTACGAGTGAATTTGAACCCATTTCAATTTGAATTCAAAGTGACTTTGGTTCAAATTCACTCAGAAATGAATTGCATAACCTGTCTGATTAATAAAATTTAGAAAAAATCTATCGCTAAACATAAAATATGTATCGATAAATATCAAAAATATATCGATAAACATCATATTGATAATTATAATGGCAATAGTGAAATTATAATGTGCACCTTAATAAATTTGTTTGTTAACGGTGATCAAATCATAAATATATCGATAAATATCACGAAATACATTCAATAAATATTTGCCCTCATAGTCATTCCTGTCACTCTGATTAATGGTTATTAATAAACATATCAATATATACCAAAAATATATTCGATAAATATGAAAAAAAAATTGTTATGTGTAAAAGTATCGAAAATTCGACAAATGTAAAAAAATGTTCATCAAAATTTCCCACCTTTTTAATCATAATTTTTCGAAGAAATTCGTGTACGAAGTTTTATAACGCGAATTCTTACCAGAATTTTTTCTAGAAATACTAATAATTTCTTCTTTTTTTTTAATTTAGATCTTTTATAAAGCTTGTACATGGTTAGACTTCGTTGGTTTTCATTGTGGTATAAGCTATATTCTTGTAAAAAAAAACTTGTCCCTAATTATGTGGCCACATACATACAGTATCGTTAAATTTGTCAACATATCGATTTTCATCATTACAGTTAAAGATATCAATACCAATATCATTAAATACCTCTATGTACTCTCACTAATTTCTTAATTAAATTCATATTTGTATTCGCAGTTCTACACTTCCACTTGAAGAAGTCGCATCACTCCCTGTAAAAAGTTGGCCCAGTTTCGGGTTAACTACTCCTTTTTCACCTGTTACGGGTGCAATTAAGAGACCCTGGTGTTTGCAGCAAGCCACAACGCAGGCGGGCAAAGTGGAGGATAACGCATCCACTACCAGGTTTATAGAACAAGGGGAAAGTCTGCGCATTGGCTTTGTGGACCTGTGCCTACCGGGGCCAACTGGGCCAATGAACGACCGAAACCCGCAAAACATAGTCACATTTGGCATACAGACGAATGCGAGACCACTATTACAAGGCTTCTTTTCACAAGCATTAGGCAAGTTAACCCTGCTCTTCAGGCTGAAGTGTTACCCATCTATCTATAGCTGGTGTGGGACTGCCTTCAGTTTTAAGTACCAATCGCATCTAGGAACCGGGTTTACTTCATTTGGATATCAGGATACAGTGGAAGCATGTTAAATGAAGCGGTAGGCATTCTCGCCAGGGAAGGGCGGCACAAGGGATTCATACGTTCAGGACCTTGCGTCAGTTCAGCATGAAGCTACCATAGGCGGAATTATTATATCTGGATGAAGAAGGGAAGTTAACAAAAAGCAAATAGATGATGAGTTTGTGGCTTCATTCCGGCGCGTAGAACCGGATGTCGCACAGTGCTGTATGAGCGGGCAAAAATCAAAAAAATTGTTGTCACGTATGTCAACGTGTTTGGTATCGTTGGAAAGGAAATTTATCCTAGATTAAGGATCTGGACTTAGTTTTTGTTTTTATCTCATAAGGTTCTCACAAAAACCTCTTAAGGTTGTGTGTTTTTTTATATATTTTTTCTTTTATGAAAATGCCTTTAGCTGGAGTCTTTAAAAAAAAATTGCTAAAAATACAATTTATCATACTTTATCTTAAGACACAATTTTTCTAATTAGAAAATCTGTAAGGAAACCACTCTATAGAGCTTTTTAAAAAATATTGAGTTTCCTGGCTGGAATGGCCTATTTGCTACACCCTAAAATTTGTTGCAGAAAATTTAAAAAATTCCTAAGTTTACAAAGGGATAAAAAAAAAATATGTAAAAGTATGTTTTTTTTTATTCTTTTATTTGAAAGAAGGGGCATTTTTCTTTGAAATAAAAAAAAAAAGTCTGCAGACTCATTGCGCTTTTCGAAGAAAATCGTTTTTTTTAAGGTTATAAAATAAACTTTTGCAAACAAAAAATTTTACTGATTACAGTTACCACAGTATTTTTCATTACTTAAATGCCAAAACATTCTTTAAAAATAATAAAGTTTATTACTGAAGACACACGCGGTAGTGTTCTGTGCTGTGTAGTGAAGCGTAAAATAGTGAAAAAACTAATATTAATATGAATTCAATTATAAAAAACTCAATTTTAGCTGATATCTGGATTTCTACTCGTCCATCAGATAGAGTGTCTGCATTATCTGCATTTTTTGAAGACAAATTAATACACCCTAAATGCGACAAAGCACTTTTGAATCAAAAAATAAAACTTTTTAATAGTGAGATGAAAAATAAGTGGAATTATAGTGGCCGCAAAAGAAGCGCTTTTGAAAAAACATATTCTAAATGGCTAAATTGGACATTCCTTTCCCTTCCGGATTCCAATGGAAATAAGGATAAATGTGCTGAACGGGGAAGACCTTCTAAAGAAGAATTTTGCGAAGCTTCACGGAGAACAAAAAATCGAAGGGTAGAGCATTTGTTGAAAAACTATTCCATCGAAGAGCTCGATAGAAGAGCTAGTATAGATTACACTTATAGAAGAGCTAGTATAGATTACACTTTTTCTGACTAGTATGATTTCAACCCGAAATTCATGAATGAATTCATGTATGAATACACCACAAAATTCATGTATGAATACACCACAATTCATGTATGAATACATCACAAAATATATAGTCAATGAACTAGTGTGTTTGCTGAGTAGTTTGGAATTTGACTGCATGATGACTTTAATTTTTCAATAAACGGCGTTAGATAAAACAAATAATTTTTGATTCAGTATTTTGCAACAACTCTTGTTCGTGCGAAGTAACTAATAAAAAGGAAAACAAAATTATATTTGTCTTTTGAGTATTTAATGTCGTCTTGAATGAATCAAATTTTTTAAGCGTGTGACATCCACACCAAAAGATATAATCAATTTAAAAAAACATTTTGTAGTCAAAAAGGACCAAAATGAAAGTAGCTGCCATTCCTAGAGGGTTTGCGTAAGAGAGATATAGGGAATCTTATTTGCCATGAATTAAGCCATAGAATGAAGCCTTGAAGTCTTTAATATTATTAGGAAAACGCCCTGTATAAATAATAAAATAACTACTCAGTATTGGAACTACTTCTGAATATCAAATTTTGCAGTTTCAATCTCAGTTTCCATGAAAAATGTAAGAGCTAGGTAAAAAAAAAATTGACTTTTGAAATCTCCGTACTCTAATCCACCAAGAAACGAATTTTTACTCAAATCCGTCCATTATTCTATTTTTGCCCACTTTTTATATGGAGACACAGCACTGTGTGTCGTGGGAGTTATGAGTGGTCGACAGTCGTCAGTAATCTTCAGAGATCAAACCCCGAAACCTAGGAGAATAAAACAAGGGGTTCCAAAAAGCCGGTGTTCTCCCCCCTTTACTGTTTAACTTCTACAACTCGAAACCCCCACCCAACTGATTTCATACGCTTACAGCTGCTCGATATTGGCGTCTAGGAATGGAATTGATGACCTATGCTCAAAAGTAAACGGCTATCTCTCCAGCCTTTCTCGCTTCTTCACCGCAAGGAGCTTAACACTTTCCCCAACGAAATCAGGCTAGAATTAGGCATACACGCCTCTCCACGCTCACAATCGCAGTTGTCAACAGAGTACAGAGCCGCAACAAGGTCCTCAGGTCGCTCGCCGGCAGCACCTGGGGCAAATACAAAGATACGTTGCTAGCAACATACAAGACAATTGGCCGGCACCAGTTTGGTCGCCGGGGACTAGTTGGACGCAGTGGACGACGCTACAGAGTTGTCAGAACGCCGCACTCCGGATAGCGACAGGTTGCCTTCTGATGTCGCCTGAGCACCATCTACACAGTGAGGCCCAAGTGCTCGCCGGCAGGGAGCACAACAAAATGCTCTGTAAGCACCTTCTGGTGGGGGTGCCACGGAAGTGAACACCCCAACAGACCTTTGCTAGAGGAGGAGCCTCCGCGCAGGCACGTCGGGGGGCACCTATTCGTATGCAAGTACGCGGTTCAGGCATACATAGACCAACCACTGGACCCGACCACGTACCGACGGGCGATCAACGAAATTCCTAGGGAGTCGGATCGCCTACCGAGACTTCTGGCTTATGAATGCCGTGATCGGTGCCCAATCGCCACCTGTAGCAGTAACGGAGCTTCAACTGCCAAGAGAGACCCGTGTGGCTGCTCTATTGCTTTCATTCATGAATTCTGTAAAGACTTTTTCACAAAGCTGCTACTGGTATTTGTCGCAGTACTGCGATCTCTCAAGCACCCACCACTTCCCTTAACTTCTGATCACTTGATGTTTTTAAGGTTTCAATTCTCATTGGTAATCTGACTCCATAAAGAAGACTTAATAAGAAAATAAACGCATGCAAATATACATATGTATATGTAAGTGAGTGTGTGGTTTTAATAACAAAAGGAAATAGGTAAATCTTACATGCCACACTGGCCAATGGCATTTGCATAAAACAATGACAAAAAAAACAGACAACGACAACAATAAATAATAGAAAATACAATATATTAAAAAGCCGTACAATATGCAACACAGCAAACAACGACAACAATAAACAAACAAAACAACATTGGAAAAAGAGAGAGTAGGTATATTGAAATATAAGCCATTGAGTAAAGAAGAAAAAATGCCTGAGAAATAAGGAAATACAGTATTGCTGGGAAAATATGCGCTCCGGCAATTTCAAGTGAGTAAGCAAATATGCTGGAGTATGTATGTAAGTATGCACGCAAGTATGTATGTATGTACGTAAATAAATAAGTGAAGTCAAACTATGTTTCGTTGTGCTTTAACACCTTTTTTGTGTGTATGTGGCTTTGCTAACCGAAATGCTGGCCCTGTACTAAGGCGGTCGGTCTGACAATGGCTTGATGAAGTACCTATGTAGGTAGTATGTACTACCACTATGTTGTAATTTGAGCTTCAAGCAGCAGATGCGGTAATAGTAATTTTAATTAACTTTAAAGTGCATGTAATGCGGTTGTAATCAATGCCACAAAGTGTTGTACAAAGAAAAAATGTTTAACCATAAGCATACAGAAGAACACATATTTGTCGAGCGATGATGAGAGGTGTTAAAATTGCCTTCTAGGGCGGAAGAAATGCTTTTAATATATATTTACATATTCTGTGGTTGAGCGTTTCCTGCATGCCGAGGCTGCTTTTGTTGATAGGTGAAAAATTGACAGTGAGATTCGAATTTAAGTCCGACTCTGGGAATGAAACATCGAGTCAATATGCATGCTTATACTAGGAACACTATAAACTAAATCATGCAGCTTTAAAAGTAAAATTTAACAGGAAAGTAGAGAGAAAATAAGCTTACACTTAATCAGGGGCTTTAATGTGAAATTAACTACTACGTTTTAGAGATGCCTTGTTCTTCAATTTTCGTATTTTTTATAAATATAGATACATACAGTGGTCGAAAAAACTATAGACGGACCACATTTTGACAAGTTTTAAAATACTATTTTTTTTGCTATTTAATTTTGGTTATTGTTTTTATAAAAAAAAATAGTTCATTCTTTAACCAAAAACCCGTGTAAATCCAACTTACAATAAAAAAAAAAAAATAATTCAACAAACTTTTGTAAAAATTTCAGCGTTTTAATTAGATTTCCTAGAAAGGTTCTGAGCATGCAGTTTTGTAGCCCATTGAATTCTAGTAGTAGTAGTAGTAATAAAGTGCAAGTTAAAAAAAAATCGCTAAAAATTGCCGTGATTTAAAAAAAAAAATTTATTTTTGTCCAATTTGCTTCCATATCACGAATAAACACAACGAATTTTTATATGGAAGAAACCCGTAACATCTTCGACAAGAATAATTCGAAAACTTGAAACTTGTACTTTATTCTACTAGAATTCAATAGGCTTAAAAATTGCATACTCAAAATCTTAGATATCGCACAAGCTTAATTATCGAAGTTATCGGTATCAAAACCGATGTACTTATTAATCAAAATAAGTATGTAAGTAACGTTATGAAATCTTGTCGAAACTGGCGATAGAATGTAGCCATATTGTATGGGTACCAGGTGATAGGTGCAAGGTAATTGCATGGCAGATAAGCTTGCCAAAAAGGGAACTTCCCTGTCTGATGTCAGCTCCACTCCACTTTTTTAACACCTCTACGCATTGAAACATTTTTGAGGCTGATTTGCCTTGTAGAATAACTTGTGATGCGCTTCAAACTAAACCAGTCAGCAGGCAGCGCATTCTCGCAGCAACTCTGGTCCAAAAAAAGATAAAATAGATCTCACCATCTAAGGGGATGACATCTCGTCCATTGTAAGTGAGAAGTATTAGTCAATACCAGGGTAGCCAACTCATTTTTAAGAATTCCCCGATTTTGCTCGAAATGTCGTAAAATTCCCCACCCAAAGATATCTCCTTACTTACAAAAATAAGAATTTATGTATTTTGATATATTACTGGCCTTTCTGTTTATTTTATTTTTAAACTTAATTAAAATTTGATAAACTAAACAAAATTTTTATAAAGGCAGTTAACAAACAGTGGTCGAACAAATTTACTCGCACCAATTATTATTACCTTTTTGTTGTTTATTTGAGTTATTTTTATAAAAATATAGTTTATTCTTTAACAAAAACCGTATAAATCCAAGTTTCAGACTTTGAAAAATATTTAACAAACTTTCGTAAAAATTTCGAGCTTTTTAATTGGAGTTTCTATAAATATTTTGAGTATGCATTTTTGTAGGCCACTCAATTCTAGAATAATAAAGTGCAAGATTCAAATGGCTAATTTTTTCCTAAGTTGTTGCGTTATATGAAAGCAAATGCAAAGAAAATTCTTAAAAAATCAACGGTAATTTTTAGCCATTTGCAACTTTGTTATACTAGAATTGAACGGGCTGAAATTCCCCACAAAAAACGGTCCATTCCCCGATTCACCACGCAAACTGAAATTCCCCGCAATTCGGGGAATTCCCCACGAGTTGGCTTCCCTGGTCCATACTCACTAATGGGATGAGAGGAGAACGTCTTCAGCAAAACATAGTACCTTGGAATATTACTCGATAACAGATTGATGACACTATTTTTAAATATTGGCGACTCTTTTTTCTACCGAATACCAGACAGCACAAATGTATGTATCGTTCGACTTTCGTATTTAAATAAGTTGAATGCATTGAATGACTTGAATTTCAAACTTATTTACATACATATATGTTTATGCATGTATTTACTTGTAACTTTTTTAAAATTAACGGCCAAATTGACGACGTCACTCCCGCACGCGTACATGAGAATAACGCCTGGCTTAGCAAAATAAAAAGTAGGCTTGGCAAAGCAAAGCGCAAGGCTGCTTCACCAGTGTTTTGTTCGCGACTCCTCCTACCTTCATTTGTTGACTAACCGCGACCGTGTGACGCTGCTAATTTATAACCGTTTCGCTAACTTTATTGAGGTATTTAGTTTTGAGTTGTGGATTTTGCACATATTTTCTTTCTTTGGTTTGCTTTGGAATCGTTTATGTTTTGTGTATTCAAATATTTCGCACGTTGATGAAATGCAAAATGAGCACTTATGAGGATTGATGACTAAATAACTGGCTGGCGGGCTGTGGAGGATCAGAGTACAGATGTACATACCCTGCAGAAAAAAATCATCAATTGATAAAAAATAACCCACTTGTAGTTAGCTTTTTTGCGATATTTCGATAAAATATAAAACTTTTAGTTAACTACCAAAAGCTAACTTTAAATTAGCTGAAAAGTAATGCAGGAGTCATGCAGACGTAATCGTTAGTTTCTATTTAAATATTCTCATCAAATTTTTGCTTTGAATACACTTTTTCCTGCACTTCACAAGTACGGTTTCGAATTCAGGGCAAATAAAATGAAGATCGAAATTTTATATTATCATGTCTGACGGAATTCGAATATGGGAGCACCTGCAGAAGAATATGTAAGCAAATTTGTATTGTTAAATAAAGTAAATAAATAGACTAAAAGTAGCCTTGACTATTTCGCGACCAACGTTATAGAATTATAGTTAGCTTTCCGCAAAGATAATATACAGATAATAGTGAACTTTAGTTCCTTCCCAATCAACTTCCAGTTAACTTATAGTTTGATATATTTCCTGCAGGGTCTACACGTATGTATGTAGGTATGTATGTACGAGATTGTCGATGACAATATTGGATAGGCGTCTAGCTGCTTATGAGAACAGACTGGCGTTTATTTATGCATGCCAACTGACAATTGATGTAAGGAAGGGACAAGTTAGAAATAATTAATAAACGTACATATAATTGTTGAAATGTAAAAAAGTACTAACCGACTCAAAAATTCAAACTACTCTTATGCGCATACAATTCCGTGGGAAGAGCTTTTTGTTTTAACCAAACAGAAACCCTAAATGCGATGTTCGATTTACTTCCGCTTGTTCTATATAACTGCTCCAGAGGTTACCGTTAATGCTGCAGTAAGACTCAATGATCCGGGGAGTCTTCTCACCTGCGGTATATGTCTTCATCTGAGCTCTTAACTGCTGTTAAGCTCTTGGTGAAAATGGGCTGTTAGTCTCACAAATAGGCAATGCAGTAGATCTTTGAACGATACGGCCCTGCATTCTAGAATTCAGCTTATATGGGTGCCTGGATGTCGGTACATTGGAGATAATTGCAAAGCTAACAGCCCGATAAGGAAAGGCATGACCACCCACATCCATAATATTTCTGGAAAATGAAAAGGTAGGTATACCAATGGCCCCCGTTTAACAGTATGTTAGATACCCACCCTCTCTAGCAGCCAAGAATACCTCGCCTTTCTCTAAAATAAATATCTTTCCTTAAAAGACATCTACCAAACTGGCTTACACGCCATAAGAATAGGGTGAACACAATTGCACTCTTGTCGTAGTTGTAAGCACATTAAATACGAAGGGAATGCGCAACCCCTTTTATGCCGGATTTAATTAGAAAAAGGTTAAGCTAGCGAGGTAAACCTTTTATGCCGATATGTCCCGGCTAAAAATGAGAACTCTAGAAAAGTTTATAGCGTCAATAAAATGGTTTGTTTTCGAGTGCGATTTTCAAAGTCAAAAGGGATTGGTAACTACATACGGATGGTACCACAACGCCCATATTGGCCTGCCGGAGGAGGTATGCTCTGCAACCATTCCACCCTAAAAGGATACCATAACTATTTATGTACATTATACCACGTGGCTAGAACAAACTCTCACATGCGGCTAACGCTAGTCCCAGAAAGTTGCTCAGAGTTATTTCGGAAAGCTGAGATGATTGAACCTCAGCATCGCGTAAGCTCAACGGCTTAAGAGAAAGTATTGAGATGCTCTCACCACATCTACAGCAGTAACCCAATCGGTGGATCGCAGAGTTGACTATACCGCCTTTATTCACCCTGTGCTAGAAACGACTTGCGGTTGTATAAGTATATTCTAAGGCGTTGTACACCGTTTGCCGTTCCACACTGCTGGAGTACGTTTAGGCATTATATCTTCCACAAGGACTGAAAAGGTGGACGGCTAATTATCTGAGATAAAAACTCAAAACATAGAAGGAGTAAAGGAGTATCCCCGCTACTGTTTAACTTCTATATCTCGAAACTTCCTCAGCCTTGGAGAGAGTTTCCCTGTTCTGCTACGCTGCCGATTATTTGATGCAGGCATCCCGCAATGGAATTGATGACCTGTGTTCGAAGGAAAACGACTGTCTGCTGATTTTTCCTGCGTCCATAGAGCGCGGAGCCTAATTCTGTTTCCTACGAAATCAAAGCGACTTTCGTTACCATTTGAACGAAGGACGCTAAGCTGCAATTAGGCTTGTACGTCGATGGCTTATCAATTCCGACAGTGCATATGCCCACATTTTTAGGGATTACCTTTGACATCTTTCTCTCATTATCCGCATACGCATTGACAATTGTCAAGAAAGTAGAGAGCCGCAACAAGATACTCAAAAAGCTTGCCGGTAACACTTGGAGCAAAGACAAAGAAACGTTGTTGGCAAAACATACCTACATACAAGACAAACGGCCGACCGGTTCCAAATTATGCTATACCTGTTTGGTTAGAACATCGAATTTCGGACTGCAATGGCAATGCCAAGTTCGGGATCAATGGCCCTAGTTAAAAAACGCAAATTATGTAATGCCCAGCAAGCAGTTTTTGGTCGGCTGCTATGGTAAGGAGCATTCTAACCGACACTTGCTGACTTGCTGGAACAGAGTCTCCTCCCAGACATGCCAGAAAGCATCTCCTCAAACTTACCGGCGAAGACATACGTAACCAAACCGCTGGTTGCGATGACATCCATAGGGAGTATATTACCACCTTCACAGACTTTCGCCTGATGAATTACGTTATAGAATTTGAATCCATGGCAAGATTTAGTTATGGATATTGTTGAAAGTTTAACTTCAGACTAGACGCCGACATATCCAAACCCACTAAGCTAACAACTCTCTTCCGATGGTCCTACCCCGTCGAAACAGCACTTTTTCTGGGCCTGCCGTTAGTTGAGCTTGACGACAATGTTTGGTAGACTTGCTAGTCGACTTACGTAAGACTTAGTAAAGCCGATGCAACAATATTTTTAAACCTAGTTACATATAATTAAATGATTAACCGTTCAAAGGGAATGTTGTTTACAATTTATTCAAAACCACAAACGTGTCGTAGCCATATTTTGAACTTAGCACAAAAAAGTGCACGAATAAGTATATTTTTTTTGGTGAACTATAAGTAAAGACTTTTTACTTTTCACTGGTTTTGTGTTTTATCTGCGATGGTTCGTAAGAATTTTGTTTAATATTTTTTCTTATTTACATACATATTTCACAGCGATGAATTTAAGCAAATTACGCGAAAGGCAGAATGTAGTTAAAACAAAGAAAAGAAAAAAATTAAGAAAAGAAAAACAAAAAACAAAGCATATAAAATATTTAAGCAACGTATTGCGTAAATAGCCAGATGTGCCATAAAAATGCTTTTTTGGCTTCTCAATATCCATCCGCACACGAATGTTAAGATAAATATTAAATATTCGTTTTTCTGTAGCGATTTTTTGCTATTTTGCACGTACATACATACCTCCAAATGGAATTTTCGGACAGTATTAACTTTTATGTTCTATCTTTTTCACAAATTTTGTACGTTAATCGCTTTTTATGAGAAGCTATCTTGTTTAACAAATATAAGTAAACCAAGCCATTTTTTTCTGCAGCGATAAAATACAAGACAGCAAGACAGCAAACCAACAAAACACACAACAACACAAAAAAAAAATGTAAGAAGAAAAACAACCAACAATTAATACGAAAAATAAAATAAAACACAATGAAAGGCACTAGCACTGCTGCTGGACACGTATTAAATAAATAAATTGTATTATCTTTATGTACCACGTTCCGCTTGACGTAGCACTGCGCCGCGCCGCACAATCCACGACGATCCGCACTTTTAACAACCAACGTTGACACAAGTGCCAAACAAATTTCTACTATGCTGGAGCTGGTGGCGTGCGCGAAGATACCACGACGTAGCACAACTGCCGGCAATAACTGAGTGACTGACTGACTGACTTTAAAATGTGCATAGTAAACTCGCCACCACGCATACGCCAGTGGTGAGTGAAGTAAGCAAGTAAATCTTTTGTATTTGCCAGCTGAACACTAAAAAATCCCCATTAAATAAATTGGTAAATAAAATAATAAACAAAGGCAACAAAGACAGAAAATGCAGAAAAGCCAAACAAATGCATTGCAGATTGAGAGTGGATGGGCGTGAGTAGGAGACGTAAAACAAATTTTAATAAATTATGAATGAGCGGCAACAGATACTTTAGCAAACGATGAGATACTTCCAATTTGCTGAGATTCATTTGGGATCGTAGAAATCATAAAGTGAGCAAGAGAGTTGGGAGCTGTTCGCTCAGAAGTACTATTTAACTCAACTTCATTATCACATTGAGATTGATGAAATCATTAGTCATATACGAAAAAAATAATAAAATTAATTATCTAAACTACATATGTACACACAAAGTTTTTCGTGGAAGTTATTAGGGGTATTCCTTTAAATTGGATAGTGCTTAAAATTTGTACTGCGCTGTGGAAGTTTGTATAAAATATTTTGTTTAGTCTTGCCTCCGCCGATTTTTATGTCTTTCATGATCATGAAATGTTATTATAAGTTTTGTCCGCCGGCTTTAAGCAGTTTTCGAGATATCCGATATAAATTTGTCACACGGGTATCTTTATAATGCATTAATCGTTTGTCGGAACCGACAAAATCGAACCACTATAACCTATAGAAGTAGCTTCCATACAACTGATTGTTCAGATGTGCGTATTTGTGTTATAACTACTCCACTTAGGCAGCTAGGAAGATGAAATTTTGAACTCCTTCACTCGCCATCAACAGAGCGCTTACAGTGAAAATCATCAAAATCGGTCTACAATTAGTTATAGCTCCCATTGTTCAGATATGAGCTTTTGTGATATAACTCCTACATTAAAACAGCCACTTTAATACAATTTTCCAAGCTATTTACTAATTAATCATATAATATCTTCTGAAAAATCATGAGGATCGGTCGCATATTACTTAAGACTCCCATACAACTGATTGGTCAGATATGAGCTTTTGCCTTAAAACTTTTTAATTTAGATAGCTAAAACCCTGAAATTCTGTGTTCTATTTATATATCAATCATGAAAGGTTCATTGCAAAAATCATCAAGATCGGCGATCTATAACGTATATCTTCTATACCACTGATTGTTCAGATAGTGAAATAGTGTATCCTGTTTGATTATCATAAATAAAAAGTTCAAAGTGAAAACAATTTAGCATAATGCAGTGCTCCCAATTAACGGATAACCGAAGTCAGCTCTTTCCTTACTTTTTGGAGTTTTAAGCAATCGGTTAACAATATTACGTGCAGTAAACTTCATTGTCGTAGAATAAAGTAAATTTGCCGGAAGATGTAACTGAAGGTTTATCGTGGAATCTGACATTTAAAATGCCGAGCCATCCACCACCGGTGGTGTGCAGTGCCGAGTTGCCACAGCTACTCCCGCTCGAATGACGTTTTCTTGTCGAAGCAGGAAGCGAAACAAATTTACCCAGGACAGCCGCGTTTCCTGGGTTCATTTGTTTTGACTTTGAGGTTTAAAGTAGGAAACGAGAAAGTTTTGGTGTAATTCTTTCGGACTATGTTCGGTAGACTGTTTTCGTAGCTCTAAGCCGAAATCGCCACATTAGGCCATATAAGTTGGGACAAAGGCGTCTAGTTTGACTATCTTCTCTTCCCCATTCATTTGAAGTACAAAGTTTCGCCCTTCGTATTGACCTACATATGGGGCATCCATTGGGGATTGGACAAAACCAACTGTGCGAAAGACACGATTGATATGTATTGGAGGTATCAGCAACAATTTTCCAATAAAATCAATGTTTGACGGTTGGTTGTTGAATCCCTTGAGGTAAAGAACTCTGCAGGTATTCTTAGTAGTGGGCCAAATAGCAGTTTTGCAACCCCAGAAGTACTGTTGGCAAAGCATCGGACCATCGGTATTAGTGCCTGGCATATCAGAGATGCTTTTAAGGTTCAATGGAATCTGATACCCGATGGTTCGCCTGCACGTTGAGAAAATGCATAGACTACGGTTCGGAGGTTCGTCTGGTGACGACATTTCGTCCTTCTAGGCATAGCTCGCAATCATGTGAACTGCATCCAATTTTAATTTATCTACGCTTACGAGTGAAGGATCCTTAGTGATTCGATTCGTCATTTTCAAATTGTTCTAAGGCAACTCCAATCGCAATGCTAAATGCACGGTGTAGCCCGAGATATACTATTCCGGCCTTTCTGTTTTGAAAACACACACGAGGTCATTTTTGAACCACGCTCGTAAAAAAGACACGGTGGTGAGCAAAGCAAAATGTATGCAGTACTGAATGAGTATGAAATTTAGAATTCTTTCTACCATTATTCTCTTCAATATTGTTCAAGCTGCAGAACGGCTTTCAATGGCATGTCATGGAAAAGCAGCTGACTGATGCATTATTACTTACTGATCGCCTACTACTCGCTTAAATTTTCATTTGCAGTTTGATTTCAGTTCTATACACTCTCGCTCTTACTCATTCGAGTCTCGATCGTTTTGTTTATACCAACGTACATATTTATGTTTGTTTGTAAGGGGCATACGTTCTTATCTTTCTATTCTGCTTTTTATAACATTTTATAATTATTTATCAAAGATCACATGAAAGTTCAGCTGATAATTGAGAGGAATTTTCTTTGTGCTTGAATGTGGGAATGTATGAGTAGTTTATCTCTTTGTTTATAGGGTTCGTATAAAATACATATTAGTGCGATTCACAAAACGTCGCAAAGGTGGCATTTTTGGCGGAATGGCAATGTTGCAAACAAAGTTGTATGAACGACCTATCGCAATAAAAAAATTTGTGTTTCACGACTCTGACTTTGCAATGATTGCCACCCCAAATACTATGGCAATGTCGCAATTTGGCCGCAAGAAAGTTTCCATACAAAAGTGATCAGCAAGATGGCAAATTTTGCGACATTTGCAACAACTTTGCGATGTTTCATGAATCCCACTATTGTACTTTTGCCGGATGGCAATGCGATTTTGATTACTTACAGCTGTTGTGTGGAAATGAAAAATACTTTTGTAGAAGTTAATTGAGAAATTATTGTGTGCGTGTGCTTAGCTAAGGTGACCAGGTCCGGATGAAAATGTTTAAATATATTAATACTGGGATGTAAAAATTGATTGGCGGGACTTTGGGATTTATGGAATCAGCGGTATTGCTCATTTCTTTTTTAGCTCAGTGAATCAGCCATTTGAGATCTTTAACAAAAAAACAAAAAAATATGTCCAAACGAAAAGTGGAATAGGCAATGTCGACTCCGGGAACTGAATTGAAGTAATGACCTTATGGAATTACTATATTCTTAGTTTTTTTTTTTTAATTTTAAGTAATTTCTAGGACTATTATTAGCTTTATTAACCCTTTTCTTGGATTGTTCCATTATATTGGACATGTCAGAAAACCATTTTTATGTTCGCTTTGAAGCGTCTTTTTTTTTGGGAATCACTTGCTCCCAAGAAAAAGTAAAATAAAAGCGTATTAAATCTCTATTTGATGTTGAAGAAAGCAAAAAAAATTGATTATTTTTTCACCTTTTTAGGGCCTATATAAAAGGGGAAAAAATTATTTCATGTTTATTCTGGCCCCCCAATGAAAGGGTTAATGTTTTCTTTATTTGAATAAGGCATATGTAAATCTCTAAAATACCTAAGTTTTTCAATAGCACACTCGCTAAAACTTTTATGGCCTTATTCATAAAAAATAAAATAGGTTTAAAGTGACATTTTTATAAAAATATTCGATTTATAAAGCAGTTAAAGTCTTCTTTATTTTTTATGAATTTGGTGGTTAAAATTCTAGCCCCAAAACACCAACGTAGTAATTGTGAACACTTTCTCCAGAAATAAAAGAAGCAAAAAACTTCAAACACAATAAAGTGAAAATAAAACCAACAACATTATATGCAAGTTGACAATCGCATGCGGAAAAGTATTGAAAATAGAATTGTAAAGAAAATTGTATACGGGTTCTGCCACGCTGACTACTCAAAGTCATTGGCTGACAAATAAATAAAGCGACACGCAAGCCAATATCATTTAACAAGAAATACAAAATAAAAAGCTAACAAAGTCGAATAGATACACAAAGAGAGCTCAATTAATAGAAATTGAGCTACGCCCAGCCCAGCGCAGTAAATACTTAAAATGGAAATGGTAGCGCGGTAAGCGTGTAAAATTGTACAATTATCAACACCCAATGTGACAAAGTAAGTTGGTAGTTATACAACAAAACAATAGCGAAAATAGCATTTATAATTTGCACTAATTGATTTGACAAAATGTTATCAGCAAATAAATGCATACGGTGGCAAAAATATACATAGGG
>NW_023458555.1:30431031-30431252 GCF_013731165.1 Rhagoletis pomonella | reverse complement strand
TTTTCGTTTTGGGGGAACTCTACATTTGTTTTCAACTAGTTTTTTTTATGTAACACTCATTAACTGGAATAGGAGAATCGATCTTTTTTTCAAAATTTTCTTTTTCTGCATTTTGCACAAAAAAATTTAATATAAACATAAAGAAATTCAAAAATCGAGCTCATCTGGTCTCTTGATAATTTTATAAGCTTTAGTTTAAAAATAAATTAATCAAATTAGTA
>NW_023458555.1:30416159-30431021 GCF_013731165.1 Rhagoletis pomonella | reverse complement strand
TTCTAACTACTAAAATTAAGCGGGCTAAAAAACTGCATACTCAAAATATCTACGAAATCTAAATTCAAAGCTCGAAATTTTGCTGAATTTGTCGATTTTTTCTAATTTTTTACCAAGTTTGAAATTCGGACTTACATGATAGATAACGAGCTATACTTTAATAAAAAAATAATAAACATCAAATAAACAAAAGAAACATAGCACTTGTTAAAATGTCGCGGCCCTATTTATATTTTCGCCACTGTACATATCTCTATACAAATCGTCGTAAAAATAGCGTCGATCTTTCAATTCAATTCATACATGCAAGCTTATGTATTTCAAATTCTTTACAGAGAAAGTCAGAATTCATAGCATCCGGTACTCACGGCTTTTCCAGGAGTCCATAATTCCCGTCCATCCCGAAATTAAATTTTTAAGTCCCGAACCCGCCCATCCTGACGTTTTTCAGAATTGACCGCGGGTCCCGAGGGTCCCGAAATCTATCACTAAGAAACATTCAGATTTCTTTCAAATTAATTAAAAAAAAAAAATTGTGAAAGGTATGGCATCTCCGATTATTTTGTTTTGCTTTGCTGTTCGTTTTCGTCTCAGTAAAACATAAAGATGTGCATATTTCGTATATTGATTTTAAGGACGATTTTCTGAATTTGCGGAGGTTGCGGTTCTATCGCTACTCGTCAGATGACTTTTTGGCTATCACTTTAGTTTATGCAAATTCGGCTGTCGGAGGGGCAGCATTTTTCGGTTTAAAATAGTTCGTTATTTTTACAGAATGCATTCGGAGCGTAGCACTTTTTGTTTTGGTAATTCACGGACATTTAAAATACATCCAAAACCCCTACCTGCGTTCGCCCCTGTTTACAACAAATTTTATTTTATACAATTTGTGAATAACTTCCGGTCTGCCTTTTGGTTATATAATTGTACAAGCGCTTCCAATTCGGAAATTCGCCAAAGACAAGTATACAAAAGAGGCGGCAGCAAATTTAGTTTTACGTGCCATATTTGAAGACCAAATACATAGGTATATACGCTATTTGAATTAGAAAATGATGAACATGTAAATCGAAATTGCGCGGAAAGCTTAAATGGTTTGCGAACAGTGAAATTTTTGCAGAAATGAAAAGTGTGGCGATAAAGAAAAATAAAAATATTGTTAATGAATGCGATTTGCACGATATCCATAGTCGCGCAGGCCAGTTTTGAATGAAGGAATTGCTGTCTAGAATATTTAATGAGAGCCATAAAACAAAATTAAGGCTTTGTTTCCCACTTAGATGCATGGTCAACATACGAGGGTAGGTTCAAATAGTCGCACAATGAAGAGAGGGGGTTGGGAACTTAGCCAGTACTTCTAACAAAAAACCAATCGATTTCTTTGCATGAGTATTTTTATATATCAAGCAGTCCTTAATTGAAAAAAAAAGATTTTATTTTCTTTTGCGCAGCAGCCTATATTTGCTGTCATCTAAAACGACCCAAGACGTCTCACTTGAGTGCTGCAAAGTACATCAGAAATTGGAAGGTGTTTGTCCAGTATTGAACCCATCTCTTCTTGGCGCAAAACCAAAATGTGGATGACAGAAGACAGACTTGGTATTTAAGATAATTTTCGAAGCTAACTCGGTCATAATATCATTGCTAAATGACTTCTCTTTCGGTCGCGTCGGAGTATTACCTTTTCCGACTTTAATGGGTGATAGGCCATAGTGATATCACAGAAAACTGCATGGCTAATGAGTTGGTCAAAAGTGGTACCTTCCATCCAGTCTCTCCAAGTATGAACTTATAGACATCTCTTGGGGAAATGAACCTTGTGTAAACTCAGCAAGCGCTGGGTGATGGCAAGAGCATGTGCTACCGCAACGTCTTTCTGGTCGAGGGTGAACTGAGGCAGTCTAGCGATCACCTTAGACCCTCAAATTCATAGTTTTCAATTCTGAAGGGTGTATTGACACTACACTGTCCCTTTGAGATTCACGTAGTAAGACTAAACGTCACAACGGATCTTCGGTTTTGCCGCAGCATGGAGGACTACGAGATGGAATCACCTCGACACTTGTTCTTAGACTACCCAGCTTTTTCTAGACGGCAGTTTGGACACCTGAGATCGCTCTATCTAATCGGCCCAGAGGAGCACTCCGGGGCCAAATATTGCCGCCTGCGAAATTTCGCTCAGAGTTCAGCGTGGCCTTGTCAAGGTAACCACCTTACAGGGCAATCCTAGCAACTGTTTTTCAACTCATCAAAGTTTTTCGAACCACAAAAGTCTTTCGCAAAACAATTTTCAATTCTGGCAACTATTTTGAAAGTTTTTTTCTGTTTGTCTTTTTGCAATGAGTTCTCTAAAAAGTGAATGAAAATAAAATGTATAGATATTTTTCTGTTTACAACAATAAAAGCAAAATATAAACTAAAATTAAATTAAAATAAAAGAAAGTTAAATTAAAATAAATTATTAAAATAAGTTTCTAAAAATTAAATGATATTATGTTAAATTTAAACAAATTGAATTAAAAAAGAAAAAATTTAATAAAGAAAAAAGTAAACATGTTTCTAAAAATTCAACGCAATTAAAAAAATATTTTTCTTTTGAAAACAAGAAAATATAAAAATTTCATTTAAAAAAGAAAATAATAAACAAAATAAAAAGATAAGTTGAATTCCTAAAAATAAAAATAAATAATAAAAAATGCTTTAAAAGAAAGAAAAAATATTAGTTTCTAAAAATTAAATGAAATTAAAAAACGTTTATTAAAAAAAAAAATAATTAAATAAACTTCTAAAAATTAGATGAAAAAAAAATTATTCTTTTTAAAACAATTAAATTTAAAAACTAATAGAAAATAAAAAAAATATGAATACAAAGTTAAAAAAAAATCCGACTTCTAAGGACTCGAACCTCGGGTCTCTTGAATGGGACGCCACTTGGCCATTGCGAATGTTGTAGAAACGCGTAGCTACAACTTTTATGACACTTTCTATCAGAAATTGTGACAGTTCATTAGTTCGAGTGTCCTTTTTCATATCGTGACAAAAATTTACAAAGAAACAATAGATAACACTGTGAGACAAATGGTAGGGGTCAGTGATCGGGAAGGGTTCAAACTACCGGGGAAAGTTATATCGGTAAAAAAGAGGTTATACGTGTCCCGGCGTTTCAAACAAATTAAAATTAAGAATTACAATTCCTTTAATCTGTTCATATAACGTTTTTCTATATAATCAACAGTTTTGCCGGTAAAAATAAATGTATGAAGAAAAAAAATATTTTTTGCCTAAAATATTAAATTTTTTTATTTTTTAAATTCATAAAAAATCCAAAACGGAAAAAAGGCAAGTCGTATTACTTTCACGCAAAGTCACATAATTTTAATTTTTAGGCAAAAATAATTTTTTTTTTCTTCATACATTTATTTTTACCGGCAAAACTGTTGAGTAATGGGTAAACAAAATCTTAAGTTGTAGAGGAAAATGTAAACAAAAATTACAATTTAGTCAGTTGAATAAAATTTGCTATCATTTGACATACGAAAATAGAACTTTTGCAGCGTGCACAGCTTTCGTCAGCAGCCGATAAATGTGTCTTAACATCTGTAAAATTTCTGTTCGTCCCGTTTTCTCATGTGGGCAACTTGCTGTCTTAACATATCACTTTCAAAATGGCATCAAGCCAATCAGATCGGTCTGTACCCAAAGTAGATGGCGCGGTAAAATGAAAACTGAGTTGTCAAACTACGAAATGACAGCTGATGTTTAGACAGCGATGGTAAGAAATTCGGCAAGACAGATATGGTTTAACAGTGAAAATTTGCGGTCTTCATCTGACATTTTTGTCCATAGCATTTTTAACAGAATCTGTAGAAGGCGGAGACGTGGGGTAACCTAGTGCTCATTGCAGTTGTTATTCTCGCTCCTTCAACCAACCATGTGAAACTTGGCATACTTCTAGGCAGTTCATGCAAATCCATTGCAGGTGCTTATCTAAAAATATCAAGAAGAAATTTCCAACGAATTTCAAATAAATAATTGCCCGAATGAAGAACAGCTGTTGCATTTTTTTAACAATTTCGCACGTTGTTTATTTAGATATACGAGTATGATTTATTGCTAAATTGGATATTTCCAACTTGCTTTATCTATTTCAGCCAATCACTTAAATTTCTAACAATTTCCTAAAATTAACACACACACAAAAACGTACATTTATAATTTAATTTATAGTGTCTACCTTGTTGTTGTTAAAATTAAAATAATACTTTTTCCGGTGAATTTGTATGAATGAAAAAAAACCCAATGGCACGCAATGCGCAGCTACAGCCAAATATCTGCAGGTGGATTGATGTGCCGCATGCCAAAAATATTAGACTTAAGTTAATTTTATATAATAATATTTGGGAGGTAGCTCCTCACCTCATTGAAATTCATGAATGAGCATTATAATTTCCAAATAACAAAAAAAAATTACAAAAAAAATAATACCTTTTTGCTGAGGAAAGTGTTAAGTGGCAATAACTTAATATATATGCGGAAAGTGCCACTTTTTGGTGTTGTTACTTATTTTAGTTGATAACAAACGAATAATTTTGAGAAAACCTTAAATTTTGTAGACTACAAATATTTTATTTGGCATGCATATATGTAGAGCCAGTGCTTGGAAGGAAGTTATCATTCAAGTTGGGGCTGTGAGAAGTGGGTGAGGTTGTGTGCAGAAGTAAAGTATGTAGTGGTTAGATGTGACTCACGCATATGACATTTGCTGACGACGGGTTCATCGCTCCGGCAGCACCTCTCACCGCCGCTTGCTTGGACTTCACGCTGTTTACGTGCTTTCCGCCAATGCTCTTCTTGCGCTCACTCGGCGGCGGTGGGGGTAGCGTAAAATCGACGTGTTGAAATGTGTCTGGGTCGCTGATGGAACGCCGCAATTTTGTCACCGATGCGCGCTTGGCGTGGAAGGAGCCGCGTAGAAAGCGCGCAAACTCATAAGCGGGATTGCTGCGGCTGCCTTTGTTGTGCTGTGGCGGTGTCACCTTGAATATTGGCAATAGCGGCGAATGCAACTCAAATGAGGAATCAGGCGAATAGTTGCGACTGCTGCTGGTTTGTGTGATATTCGAACTGGCCGAAGAGATGCCGTCGTCGTGCTCATCTTCCGCTTCCTCCACCACGAAATCAACGACTCCATCACGTTTAGCCTGCGCGCCATCCAAATAGTATGCGACGTCCTCAATGTTGTCTTCCACATCAGAGTCAGAATGTGGCAACGGTTGACAACCGAGCGTAGTTGCGCGCAACGGCTGCGGCGAAGCTGTCACGCTGCGTGTGTCGGCGGCGGCGGCTCCACTTGCAACACCTACCGCTTGCTTTGACTTGCACTTCTTTTTGCCCGAGAAGAATTGCAACACTTTGACAGCCGAACGGTAGCTGGAGCGTTCGGACTGCGAACGTTGAAAGCGGCTACAATCTGTATGCAGTTCATCTAAATGCGCTTGACCTTCAGCGTAGCCAAGATCAGAGTGTGTGGACTGATTGTCGGGCGTGCTGGCGCGGCAGGATATTTGTGGCGCGCGCGGTGAACTACTGCGACTGCTCTGCGCGCTTGGAGTGCCATTGTTGAAGACATTCTGATAGAACTCCTTTGCCTTTCGGCATAGGTAGGGCGAACCTTTGGGTGTTAGGCTGCGCGCGCTGCTGCTGTTGCGTCGACACGAGCGTTCTGTTTGCAGCTGTTGCTCCGGCTGCTGCGCGCTGTGACGCGCTTCAAAGTCGCGCACAAAGCGCGCAAGGCATTCACGATCCAGCTCGGTTACACAACGATGGCGCAACACCTGCTGGGGTGTCTCGGGGATGCGCTTGATCTCGAAGCTGGCATCGAAGGCGCCAGAGTCGTTGATGTGACTGAGTGACTCGACGAAACGCTCGACCATTTTGCTGATGCTGCTTGGTTTTGGTTGTTGTGATTGGAGGTGTTTCTGGTAGCGGGCCGAGGGAGTTTGATTTTGTTGGATGATTTTTTGGTTTGTTTGTTTGGTTTTTGGTTTTTCTTGGTGGATATTTAAATTCTTTTGGAAGTAACTTTGTTTATTAGAGTTGGTATATTGGTTCTGTTGCGTTTCGGAAACTGTTTCACAATTTTTAAGATTGGTTTCTGCTGTTTGTTCTCTATTAATTTGGTTTTGCTGATTTGTTTCTTGACTTTGCTCTTTGGTTTTTGTATGTAATTGTTTTATTTCTTTTATTTTAGAGTTTTTATAATAAGTTTGTAATTTTTTAGAATCTTCTTGCTCTTCAATTGTTTCTGAATTTTTGCACAATGCTTTGATTTCACCAGCGGTTTTTATAGTTTCATGCAAATTCGACTCGTGCATAGTTCCAAGTGTTTTTAGCTGCTACAAGAATTAAAATACTTAATTTTTTGAAATTCAGAACTTTTTTTTGGTAGATAATTTTGATTTTGCAATAAGTTCGCAAAAACGATTTAAAATTTTGATAATTATCAGTTTTTTGCTCTGCAAAGTTTTGCGTTGTTGCTCACGCACTGCTTGCCAGCGTTGAACTGAAAATTTCGCCGTTGCACGGCAATTTATGTATGTAAATTCTGCTGCCAACCCGGCTTCTCACCTACCCTATACCCGCGCGCGCTTGCCATGCAAACCAATTTTCCAGCGATCAGCCGGTCGATCGATTGGATTGTTCGTTTAACATTGGCATTGCAGCAGTCTTTGAAGCTGGAGCAAGGTAATGACGCCACAACAAATGTAAATACAAAATCAATTTCAATACTTGCGCTAAGGCGAATTTCGATGAGTGATCGTGTTAGCCATAATTGAAAGGCCACGTTTTAGGCAACAATTGAATTATGTAGAAATCGCGGAGATTTACATGCGTCTATGAATAGAAGCATTTCGCCTCAAAGCATGTTAGTGGGAAAAGGTTGAAATAATGCTACTCTATGCGAGTCAAGCTTACCGTTCAGGCTAAAACCTACACATACCAAAATTTCTACTATGTATGTACGTGACAGGCATACAAAGGCGGCTTTCAAGCACATTACTCATCACTGGCGATCCCAGTATTCTAACCATTTTCTTTCTCGTAAAGTCCGCGTCATTTGTGGCACACGTGCTTCAAGGCACGTTTTACAGTAAACTCGTTAAATTTAGCACCACAACACTCATTTAAATTATTTTTTCTATGAAAAGCAGGCTCAATAATAAAAATATGAGGCATTCTTCTTCAACTGAAGCCCTCTCTTCCCAAAATTGGTTTGAGTAAAAAAATCGGTTATATTCTTGAAAATTCGGTAAAAATGTTTACATACTTTTAAATGATGATTGGCCTTTTTTTGAAATCCAATACATATGGCGTATATAATATGCCGAAAAAGTTTTGAATTCGCTTCAAACTTATTACCCGGTGATTTTTGGGGTCGCTTGTTATGAATGTGACCATGAATTTGCAAAATTAAATATGGCGGATCGAACATGACGGAAAAATGTAATGAAATCGCCGTATTGGATCTGCCATTTGGAATTTGAAAAAATTTATGATTAACTTCGTAATTAGTGACCCCCGAGTAACAAATTGCATGTATATCCAAACATTTTTCAAAAACTTCGTCAGCCATATTGACTTTCAATAAACGCGATTCATCTTTTAAAAGTTAACGTTTTTACTGAATTTTCAAGAAAATAACCGTACTTTTTATGTGAACCATAGATATATGTATACTTTTTTATAATTACACCGTGCGACTGTCAATTTTACATAAAAAAAAAAAAACAATATTTCAGCGAAACTGGGGACCAAAAATTAGTAAAACGCGTTTTTAGGTTTTTTCTCTAACGTCAGGATATTTTTTTTAAGGACTATGAAATTTCAAAGGTATGATTAATTTAAAAAATTATTTAAGAAATTTTATTTAAGGAACCGTGCGACAGTGAATTTTACACAAAAAAAAACAACAAAAAAAACGTGAAACCAAGGACGTCAGGATTTTTTTAAGGATTTTGAAATTTCAAATTTATAATTAATTCAAAAAATAATTTAAAAATTTCAGTGCAATGTAGAATAACAGTATGGGTAACAAATAAAAGAGAAAATTCTGTAGAATTATATATGTTAAAATTTTTTGGTGCAAACAATTTTATCCGAATGTCCTTGAAAATTCGCAATATATGTATATTTAACAAGTAAGAAAGTCTAAGTTCGGGCGGAGCCGAACATTAAATACCCGGCGCAAGTATTAAATATATGTTTTCCACCTTTCCGAAAGCTACCGCTACATGATAAGCCGGGGTGTATACATTTTAAGTAAATTAGTGTCCTTAAATTTCGAAATATTGAAATTTCAAGCATATCTGAAAATTACCGTTATATGGGAGGTAGGCGTGGTTATTGTCCGATTTTTTAAAATTTTCAGCCATTTAGTATGCTGTACTAAGGCCAACAACTGTGCCAAGTTTGGAAGAAATTGGTGCAGCGGTTACCAAGATATACACATGTAACCATAAGTGGGCGTGGCTACGCCCATTTTCCAAAAATTTATAATACTCGTGTTTTCCGTGTGAAACTCATTGTAAGTATCAATTTTGAGTGAATTGTCTTCAGTAGTTACTAAAATATCGCAGTTTTCGTATTTCTTAAAATTACCGTTATATGGGAAGTGGGCGTGGTTAAGCTCCGATTTCGCCCATTTTCAATACCATCCGTCCCACGCCCAAAAGAAGTTCACGTACCAAGTTTCGTTAAGATATCTCAATTTTTACTCGAGTTATCGTGTGCACAGACGGACGGACGGACAGACAGTCACCGCTTAATCGATTTCTCTTTTCATTCTGACCATTTATGTATACATTTGTCTATATCTATCTCGATTCGTTTTGCCTGTTACAAACAACCGTTATGTGAACAAAGTTATAATACCCTTGTGCACAAGTGCGCTCGGGTATAAAAAAAAAATTATACGTTGAGGACTAATAAACACCCCATTAAGTACAACCTAAAATTTCGGCTTCTAAATTTATTGTCTTAAAAAAATAAATTTTTTTAAAACGGTATTTCCAACTGTTCGTCCTTGTGAACCAAAACACTCTATATTTTAAATTTTACAGATTTCGCTCTTTCATTTGGACCCATATTGTTATTTTACATTGCACACGGAATTTCTTAAATAATTTTTCTAATTAATCATATCATTGAAATTTCAAAGTTAACAAAAAAAAATATCCTGACGTCAGAGAGAATTAAGTTTCACTATATTTGGCTTATTGTTTCGCAAGTATATTGACTGTTTCGTGTATTTTGAATTTTTTTTTTGGTTTTTGTCGCACGGTCTTATAACTGCACACTAATGTGTAACAAGTATACAGTACAGTACTTTCTTTAAGTACAAGTACCAGTCAAGCCCAAATGTTTGGTTTCCGCTTGTTCACTTTTATTTGCTGCTCTAAATTTTTTTTTGCATGCGAAATTATTTATTTGAACATCTTACAAGAATTGGTTGTTTGAGTCACGCATCAGTGTGTATCAGTTGGAACGGAAACGAACACCTGCTTTTATTTACACTTCCGAAAAGTGGCGAATAATACAACTTACTTGGAAGAACATTTTTTGAGAAGAACTGTGCAAGCACATACATACATATGTACATATGTATATGCATATCTTTGGAATGGCCTATTCAGCGCTATTACTATAAAATTTTTAATAATTAATAAAAGCACACTTACAAATTATATATGTACATATGTGCCCTCTTTTTGAAATCATGGCGAAATACGCAGACAACAATTTTCTTTTTTTATTAATAATCGAGAGGGTCGATCATAATTAAAAAAAAAATTAGCAGTGATTGCGAGGTACAGATAACATCAAGAAGAGGCTCGAGCTGAGAAGAAATGTCTGATATGAAGGCTGTCTTGTCTATCACTACACCGACCATCGATCATGTTGAAAAACAGTGTGAACGTTATTAATAGAACAACCAATTTGACATTCCTACGTGTTTACACGATTAAGCAGTAGTTGATTTTTGAGAATTTTTTGCCGAGAGTGTTACCCATTTTCTTCCATATGTATAAATAAGTTAATTGAAAAAACAAATAATTTTGAATCACGCTTTCTAAATATGAACGAAATCGGACGATAAATACTGGTTTACCAAATATATCGACTCGTGCGCCACCTATCGTTATTCCTTTATTATTATTCCTTTACATATAATTAATATACGTTCTAAATATGAAATATCTCGATTCCTGCACCACCTATCGGCTCAACTCATCTTTCGTATTGCATTGTCATCGGGTTCTGAGCCAACTGTGAAGTTGCAAGTCTCTAGGTTATCGGGAAGTTGGTCAAAAATTGATTGAAAGATTTGCCCCTAACAAACATACATACATACATACAGTCGGTGTCAAATGTAAGTGTACACCTTGTTGTAATATAAAATTCACAATTATTTTCATGAAAAATTGTTTCATTAATTATTTATGAAAATAAAGTACGCTCTATAATATAAACAATAAAAATAAAAGTTTCGCACTTTATATAAAGTTTACAAAATTTATGATTAAAAAAATTTGCATTATTATTCATGTTATTGTGCTTTATACCATGATTTTTTTTTAAGAAAAAATGGAAAGGTTATAGCTACTATTTCGGAGATCCGTACCTCTCCTCATCAGATTTCTTTCTTTAGACTTCCTCAAAATTTCAAACTTAAAAAAATTCAATTTTAGTATAATTAGGTAATTAGAGCTCTTAAAAAATTGCAATAAAAAAAAAACCTGAAGATTTGCACTTCCTCATACTTTTTGAATATTATTTATGGCAGGATCTAAAATGTCTGCGCAAGCTTGCTTAGGTTATTACTTCGTTAATAATACGTTAGCAAAGTCAAGGGCTATCATGAAAACCATTTGTCAACTAGGGGCCTTTTACAAAATTAAGCATGCATCACGGGAAACTAACATCCGGCCAAAGCCAAAAGGTGGCAATCGTCACACTGATATTAAGTATTTTTGTTTTGAACTAGAAGAAGAAAAATGCACATGCTCACTCAAAAACAAACTTAGTCTATTTTTAAAAATAGAATATACATACTTAATACAAAACGTCAATACAAGTGATTACTCTAAATGGCATGGCATAACGTCAAGTTCATTCATATCAAAGCAAAGCTTATCTGCATAAATCAACAACAAATAACAAATGAATAACGCAAACAATTAAACGCACATTGCGCATTCTTTCATTGATTGCGATTGCACAGCTCATATGATTTAATGAAAATATATTTTCAAAATACTTATTCGCTTACTCGATTATCGTGACTGTGAAATTGAGTTTAATATGTTTATACATATGTATGTATGTATGTATATATGAATACTAATTTCTACATACTTGCTTATGTACACTAGGGTGGCCCAAAAAAAAAGTAAAATCGGAATTTTAAAGCATTCACCCCTTGGATTGTTCTATAACGAAAAAATATACCCATATTTTAATTTTGAATCAATAAATATTTAGAGGTCGCTAAAAGCGCTCAAAGCTTTCCTTATATTTTATATGGGAGAAAACAGCTTTCGTAGAAATGGTATAGAATTATTGCAAATCAATATTTTTTCGATCGGAAAACTTTGGTTCTTTTCAGGAGACTTCCAATAATAATACCCAATTGTTTATTTATCCATTTTTTAATGCTAAAGATTTTTTTCGTTGGTGAGAGAATAAAAATTCAAAATTCTTCCCCCCCCCCCCCTTGAATTTTTGGACCACCCTAATGTACATACATTTGTCTGCCGCTGCATATGAAAGTAGAAAATGGTGTTTTCTTGACATTCGAATGCTTTGTCTCTTGACATGAGTATTGTGGAGGTGGCAAAAGGTGTCAGACGACATCATGCCATGATGCCAGTGAAATATTGACAATGCACATACATATATGTATGTTAAAGGTGCTACGAGGTAACACACATTAACCAATGACGAATCGATGAATTGTCAGGGCAAATCAAGTCGTGCCGGTCGAGATCGAGCTAGTAAGTAAGTGGTAAGCTAATGGGGTTTTTGTTAATGTGCCAAGAAACAGGTTTGAAATGCTAAAAGCAAATGCAATTTACGTCATAAATTATTAAGTGAACAACGGTGCACACGCATAGATAGAGATACATATGTGTGTTTGCACATTAGGTAGGTCCAAAAATACTAAAATTTTTCTAAATGGAAAAATATAATATCCGTATTTTTTGTAAAAAAAAATTATATTTAGAACTGCCGCAAAGCCCATGAAGTTTTTCATGTGCTATTTTATATGGCGAAAACACGTTTTCGTTGAAATGGTATACAATTCTAGAAAATCAATATTTTTCGATCTTTTTCTCTTTAGGAAACTTCTAATAACACTACCCAGCTTTTTATTTAACCATTACATATGTATTTATTATTAGCCATTTTTTTTATAGGTCCCCAGAAAAATGCACTAACTGAAAAAAACGGAGCTGCTGTAATCCAATGGGGACCTATATATAAAAAATTTTTAGTATTAAAAAATTGTAAAATAAACAATTGGATATTATTTTTGGAAGTCTGTGGAAGAGAAACCCAGTTTTCCAAACGAAATATGTTGATTTTCAATGATTCCATACTAATTATACGAAAAAGTGTTTGCCCCCCCCTATTTAAACTAAGAAAAACTTCATGAGCTTTGAGGCATTTCTATGCAAATATTTTTTTTTAACAAAAAATACGGGTATTCTATTTTTCATATAGAAAAATCATAGGGCTGACAGCTTAACATTTTAAACTTTATTTGGACTACCCTAATGCACACGCATAGATAGAAATACATACATACATAAGAACACCCAGAGGAGGTGAAAAGCGTGTTAAAATTGAATATAAAAATTAACAAGTTTTTTTTTTTTTTTTCTCAGCAGAGGCAACCAACCAATGCAATAATGGACTTGTTGTCACATGAATGAAATATAAAAATTATATTCGTGGTTATGAAAGTGGCTATTAATTGCTAAGCAAAAAAAGGGAAAAGGCGACAGGCATACGAAATGGAAATGGAAGCGCTAAAAACTATGACAGTCATAGCAATAAAAAAATGTTTTGTCAATAAAGATGACTAACTGCCTAGTTTGTATTTGTGCATCTACATATGCATATTACATACATACACACATACATACGCATGCATAATCCAACCTATGCTGGCGCTGATATAATTGTTAGCATAAATGTCCGTAAATTGGTTAAGTAAATGATGAGTCGTGGTTTTATTGCATCATTTTGTCTGTGCCAGATATAGATGTAATTCAGTGGAAAATAATCAAAAGCTCTGTGAACGAATTACTAGGAATTTAATTCCAATTACATTTACATTCGGTTTTAAATGACCTTATCCTCAAAAACTTATTAAATGCTTATGCTTTTGTAGCATAGCGAACAAATATGAGAAATTTTGTAGAAAAAATAAAAAATTTTGGTATCTACTGAATAGAACTTAGCTGATTTTAATCAATTTTTTTATACGTTGTTATTTACTTTCATCAATCCCGGCGGCTGTAATAAAAGTTTTCAATCATTATTTAACAAATTTCCCGATGAGCTAGAAACTTAAAACTTCAAACTTAGCTCAGAACCCGGTGACAAAGCAATATCCGCTAGGTGGCGCAGGTGCCGAGGTTTTTGAAAACCCCGTATTTATGGCTCGGAGATGGTTCATATATGCAATGTATATTACTTACGCAGGGATCGACATAATTCGGCAATATATTAGATACTTAAAGTGGGCAGCAGAAATGAGGACACGGTGATTTTTGTAAAATATTTGCAAGGTTTTTAAAGTTAAAATTTTTTGTTATTTTTTCTTTAAAATATGCTTTAACCAAAATCATATAAATTAAACTTTCAAACTTCGTAACATTTTTCTAAGCTCTGTAAAGCATGAAAAAATAACGAAAAAGTTCAACTTTAAAAACCTTGTAAATATTTAACAAAAATCGCCGTGTACTCATTTCTGCTCCCCACTGTATATGCGAAGGAAAAGCCCCAGAAAAAATTCCGCCGATCGGTGACGCAGGAGTCAATGACGCTTTGCAACTCTTTTAAAAAAGTCAACTACGAGAAACAATTTAACTCTCTCTAGTGGTTCTGCTTGTTTTCACATCGAAGCTTGTTTTTTTGCTAATATACAATATTCAGAAAACAGTTTTTATTTTGATTAAATAGCTCTGCTAAAAATATTCCACCAGTTGCTGTGAGGCGTCTCAAAATTAATCTAAATAAAATTCGTTTCATTGACCCACTAAACAATATAATTTGGTCATAAAATTGTAATAAAGAGAGGAAAATTCAAATTCTATCTACGACTATGCGCATATAAACAAATCACATAAAAAAATCTATAAATTTGTTTACCTGTGGTGCTCGACCTTTTCACAGCCAACAGCCAATGTCTAATGGCATACTTTCTTGTTTTATATAAAAAATTTTGTGCAAAATCTTCCACGCATGAAAATTGTTTATGAAGATTTAAGGCGTGAAAAATAATCTAGTAAATACATTTATTAATGGAATTTTTAATGAAAATGGCAGAAAATGTATGAGTAGGAGACTGTTATTTATGTACATACATACATACATACGTCTATGCTTATTATGATTAAATGAAATGTTTTGCTAATTGCGTTCAGGAATTTACTTATAAAAATTGTTTTTTTTTTTTTTTGGCAAATACTATGTGAATTCGAATGCGGTTAACATCAAAGAATGACGTTGTTAATGTGGATTGTAGAAAAAAGGTGCATTCAAAAGTAAAAATATAAAAAGTTTACAACATAA
>NW_023458555.1:30414632-30416059 GCF_013731165.1 Rhagoletis pomonella | reverse complement strand
AAAAAAAACTAGTTGAAAACAAATGTAGAGTTCCCCCAAAACGAAAACAAAAAACTCACAAGAAAAATTTGAAATTTTATAAAAAAAATTTCACCAAAATTAATTTTTCTTTTTAAGTTTTTAGAAAAATTCTGGGAGTGCAGTTTTATTGATCGTTAAATTTTATTGTCATAAATTGCAAGTTGCAAGTGCTAGAGTTCGCGTTGATTTTGAATTATTTTTTTTCACTAACTTTTCGAGCACATCTGCATGCTAGATGTTTTGTGTAGTTTATATTCTCCTTTTATATATTATTGAAAATCAACGCAAACTCTTAGCCACTCGAAACTTGCACTTCAGTGTACTAAAATTAAAACAAAAAAAAAATATTTTGATGAAATTTTTTTTAGAACATTTCACTTTTTTCATTTTGGGGGAACCCTACAATTGTTTCCAACATATTTTTATTATGTAACATTTATTAACTGGAACAGAAGAATCGATTTTCTTTCAAATTGCTACTTTCTCTGCACTATGAACTAAAAAATCGGGCCTAACTAATCTGTTGCAAATTTTATAAGCTTTCATTAACAAAAATGAATCAACGTGGTTTTTAACCACTGTGCGTCGATTATGCCAATTTTTTATTTGTCTATTTAAAAAAAAAAATAATAATTGAACATATTTTGTATGGATGAAAATGCGTACACCGTCAACAAAAAGAAACCAAAAATTAACGGTATTTTTCAGCTACTTCAAACTTGCGCTTTATTGCACTAAAATTTTAGAGGCATACCAAAATTTTTTCTTAAAATTCTGATTAAAAAGTTTGAAAGTTATATGCATTTTGTGGAAATTTATCGAATTTTCATGATTTTTGTAAAAAACATTGAAATTCGGACTTACATGGTTTTTGTTAGAAAACGAGCTGGACTTTCATAAAAAAAAATATTAAACAAAAGAAAATAATCAAAACTTATTAAAATTTCGCGTCCCTATGTATATTTTTGCCACCGTATGCATTTATTTGCTGATAACATCTTGTCAAATCAATTAGTGCAAATTATAAATGCTATTTTCGCTATTGTTTTGTTGTATAACTACATACTGACTTTGTCACATTGGGCGTTGAAAATTGTACAATTTTACACGCTTACCGCGCTGCCATTACCATTTTAAGTAAGCTGGGCGTAGCTCAATTTCTATTAATTGAGCCCTCTTTGTGTATCTATTCGACTTTGTTAGCTTTTTATTTTGTATTTTTTTTTGTTAAATGATATTGGCTTGCGTGTCGCTTTATTTATTTGTCAGCCAATGACTTTGAGTAGTCAGCGTGGCAGAACCCGTATACAATTTTCTTTACAATTCTATTTTCAATACTTTTCCGCATGCGATTGTCAACTTGCATATAATGTTGTTGGTTTTATTTTCGCTGCACCCAGAAAAAA
>NW_023458555.1:30408900-30414532 GCF_013731165.1 Rhagoletis pomonella | reverse complement strand
AAAAAACCTTCTAGAAATGGGCGTGGCAATTTTAGGAACAAGGATAAGAAAATTTTGATTTTATTATGGATTTTGGCCATATACCTGTTTACAAATAACGTATTGTTCCCAATTTCTTTTTGTAAGTCATATTTTTAAATTACTGCAGGCGCATATTCAAACAATTTTTTTTTTTTCAAGCTACAGAATAAAAAGAAAGGAGATAACCCGACAATACACAAATACAAAAAGGAGCTTTCGCGCTTCAATGCACGTTCATATTTTATTTGATGTTCAAAAACATCAATAACATCGTACAGATAGACACGGCTTAATGGACTTATTTATTCATTGCTTTAGGCTGTTACAATGTTACAAACAATTTCTATGCGAAGAAAATTATAGTACCCTGTAAAATTCCGTTGTATTCATTTCTAGTACCCTTCATATTCATCTCCGTCTTGACTTTCGGAAACGAATTCGTATTCGTTTTCTTTTTCGCTTTCGTATTATTCTTCGCATTCGTCTACGTATTCATGCTCGCATTCATGTCCGTCGTCGTATTCGTCTTTGTATTCGGATTAGTCTTTGGTTGCCTTCGTCTTCGTATTGGCCTTGGCATAATAGTTTTCGTATTTGTTTTCGTTCTCGTATTCGTCTTCATATTGGTGTTCGTCGTCGTATTCGTCAAAGTCTTCGTATACGTAGTAGTGATCGTAGATGTGTTCGTTTGGGTGTTCGAAGCAAAAAATAATAATTTTAATTTTTTCATGATCCAATAATCGCAACTAAACCAACTTAGTATGGGACCACCGTTCCACCGTGGTACACAGCTATCAGGCAACATCCATAAAATAAATATTCCGCTGGATTGATAACCTTCCTGCTTTTTTGAAGTCGGCTTGAAATTAACCAACATTTAAACCATAAAAACTCGTCATCGACGGATAAATACTACCTTTCCGATGTGTTTTTGATTTTCAAATCGGTTCAGTAGAACCGCCAAACAAAGGCAGAGAAAATTAATATCACTACAACACTACAACACTAAATCCCTATACTCATTTAAAGGGAATGCAAGCTTGAAAGCTACTCCAACACTCTCATGAAATTAGGCATGCGCAACAGCAGGATCAGCCTGTAGTGGATGTCGGGGGCCATGAGGATTTTAATATCAATGAAAAGGCTAAACATATCGTAGAACAGATTCTAAGTACATATATGATTCGCAATCTTTCTATGCTGCTAAGGAGATGTAAGGGCTGTCAAGTTACAAGACAAAGGAAAAAAGACAAGAAAAATAAAATCCAAGAGATATATAACTCCCTTCAGAGGAGTCTCTGAATGTTTTCAGAATCTGCAGATGCTAGCGCTACAGTAGCAGAGACAATGTTCGATGCTTTCCACCTCTTCCTCGTATCTGCACCTGCGGTAAAAATCGTTGATGGGTTATCCCAAACTTTTTCCGCGCGTGCTTATCACGCGGTGTCCGGTCATCACCCCGACCATTCATCTGAGAAGATCGCTTTACATAATTTTTGGGCCAAATTTGCCTAGTAGTGTGGCAGGTGGTATCCACAGGCCATCTGGTATTTATCACTTCGATGAGTTCAACCTTTAGAGCTATGACCGCATGTTGAGCAGAATTGACTTTGGTTCCTTGCCAGCTCATCGGCTATGCGTTTTCAGGAATGTCCCTGTGTCCAGAGACTCATACAAGAGTCAAGGAGCATTTTGATGCCAGCAGGTTAAGAATACTTCTGCATTCTGTGGCTACTTTGGACTTGTGCCGGAAAGCGGAAACTGAGGCATAGTGCGAGTTTAAGTTTCAAACCATCTGTATATGGGGCATTCTATACCAAAGGGGTTCACACTTCATGTGTTTGATTTGTTTCAAATTCTTAGGATGGTTGCATAAACATGTCTAAATAATAAATAAATATGATATTTGAGATTGATTAATACATTTTTAAAAACTTTACAGCACAAAACCAAATCGATTTAATAGTTTTCCAAATATCTCGAGAACGGGGCGAGGAAAAAATTTGAAAAAAAATCACACATATACACATCAAAATTCTCTATGAAAAGAAATATTTAAAAAAAATTTTTTTCTTAAAAAATTTTTCACATACACTTTTTTTGATAAAAAACTTAGTTTTTGAAAATATGCCATCTCAAAAAAAATTGAAAAAATCACAATGGTAGCTCTGAGTATTGCGCAATATTTAAGTATAGTATTATGGGGTGCACTCTATAATAAAGTGCAAGTTTTAAGCTACTGCAAAACTGCGTTGATTTTTAATATTTTTTATGCTGACGGCTTTTGCACTTTTTTTATATGGAAGAAAATGCGCAAAACCGTTTTCAAATATAATATAATGGGCTACAAAACTGCATACTCAAAAAAATTCAAAAAAAAAAATTTTTTAGTTTTAAATTTCTAATGTAGTTATTTTACTCAACTTTGGTGTAAAAAAAAATTCATGACTCAAATTATTGTAGAGACGGCATATTTTCAAAAACTTTTTTTATCAACAAAAAAAATTAAAAATAATTTCTCATTCCACCTTGGCTCTGGAAGAAATCTTGCTTAGCGCGGGCCAAACAGTGGCGACTACTTGTAAAACAAAAGTAATTAAGTATTACAAAATACTCAAACTTCTACTAATTCTCTAAAAGCATAATCTAATACAAATTAAATAGAGGGCTTGCTTTCTTTCGCTAATTTAAGAAAATATTCCTCTTCTTTTAAGTTTCAAATTACAATATAAGTTATGTAATTCACTTTTTGTTTTGTAGCTAATATAAATACACCTATATTACATATGATTTTGCATATAAACCTCTGTACTCTGTGACCGACTAAGTTATTAAATCACTTTTAAGTACATAAGAAAGCACAAGGCGGTTCTATTTAAGTTACAAACAGCTGCCCTGCACCAAAGCTACAGCTGCTAATAAAATATTAAAAACTTCCGTGAAACATATGAGCCGACGCGACAGTGTTGTACATACAAATATGTACCTGTATGTATTTATAAATTTTCCTTAAACCAGCAAAGTATGTAATTGCTTAGCAACACGTTTCCTGTATACATACATACATACATATGTATGTATGTGTAAGTATACCTCACGAAATTATTCCGAAAATGCAAATGGAAAGCCAAAATCAGCAATTGACAACAGCCAGCTGCACGAGCCAGGCCGGAAAATCTCCATACATACATACATACATTTGTTTGTACATATGTATGTATAAGAAGTCTGGCAAAAAGTTGCTTGCATATATTTTCAAGGCACATTGGCGTAATATGCCTGTCTAGGCAGACGAATAACCGCCCGAATGCCGTCTCAGCGATAAGCACGCATTCGTTAGTTAATTTGATGGTCGAACAGCAGTGCGTATACGTAACATTTTGTAGAAGTTGGCAGTGCCCAAATATCGCCACCGACAAGCAGCCGGCTTTTTTATTTCCTTTTTCCTGATGGTAACCACATCGTTTCACATTTATGTACATACACTTGTATATACATACAAACATATGTATGTATGTATGTACGGTCCTTATGTAAACATATATGTATGTATGTAATATGGCATGTATTCATTAATTGCGTGTGTATACACATTTCTGTCCAGCTGCCGCTTTATACTTTCTCCTATAAGCTACATGCGTCTATGTTGGTGGGGCATTTGCTACCGAACTGTGATATCAGCTGCAGGTTCGGCACGACGCTGTTGATAGGTGCAATCCATACAGAGAACAAGTATGAATGTATGTGCTGCACTAACGCATGCGGCAAAGGAAACGCTCAAATGGCCTTGGCTGTCCCGACAGACGAGTCACATAAATTTTGTGGATACAGGCAATCATTGCTATAGGTATAAGGAAAAATATTCATTGGCACCGACAAGCCGAAATTGGCTACATACATATGTACATGCGTATTTTCCGGCCCAATTTGTAGTCGTCGACGTCCATGGATATACAGATGTACGCATGTATGAAACATCGGCTTCGTCGGCACTGACGACAGCTCGTGCCATTGCCTGTGCTCGCTTGTTGGCAACTCTTGGCTTTGGTGTTAGTAGGCAGCTGATCGGTAGCCTTGAATTGCAACAACAAACAAAACTTGCCGCCGGTTGCGCGGGAGCAGTTGGAAGGGATGGAGTTTCCGTAAACTTTTTTCTCATATATATCTCGTCGTACGCGACATCGTCATCGTTATCGTCGTGGGTGCTATCGACTGATTTTAGGCTGCCGAAAAGCGTGTTGCACGCATTCACGCATGTTCACGTACATATGTATGTGTGTACTTATACACGCATACATCCATATGCAATATATGTATGTATATTAAAAGTACGCATGACTCTAGGATATAGTCGTGCGCTGGCTTGTAACTACATTTACATGAATATATTTGGTGTTTGGGGGCCCGTTCCGCAACGTTTTGGTTTTCACGGTATTCAATATGCATATTTATATGCTGCCTAGTGCCTGATTGAAGCATCGTAGCCTTCACCCTTAAATTTTTCTATATTATTTCATCTCTTCCGCCAACGAATTTGTCTGCTTCGTCTCCTATTTTGCTTCAGCTTTCGGCATCCGCCGTCAGATAGCCGGCAAAATGTTGAGTTTGAGGCGTTGTAGGGATACACATTCGCGGTTTGGCATCCCAGCTGGCTATGTGTATATACATGTAGGTATATATGTGTGTATGACTGATGAGTCTCAGGCAACCAACCAGCCAACCAGTCAGCCAACCAAGCAACCAACCAGCCGCTCACTCAGCCAGTCAGTCCTTCGTTGAACGGTGGTGCTGGTGTACAAAATATCGCACGCATAGACTCATCTGTGAATGCTTTGCATAAAAAAAAAAAACTCAGTTTGTGATTAATATAGTAATAAACTCATAGTTAGTTAAATTTTTAGATAAATTATAAACTAAGAACGGGATTGCAGCAGCGCCAGTCATCAGCTCAATAACAGCGCGCACCAAACATAAATCGAACATCTATACAAAATGTGTAATAAATTTTATAAAAGTACTCCTTGTCTGCTTGTGGTGTTGTAATAGTGTCAAACTTTCCTCTCACACCTGTGATTTTCTTATTTGTCATATTGACGAGTTTTCATTTACTTCTTCTGCTTAGTTTATCATTATCTTTAATTTATGCTAATTTTTTTTTTCTTTTTTTTTCGGTCTACTTTCAGTTTCGGCTGCCAATAATACAATGCAATACGGACAAAATATATCCATACCATATTCACAGCCACAAACCGATTTGAATTTTCTCAACTCAGCGGACCATAAAGGAAAGATACATCCGAAGATTGAGCGTGACCGTGAAGAAGGTAAATTAATTAACATCTGAAAATTATATATACTACCTGTTAATATAGTTATACCAAGGTCTCTGTCTGTATGTATGTGTACCTATGGCTGTATGTATGCGTGTGAGAGCAAACAATGAACCAGGAACTTTATACAGCGGAAGGCAGTAAAAATGTTAAGTATACATATGTATGTACGTACATAACTCTATGTGTACTTTTGTACATACATATTTTTATGTACATAGGTATTATTATAATATGGAAATTTCCTATCAAAAATGTTGCCGCATTTACAAAAAAAAAAA
>NW_023458555.1:30372101-30408890 GCF_013731165.1 Rhagoletis pomonella | reverse complement strand
ACCGTTGACTACTCATCGCATTTGCTCTCAGCAACACTGCCAATCTCAATACAGCACTTCCTCAAATATTCCGAAACAATAAAAAAGGAATCCTCAGGTATTGTCGGCTCACAAATCAACTCAGGGAATTTGAATTTGGGCAATTTGGATACGTCACCATCGGGTTTTAAGGGTGACGTCCTCAAGAATGGCACCAATTTAAGTCTTGCACTTGGCGGCGTCTCACTCGCCCCACCGTCCAATCAACAGGCAAACGGCGCCACCCATCACAATGGTGGTATTGTTGGCATGGATCATGGCGGTCATATGACCAATATGACAGATGCCACCAATAATGGTACCTCACTACATCCGGGCATAAATGGTAATGCCCAAAATGCAAATGTTAATGGACAAGCCCAGAATGTGCAACCCGCCACCGCTAATGTTACGGTCACGAATGGTAATGCTGTAACAAGCAGTGCACCGGCTGGCGCCACGACTACCTCAACCGGTGGTACTACTACGACCACTGCCAAAAAGACCAGAAAGAAGAAGCCACCAAAGGAGAAGAAGCCACGCCCTAAACCGGGTGAGATTCGTGAGATCAAAGCATTGGATGGCTCTACGCTATATTGTTGCCCCGAATGTCAGATGGCCTATCCGGATCGTAGTCTAATCGAACAGCATGTCATCTCGCATGCAGTGGAACGACGATTCGTTTGCGATATCTGTAATGCGGCTTTGAAGCGTAAGGATCATTTGACTCGTCACAAATTGTCACACATACCGGATCGACCACATGTGTGCAATGTAAGTTCGACTGAAGCAAAGCGCTAAGCAAATGTATAGCATTAAGAGTAACATTTTCAATTTTTTTTTTACAGATTTGCATGAAATCATTCAAGCGCAAGGAGCAATTAACATTGCATATTGTCATACATTCCGGCGAGAAGAAGCATGTTTGCGTCGAGTGTGGAAAAGGTAAGTGGACAATTGAATTTCGGTATAAATATGGTGGTTTGGGAAACTTCCAACGTAATTTAACCTTCAATAACTTTTGGAGAACCTTTCAATTTCCATCAAAAATACATATGTATACAGGGTGTTCTAGACCACGTCCCGCACTAAAATGGCGGGAGATGTTTTTTATTGAGAAACGCAAAAGTATGACTTATCAAATCGGGGATTCTCTATATTTTGGTGGTATTGTCGATTTCCGGTTTCGACCAGAAGTTGGTTAAACTGGCCGGTAGTCAAATTTTTTTATTAGACATACCTGTTTTTACTACAATTTCGCATTCTGATGATAAAAAAAAAATACGTAACTTTTATTTGAAACCTTTTTCTCCGAACTGCCTTTTTCAACCTTAACTGACCTTCAAACTTCAACTCGTCCTGAACATCTAAAATAGACGAAAACGTTTTTATTGGAAAAAGAAAAAAATGTAAATCACTATTCCGGTTTCGCTCGGATGAGGGTTAAACTGACCGGAAGTTCATTTTTTTTTTAAATAGGACATACTTACATGTTTTTACCACAGATTCGGATTCTGCGGACAAAAATACATAAATTTTGTCGCGAACTTTTTTCTGGAATGGACTTCCGGTTAAAATAATGCACTTCCGGTCTGTTTAACCAAATTATAGAGCATGCCCGTCTTGGTAATTTATATTTTTTCGTTTTCCAATAAAAACATTTTCATTTAGAGGTTGAAAAAGGCACTCCTGAGAAAAAATTTTCAAACAAACAAAAGTTATATATTTTTATCTTCGAAATCTGAGTCTGTAGTAAAAACAGGTACGTAATTTAAAAAAATGGACTTTCGGTCAGTTTAACCCACTTCCAGTGGAAACCGGAGGTCAGTAGTGCCACCAAAAATAGAGCCTCGCCGTTTCGGTATGTCATACTTTTGCGATAAAAAAAAAAAACACTTGCCCTACATTTTAGAGGAGGTGGGCTAGGATACTCTGTACTATATATCGATCATTCCGATACGTTGACATAAACACGAGTTATGAAATTTCAAAATTGAAACAATTTTTTTCCTATGTTATTTATATGGAAAATAGAAATTCGCGATGAGCGGGATTAAATAAAAAGATAGTCGATTTTTTTCAAACTACATAGTCTAATGTACATATTGAGTCCTAATTGCAAAAATAACTTGAGTGAAATTTTTTTTTTTAATTTTTCCTTTTAACGCAGAAATGCTCTTAGAATATCTAGAAATTTTGGAAAAAAGTCGTTTCCGCTCTTTTCGCGGTTAGGGCATATGCATGTTTTCGAAATCGGTTTTTCGTTGATTTTTTTTATTTTTTATTTCTAATTTAGGTGTGTATGTACTTTAATGAACTCAATTTTGACTGTCACGGTCATATGGAAGAGGAATTTTTTTAAGAAAAAAATGCTAGTAATATTTTTTGTCAACCTCCCAAATTTTTATATTTCCAGGTTTCTACCGCAAAGATCATTTGCGCAAGCACACACGCTCGCACATTGCACGTCGCGTCAAGTCCGAAGTGTCGGCGCAGAATGTCAATGCCGGCAGTGGTAGCGGTAACAATGGCCAGAATAATACGATACAAGGTTCCTGAGGTTCGTACAAGGACTTTTGGTAAATTTTCAAAGAAACTTCGCACCCATGGACTGCGTTATATTGAAGTCATCAACTGGCATGCGCGCACCTACATACATACATACATACATACTCGTATCAAAGGTGTATCGCATATTAGTTGGTGGCGTCAATGTCTACGCAGTTTGAAGTTTCTCTGAATGTTTACCAAATGTCCTGCTGAGCCTTAAACAACGATGGTAGGAGATAGGAGGAGGAGGAGGTGAAATACAAAATCTGGCGGAAGAAAAAAGTGGCAGAAATTAGATTCTTTCGTACATCTAATTGGAATACTTTTTTTTTTGAAAGTTTTGCAATATGGAAGCCGGTGAGAGAGTGAATAGAGTTAAGATTGATGGTTTAGAGCAAATCGCACAAAATTACACGAAAGAAATACAGCGTTCCGGCTGCAAGTGAACGCAGATAATAATAACAACAACAACAACAACAACAACTAGTAATAACTGAAACCGTTTAATAGCAATTTTGATGTACAAAATATTTATTTAAAATATGTATGAAGTTAGGAAAAAAACAAAAACAAAATAACGAAAATGAACACAAGGATACATACATAATTATTTATATACATATTTATGCCGATGAAATTATAGAAAATATGTACTTAATTGTGTCACAAATAACACGAACAACAACTCATTTGGAAAAGAACGCGCAAACAATTGTAGGCGGATTTCCGCGCATTTATGTACATAGATACATACATACATACATACATATGCATACTTGCACACATACACACATTGTATGTATGTATGTGCGAGCATTATTTAAAGAAGCGAAAAGCTAAAATAATTTAATAGTTTTGTATTTAAATTATTTTGGAGGATCTGTGATCTTTTCTGGGTATAAAAAAATTCAAACAACAAGGCAAATAGCTACGCAAAATGTGAGAGAGAGTGCGCTAAAATAGGTGTATAGGTTAAAGGAAAAAAATGATTATGAAAAAACTGATAGAAAGAAAATAGCAAAGATGTATAAGTACGTATATACATTTTTATTAGGGTGGTCCTGAAAAATATCAGCATTATGGAGCACGCCTTTATTTTGTTCTACGTAAAAAAAAATCCACGAAACTTTAAAAATTAAAAAAAAAATAGGGGTCGCGAGCAGGGTTTGAAAAAGTCTAATTTTTTTAAGCGCAAAAATTTAACAAAATTTTTACTTTGAGCGAGCTTATGAGTTCATATGAATAAGTTTCAATAATAAGTGAAATTTTTGTCAGATTGTAAGTCACAATTTTTTCAATCCTAGTAGCGTCGTTAAATATTTTTTTTGAATTCTTAGATTTTAAAAATTTTTTAAATTTATATGTTAATATTTTTAAGGACCACCCTAATATGTATGCATAAGCATACAGCCTAAACATAAATATAAAGTAAAACTGAGGCAAAAACTTTGTTTTTGTTAATGTGTAGCAAACTTGTAAAAAAAAAGTATAATGTGCAATTTTTTAACTATAATTTACTATATTATCTACTAATTTTTACACTTCACATTTTGTTAGATTTTTTTATCTGCATTTCTTTTACGTTTTTTTTTTTTGTTATCAAACAAAATATTAAATATTAATGTTAAGTAAAGTTCAGCGCGAATTTAGTGTAAGCGCTGAAAATACACATACATATGTACATATATATAGAACCAAATATGTATGTATGTACATATATTTTAAGAGATACGCAAATACTAGATTTAAGTTAAAAAAAAAAAAACACTGAAGTAATTGAGTTACATTTTTGTAGAAATGCTAAGACCACACTTACATATATTGTAAAATTATTATTGTATGCATACAAACATGCAACAAAAATAAAAATATTGATATTTTAAGGTTTAACTGCATACGCATAAAAATGTTAATTTAAGTATAAAATGGATATAACATTTACTTCACAGCAAGACAAAAAAAACAACATTCATGAACAAACTACAACAAAATCTAAACCAGAGATGCCATGTACAATTTAGAGTGGAGCGAATCAAACAGAAGTCCTGCAAATAAAATACAAATAAAATCGAAGATATACACACTATACATAACCAGCTCATTGCACACTATGTATATGCATTTGTACGCAAAAATCCACAACTCTAAAATTTCATGTGCATGATAAAGTAACTACGCATTAAACTGACAATCTCCGCACAACATCTCTAAAATTGACTCATCACACTATCACTCCCTTCAACTTTTTTTTTTATTAGCAACACAAAATTCGCTCATAACTAAAAATTTTGGGCCTTAAGCGAAAAAGTCTACTCGCGGCTAAACCTCTAAGCTTTTTAATCATATGCGTCCTTCAAAATTTCTCAATCTTTTACACAGCAGTATTGTTTTAAAGTAAAAAAACTCAGCGACCCAGAATAATAATTATTTTGTAAGAATTTTAAAAGTATTTTGATAGTTAATAATTATGAGTGAGGAGCATTTTTAAAGTCATCGATAACTATTATTTTGAGTTTTAAATTATAAAAGTTATTTCATAATAATTATGAGTGTTCGGGACAATTTCAGGACTAGTTCAGGTCCTATTTCGGTATCAGTTCAGTACTTTCTAACGATACCTTGAGTATTTTATTCGATTGTTTTAAAAATTACATGCATTTTAACTTGTCTCCTCCTTAGGCCTCAAATTTACTGTCACTTAAAAGACATGTATAGGAAAAAATTTCATTTCCTACGTGTAGTTTTTTAGATTTTGAATTTTACGCGAAAACACAAATTTGCATCAAAAACTGCATTTATTACGTTATTACGTACATATGTATACAAAAACATTCTTTTTCGCGGCTTTTGTGTATGTGATATAGTGGAACAACAACCACAATGTATCCTCAGCAGTAGTCAGTCACCATACGATGGTCGCATCGACCTTGGAGCCCCGCTATCCATGTCAAACCGGTTCTGGTGAAACCGCTCTCCTTGTTCATCTCACTAAGATCCAAGATTCTCTGGCGATATTATATCCTAGAGTTTTAAAGCTCTCCAAAATTTTGTTTACAATTTTGGAATAGTTATTTGGCTTAAACTCGTATTTTCTCAGAACATTTTTAGTAATTTTATTTACAAACACAAAGCTCACACAGAACGTTCCGAATCGTTCATTAAACTCAAGAAATCAGAATCCTTTATTAAGGTTCATATCTGAGGGCCATCGAGAATTCTTGCTTATATTTATATTTTTCTGCGCTTAGACCCGGAAATTGTCTCATTTCCTATTTTTGGCTAACATCTTATCTAATTTTTTCATAAGGGTCAGTTTTGTATGCAAGTAGGGCAATATATTTTTATATGTTGAAACTAAAAGTAGATTTACGACATTCTGCAAATCCGTTTTGTGAGTAAGGTACTGCATATCTCAACAAAATAGAATATAATTTTCTGAAGAAAAAAGTTTTAGCAGGCCTTGCTCTCTTGTACGATATTTAGAACGTCACTTTTGTACTTGACGCCAACAAGTGTCTTCTTTCAATCTAGAAGCCATTACTTCTATAGATTCTCAGATAGTTATATACCCCTTATCAATGCATTAAATTCTTCTTGGGTGAGATGTTTTGGCTTTCTAGAGGTTATTTCTTTGAAATTACGGTCACTGCATACCTCCTTGAAGATTTCTTCGAATGATGTGGCACTCCGAACCACATATGGCTCCTTTGACCACTAACTCACTGTCTCAAATGCTCACAGCACAGTTTGCAAACAGTTTATGCTATCCAAGGTCTGTATTCCAAAAGTTTGGATTTGAAGTAGGAAAAAAAAGATGTTTTTATGAAATCGATTATAGGTTTTAGAAACCTTTTAACTGTGTATTCACCATAAATGTAACAAAATACCTTTGGCTCATTAAGACAACTTCTGTGCGGTGAAGGCATGACATTAAAATCTTTTTGTATATAGAAACGTATCGATAAGTCTCCAAAAGGCACCACCAAAAGTATTGATTGCAGCCAATATATAAAACTACACGTAGGAAAAAAAAGTAATGTTAGTATTGTCAACGCACACCAAAATATTTTCTTCAAATTATTGATCTGATACTTCGCTTTTGAAAAAAGCTCTTTGTTCAGTGGCGTTCGATAGTTAACTTGATTTACATACTTTTACTGAAACCCGAACGAGAGTTGTTAGCTCGTCACCATGAAAATGGCCATAAGTAAATCGTAAGGGTTTTTGTTCGTTTGCAAATCATCAAAGCTCTATGACGTTTGATAACTTTCATGTAATTCATTACAAGCTTGCAAGGAGTAAAAGGCTATTTTAACATACATATACACAATTTGCTACTTAGGTTTTTATGTTTCAATCGCAAACCTTCCCATTACATACACACATACATACACCTTTTGCAATTTATTGGCAATACTTAGGCGTAAATCGCTTGCAAATCAAAAAAAAAATGTACAAAACACACACGCAAATACCACAAGCATTTTAGTTTTCAGCATCATAAACAAATAAACTGAGGTAACGGCATCCAATCTGACAATGTGACTCAATGCATTTCGCTATTCATCAAATAAAATGCATTTAGACTTGCCAACTACTTGTATTATTTCGTGAAAGTATGTATTATCAAATTGGTTACAGCAACAAATGAAAGTACATGCATGCATAAGTATTAGTAAAAAAAAACGTTGCAGTTAAACACAATAAAGTATGTACATGCGTGCAATAAAATAGTTTAAAAAAATAGTTACAAATGTGCAACAAAAAAAAAACAACAATACAAGCATCCCCATTACAACCATTTACATAAGTAAGTATGTACGATATATAAATACATACATCGTAAGTAAATAAGCATTGAACAAATAAACAATAAACAGCAAATACAAGATACAATACTTAAAAAAAATACAAATTTTGCAGTAAACATATAGTTCAATTCAAGTTCATACAACTAAGAAAAAAGAACAAACAATAACAAAAAATACATACATACATATACAAAAAATCTATTTTTTGTAAGTTAGCGAACTAAGCGAAATAAAAAAGAAAACCATCAGAAAATAATTAAAATTAAATAAAAAAAAAGCATTTAAAGCATCACCAAAACTACGGAGATTATTTTTCTACTCACCACTACATACAAATAAACAAGTACTCGTACATAGAAAAAATGCATTTGTTCGAAATATTAAAAAAAAATATATATACAGAAACAAACTATATACATATGTAAATATGTATTAACAATGCGGGCTTTCACGAAATTCAAGCACATGGCATACGAATGCGGATAGACATATGTACTTGTACATAAGGTGAAAAAGAAATATTCGCAGTGTTTTGAGTTTTTTGTATGCCTAATCCCCGTCAAACTAAATGCATAAATACATACATACATAGTAACGAAAATAGAATAAATACAACAAATGGCGAATCAAAGTTCAAACACTTATTTCAAGTGACTGCAAATATTTGTTCAAATTAACGGCATTTGACTCCGCACTCATAAATATTTCGTATGTATTTTAAAAAGTACGTAAATTACTATTTAAATATGTAGGTTAACAGTTTAAATCATCACCTAAGATGCATGCATACATACACATACGAGTACATATACATAGAGTTCATAGAAACATCGTCTAATTTCACACAAAGATGATCAATTCATATTAGTAGTCAGTAAAACCTTTATACAATCGCTATATGTATGTACATATAACCTGCATATAAAATCAAAAAATTGCAATAACATAAAACATACAAAGATTTCCAAAAAAAAAAACAACAATATACATATATACACACACATGGTGCAATAATTATTTCAATTTAATTTAATTTTAATTTTTCTTAAGGACTTTTCTAGTTAAGGAGCATAAACGTGGCATCATCATGAATTCCGAAAAAAATTTTACTTCACTAAACAAATTTCTAGTACAATGAAATCGTTTATTATGCTATACAATTCTTGAATTCTTTTCTAAAACCATAATTTTTCGCTATATTTTTTTTTACATGTCTTTTAAAGAGCTCCGAGACAAAAAAATTCGATCATTACATTGTGTTCGTGAACGTCTTCCCAAGGATATTTTCACTGCACCATCGTCATCTATGCGTACAACATGTCCAAGACAGCGCAATCGTTGTATTTTTATGCGTTTAACTATGTTTGCCCATGTCATTAAAAAGTTCATACAGTTCGTCATTCCATATTCTCCTATACCCGTCGTCCATGTTTCTACGCCATATAGAAGAACGCGCATGATTAGAGATTTGTAAGGCGTAATTTTTGTTCATCGATAAAGCGCTCTGATTTTCAATAGCTTTCCAGCATCAGAGTGAATCGCCTTGTCTAAAACCTCGTTTGATCTCAAACGGTGCAGATAAGTTTCTTATCAATTTGCACGGAGCTGAAGGTTTTGCTCAACGTCACTCAAAACAGCCGTTTAGTCTTGCGGGGATACCAAAATTAGACATGGCTTCTTAGAGGCAGCTTTCCTTTATGCTATCAAAAGCGGCTTGGGCAAAATACACTGAGATTCCGATCATCGAGCCTTTATTCATCAGCTCAGCCGTCTGTTTTAGGAGTTTTGATGTTTCTAAGCCGCATTATTGCTATTCTCACCCGGTCTGGGTCGAGTGGAAGGACATGAACTTCGTCGGGTTCTTCTTCATTTACCGCACGATCGTCATCTTTGCAGGAGCTATCCTCGATCTTAAAACCATTTTATTTCTGCCTTATCTGAAAGAATTTTCGAGCCGCATTCCTGTCTGCCAGTATCTCCGGCACTTCGCCCTCACATCTTTTTGCCTTTAGTTTCTTCCTCTTGAAAAAGACTAACCGCCTTATTTCCCGGCATCGCTCAATTATCGCGCTTGTCGCAATTGGCTGCTTGGTAGCTTTGTATGCTGCATATTTTTCTGCAGCAGCTGTGTGGCACTCTTCATCATAGCAGTTGTTTCTGTGAGGTTGTTGTTAACCAACAATCTCTTCTTCGATGTTGGCTCCTCGGATGGAGAGAACATCAGGAGATCTCCAAGCGTATCTTCTGTCTATCACAACATGATCAATTTGGTTCTTCGTTCGTGAGTGTTCCGTGCCACGACGAAGTCGATCAGCTGCTCTCCGTTTTCGGAAAAGGCTATCACTCAGCCAAATTATGGTTGTCGGACTGTGGTAGTGCTATCAACGAAGCTGCAAGTTGGCTGATCGATCATTCCCGCTCTCTCTAGCTATCTTCTATAATAGTCAGGCAGCTATTAAAACACTTGATTGTGACAAATGCCCATGAAGAATGGTCATGGAATGGAAACATGATCTTAAGTATCATAATGGGCAAGTGGCGGCTTAAGTGTGGCTCTTTCAGTGGCGGATCCAGCGGGGGAGGTTTTGGGTGTTAAACTACGTGTCAGTCAGTGACGGACCCATGGGGATGTTTGGATTGGTGGATGCATTGTTCTTGCAAAATTTCAACATCACACACATGCATTCGTTGCATAGTCACGACTTTTGGCACGCTAAAATTGTAAAAGGGTGCACTGTGCGGCGTAAGCGTATCTTTGCGTAAGGAATGACCCCTTCTAAATACCTGGAAACGCATTAGCGAAAAATACTGTGGAAAAAGTGAGTTTAGGTTATTGACATCACTTATTTTTAAATGGTCCTAACTGCATAGAAGTAATTTTTTAGGAACTCTGGTAATTTTTGATATGGAATTGGATAAGAATTCGAAAAAAGTTTCGAGGTGGCACAAAAACAATACAAATACTATTTTTATTTTACTTATAAAGTATACTATTTAACAACTACTTTTTATTTTTCTACTTCAACAAAATTCGAAAATCTGTTCCCTTTACATATATTCTTTTTACAAAGTGTGTGGGTATAGTTTAAGGCAAAAAGTAATAATACCATATTAATTGTGTACTAAATGTTTATTATTATAACCACATATAATCTAACAGTAATATTTTTCACATTGCCACTAACTAATCAAACCGAAAAAACTCCAATTTGCATTGTACGCAAAGTTCCGCTAATAAATGCTGATATATACATACATAATATCAATAACAGTAAAATTCGAAACTAGCTACAAAAACGTACGAATGTAAAATGCATGTAAAAAGTAAAAAACAAATTAAAAGAAAGTAAAAAAACTAAATGAAATACAAAAAATCGCTAAACATATGAAAGTTCAGAAATCGCATATTCGCTCAAATAGGTACTCGATTTGTCTCACTCACAAAATAATCAGCCCTACTGAGAGTCTCGCCCGAAAACAATGTTTCCCGATTTTTTTCATCCGCCCGTAGTGAATACACATAGGCGAAAAGTGAACGATTTCGGGCGAAAATGAAACTTATTATAAGACTGAATATCTACAGTACGCCCTCGGTAAAAGCAACACTCGATAAACGCAATACATCGGTTAAAGCAACACTCAAATATTTGCCATTAGGGGCGCAGTCATTGTAAATTTTCAAAAAATTTTGAACTTAAACAATTGGATTGCCAAAAACGATGTCGACCCGGAGTCGATTTGCAATCATTTAGAAGTCGAAGAAATCGCAAGCGAAGGTGAAAGCACAGAGACAAGTCCTCCACGGCCAAAAGTCAAAACACAGCACGCTATCCAAGCACTTACCACTTGTCTTCAATGGACTGAAGAAAACTCGGTTTCAAAAGCTGAGGCAATCGGCTGTCGAAAAAAAGTATCCTCAAAGAAAATAAGCACTTTTCCATTTTTTTGTTTAATAATACTTTTGTTTTGTCGTGAACGATATTATTTAATTTTCGTTTTCAGGTTAAATTCTCATTTCAGGCTGAACTTCTTTGTGATTCGATTATTGCAACAAACTCAGTCAACGCAACTATTGCTTTTACTGAGGGCGTACTGTATTATACCAGAGACCAGTATTTCCTATCTACCGCCAAACTGCCTGCTCGAGTATGACTGCTCTGAGCTTTTCTGTCACAAATTGTGACAGCGTTGACAGAAAAGGCAAACTTCAATTTGAAGTTGTAAATTCACGTTGCGTCTAACAGTCCCACTAACATCACTCACTACATTTTCTAATGCATATTTATAGAGATGTGCGATTAATCGATTAATTTTTTTTTTAATTAATCATAATCCTGATTACTCATAAAGTGTGATTCATCAGATTTTGTCTAATCAGATGCTGATTAATTACTATTTACTCATAAAAAATTAATTGAAATCTGAGTAACTTTGCTCATATCTTTCAGGTCTGCTTTCAAAGCCAATGAATTTTTTTTTATAATATAATACAACATTTTTTTTAATACTATGTTGCTCATTGAAATGAAAAAAATATATGTATATGTATAATATACCAGCATTTATTTAGTTTTCTGATTAATAAAGTTAATTATACTCTGATTAATTAAAATACAATTAATTGAGAAATTAATCAGTTTTCTATTAATCAGCTTGTTCGATTAATCGCACATCCCTACATATTTCCACTTCTCAGTGATTCTATGATTTTTCAACGGATCTACAAACACACTTTTATAAAAACTAGGCTACTTCAATAGATATTTATTTATACGGCGAGTTGCTTAAAACCTGAGTTTCACACAAAACCAAATCAAATAAGTAACAATCACAAATTTTATACGCCATGCTCATCATTAATCGATTCATTTTCATTTGCACTTGCATTATAATTCGTGTGAAGCATCATAACATTTTCGAAGTGAAAAAATAAATAAATATTTATGTACGACAAAAATGAAACCAACAAGCAAATTTAAGTAAACAACAACAAATAAATTAAATGAACTCAGGGATAGAGCCTCCAAAAAAAAAATCGAATAAATAAAAACCAAGAAAACTCATGCAATATTTTAGCAAGAAAAACTGATGATAACTATTACGAAATTTTAAAATTGAATTTTACAAGAATGAAACTAGTATATGTATAAACTGAAAAATTATTAACAAGCGTAAGCAATTTAAATAAACTCTAACGGACAAGTACCATAAATACTTAAGTTAAATACAATACATAAAATTGATTGGTGGAAGACAAATTTAATAAACTAGACATAAAATTTAAATGGTAAAACAAAAACTTTGAAGTTAATTAAAATGCCATAAGGTGAAAATCGAACACATACATATATACATATGTTTAATGACAGTTTCACAAATTCTTCACACAAAAAAAAAAACAAAAAATATTGCACAACAGTTTGAAAACCACTTATGTACGTACATACTATGTATATGAAAATGCAAGTGAAAACACTTTTATTAAATTTGTATCATAAAATTAAGAAAAAATATATATTTCCCCTTCTTTGTGATACTAATTAATTACATTTTTCATACATATAGGCTGAGCAAGAAAAGGTGTTAAAAACATAAAGCTAAAGTTTGACATTAGGGGCTTACAGCGCATGCTTACATGCATACGAAGTCAAGAGTTGGTTGGTGTGAGAATATATAGCTCTCCCAATTAGTAATTTGGTCTTATCAGTCAAGTATCAACCATTTATCAGCCTGTATACCAAAAAAAAATTTTAAATAATTGCAAAAAAAGTTGTGGCCAGGGATTTAAATGGGAAAAATTTTAATGACATAGTAGAGCATTACGCAAATAAAAATTGTCATTAACTTTTCTGCCATATGGAATTTTTCAAATTGCGCAAATTTCTTGTTAATTTAACATTAGACATTTTTTTTTTTATTTTTTTATTTTTTTTTTTTTTTGAATTTTATTAGTATTTTGTGTTGTGAGGTTTTACTTTTCAAAAAAATATCAACTCCCAAGAAAAAAATTTATTTTCCATACAAAAAAAACATGTAACTTTCAAAAACAAAGAGATTTTTGGAATTTTGAGGTTTTTTTAACTGTATGATTGGAATGCAGCTGACTGACCCCTTTTTATTCAGAGAAAAATATGCTGCGGCGCTACAGCCCCTTTTTCACTTAAAATTTTGTTTAATTTCACTGAGATTTGGACAAAATACAAATTTTTACTAGCAGGTAATTTAAAAAACTGTTAGCTTGTCTAAAAAACTGTGATGTACAGGTAAAACTGTGACTATGGCAACATTGCTAATATTTTTTCCCCTTCTTTACCTTGTTGTATATTTTTTAGACTTATGCCAATTTAGCACCAGCCATTGAAATTAAAAAAAGAGTAAGCCCTTTAAAAAATGTTACGTGCAAACAGATGTTATGCTAGTATTGCCCACGCATTTCCAAGTTCGCCTTTAACACCTTTGTTATTTAATGCTGAGTGGAAATCCGGCATAATACATTTTGAAACTTCTTACAATTTAAAATGGTGACTGCTTCTTTTCTTTTTTAAAATGGACTGATTTCAATGTTAGTTGGAGTACTTTTAAGAAAAACTTAATATATGTATGTAACCAAAGATTACCAATTCGTGGACATTCAAATTAATGTTTCATTCTTTTAATTCGTTAATATTTTAAAATGTAATCTATGAAGTAGTTTTTAAAAGTTTGATGCAAAAAAAAATGTATAGCAATTGGAATGATAGATAATATTTTGTATTCCACTTAAATTTAGTATTTTATTTTTTATAATTACATACATAAATAAATGTAGATGTGGGAATGCATCAAGTCTTTAATCAGGTTTTCAAAAAAAAAAAATACATACATAGAAGTGATGTTAGAACAGCATGTAGAGTAGCACAACATGGAATATTTTTGGATAAAAAAAATGAAATCGGAAAAATAAATTTTGCACATCAGCTGGCAAAAAGAGGTTGCATACATACTATTATTTGTCTATAAAGAAATATTAGTTACATGCACAAAATTTAATTCGAAATGTAGAATTGAAAAAGCATGCAAAAAAAATTAATAATTTTGATGAATGGTGTTACAGTGTTTGTGTGTCAAGCATTGATTATTAAATATATGCATATGTACATCCATCGAACGCATGATGACATACATATGTACATAAATAAGCCAGTGGTATGTAGTAAAAAGTGATTCTGAAGCAAGGAAATGTAGTAGGGCACATACGTTGATGGCAGGAGTGTCGATATTGATAATAGTACGTTTAGGATGACGCAATTATGAAAATTCTTAAAATTATTATACTTGAAAATTTGCTTAATTATGATGCGTAAAAAAAAATGAGGGATGTGTATAACAAGAACAAACAAAAATTTAAGTATTGAGAAACCCAATATAAAGAGAATTGAATTGAAGTAAAATTCAAGCAAATGTGCGATATTGTAATAAATTATAATAACTTTGTACTTGAATTAATATTTTATTTAAATTAAGTCAAGATATTCAAATAAATTATAATCATTTCAATTTAACAATAAATTCTGTGCGTTTTTTTCGTGCTTGGGAGATAGATTCCACTTTCAGAAAACCACGTAAACGACCTTAGGACGTCCATCGGCGTAGCCAGAATGAAATTTAGGGGGGGCGGGGCTCGACCCTATTGAACTGGTATTTCAGGGTACTATTTTATATATATATAAGGAATGTTTAAAAGTTAGGGGGGGCGGCTCGAGCACCCCCCTGCCCCTACCTGGCTACGCCCATGAGGACGTCCATACAGTATTTGGCCGGGAGCAGAGGATATAGTCTGCATTATGATTACTGGGGCGATCAGATAATGTTCAATGGAAACCTTCAATGTAAAGACCGAAAATAACTGTTAAATATCAAGATTTTTATTTTTAGATCATTTTAAAAACCGATATATTGGGTTTGGTTTTCTATTTTTTCGGTCAAATTTAATCGTTATTTTGTGATTTTTTTTTTTCAATCAAAAATCGTTATTTTAAATTTTTTCGATAACTTTTAGCTATTAACTCTGGAAAAATTATTTTTGATATGAACGGATAATAATCAAAAATAACTATCAAAAAAATAGTAATTCAAAAAATACCCATCACTCTTGATCGAACAAATAAAAATCGTAAAATAGCGGCTAAATCTGATAGAAAAAATATATTTGCATACATACACTGCCGGAACAAAATATTGGCACAGCAAATTTGTCACCATATATGCAACAATTTTCATTCTAATCTTTTTCCGCTAATTTCGTATAAAAATATAGTTACAACAAGAAACATAAAAACATAATTCCTAAACTTTTTACAAAACTCGCGAAAATTCAGCAAATTTTCATGAACATTTTCAACTTTTTAATCAGAAATTTTTTAGATTTTTTTTTTTCGAGTATGCAGATTTTTAGCCCAATCAATTTTATTGTGCAAGTACAAGTTTTAAGTAGCTAGGAATTACTGTTGCTTTTTGGCAATTTTTTCTTCACGCAGTCTCTTCCATACAAAAATTTTTTTTTTAAAATACTTTATATGGAAAAAGTGCAAAGCACCTTCAACAATAAAAATTCCCAAAAATCAACGCAATTTTCAACTAACCCGGAACTTGCATTTTTTTACTAGAATTGGCTGCAAAACTGCATACTCCAAAAAATTCTAAAAAATCTTATTAAAAAGTTGAAAGTTTTGATGAAAGTTTGCTGAATTTTCGCGAGTTTTGCACAAAGTTTAGGAATTGTATTTTTATGTTTTTTGTTGTTGAATGAACCATATTTTTATACAAAATTGGCGCAAAAATATAAGAATAAAAATTGTTGCATATATTGTGAAAAATTTGCTGTGCCAATACTTTGTTCCGGCAGTGTATATATTTTTTAGTCAGATTTAACGATTACATTATGATTTTTATTAAAAATAAACTTTTACGGTTTCTGCTTGAAGGTCACCTGCGCTATACCACTGATTGATCTTTTGTGAGTGTCGTGAAGTGGAAACAGCATCTGTGGATAAACCTGCATATGTACATATATTCGCGAAAAATCTGATTTCATCTGTCCTACGCTTCTTTCCAGGCAAAAAAAAATATTTCAAGGAAATAGGATACTGCATTTACTGAACGTTTCGAAGTGTCTACTTTTACGAGCGGTTCAAATCTGGATTTGGACATAGGGCGACGAGTTTTTCGACTGACCTTCAAACCGATAAGTTTATTCGCGTATCAAATTTTGGCCAGCTTTTTTCAGCCGAATGCCATTTTTATCAGAGAGGCAAGTAAAATAGTTTAAGCTTCAGAACGAACCAGCGAAAGTATTAAAATTTTTATCGACTAGCCAGGTGGCGATTAAGGCAATTGGTTGTGTAAGTATTAGTCTTATTAAGCTAGCCCGAAACGATTCAGCTCGACATATCTTAGTGGCAGAAAAGGTTCTTGCACTTCTGAACTACATATGATGTATGTATGTACTATGTATATCAAAGCCCACATCTTTCAGCACTGACAATATGTGGCTAACCGCAGTTGGAAATTCGTTAGGGTAAAAGAAATTTAACTTATCAACGAATCAGACAGGAAGAATTTACCTCGACTGACTGCCATTTTTAATGTTGTCACGTGACTGTAACTATTATTACTATTATTAACTGTCATTCTATTTATTCTTTATTTTATTTAGCTGTCTATTATCTCTATAAATTACAACATTACATACACTTGCTACTTTTTATCCCTTCAATTGAATTTAACGAAGCGGGAAAAAAGCCCGGAAGTAGAACGAATTGGTCTAACAAGCGCATGACGTTTAATTACTTCATTTTACGAACGCATTATTGTGCTTAAGTACGGCAGCACTTGCCTGAAATAAAAGGGATACCATCGCCTCAATCCACCGAAATTTTAAGAGCCCATTAAACAAATAAATTTCGCCTTATAATCTAAATAAAAAATAGTCAACATTTTACAAAGCAAGTCATGTCCAAAAAATATAGTTATTGAGGAATTTTGCATTGATTTAATATTAATTTGATGAAATGTTCTAATAAACGTAAAAACCGAAATGCCTATGAAATCATCTGTTTGCCTTTACCATGTCAACCCTGCTAAAGGTGACTTCTCCGGCCTTTCAGCAACCACCTGCCAAAGTGATTCCCATATCGACACAGCAGTTCCAGAATTAAATTTTTCCCGACAAGCGTACCGCAGCCTATCTAAAAACGCACAACTGTTGTGACACAATAATTAAACGCACATTATTCAATTCAATCAATCAGCCACTTGTTGCAATTCCCAGCTGACAAAATGAGCGATGAACGAAAGACGCTGGCTATTAAACTATACGAAATAAATGCCTTCAAATTTGGTGATTTTAAGATGAAGGTTGGCATTAATTCGCCTGTATACTTTGATTTACGCGTTATTGTCAGCTATCCACAAGTGATGGTAAGTTAAAATTTGCAATAACTTAAAACTATGCGTACTATATAATGTTTTAACATGGTTAGAAAACTGTCTCGGATTTGATTGCTGCCCATATCAAAGAGCAACAATTGACGGCGAAACATGTGTGCGGTGTGCCATACACAGCACTACCTTTGGCCACGTTAGTAGCCGTACAACAGAATACACCAATGTTGGTGCGACGCAAAGAAGCAAAGGATTATGGTACCAAAAAACTTATTGAAGGTCTCTACAATGCCGGTGACACGTGTCTTATCGTAGAAGATGTTATAACATCAGGCTCAAGTGTATTAGACACAGTGCGTGATTTAGAGAAGGAGGGAATCGTTGTAACTGATGCTGTTGTTGTAGTAGATCGTGAGCAAGGGGGTGCTGCCAATATAGCTAAGCAAAAGGTGCGCGTACACTCGTTATTTACATTGTCTTTCCTGTTGAATACGCTGCATGAAGCAGGAAAAATTAAACACGACACTGTGGATGCCGTTGCGCGTTATATAGCTGCCTCACAGATTAATAGCGATGGATCATTTGTTAATCCACAGAAGAAAGATGGTGGTAAGTAAAGATCTAAGAGTATTTGGGCTACGTATTTGAATATGAAACTGTATCCACTTAAAGATTTGCAAACCTTAAAATTACGGGCAAATCGTAGTTTTACATTGTCTAAAGATTGCCGGTCATAGAGAGATGTTCGTAACATTCAAATATTTCCTTGCCAATTTTAAATAGAAAAGAGCTTCAACATTCTTAATAATGCTGCTATTTAACACTAAAAGGGAACAGTATATATCGAGGACTCCAGTAGTCTATTATGATGTCAATCTAGATGCTCTAGGAATATTTCTGCATCAAAAAGAAAATTTTGAAAAAAATGTCGCTTACGTTATTTTGGCGGTTAGGGCTCGATATGTAAAGTACTAATTAAATGATCTTTTTCTAATTGAAGTAATCTTCATAAGTTACGTAAACACACACATATGTACCGGTTCTTAACAACTCGGTCATTCGCGTTATTAATGTATGATTTTTTAATATTTTTTTTTTATTATACACCTGTAACTTTCATACACCACAACTCAGCATGATATCTTACAAAATACGAGATTATAATAAATTCTTATCTTGCAGGCAACGATTTCTCACGCACCAAACTCTCATATGAGCAACGAGCCACTTTAGCAAAATCTGAATTAGCCAAGCAGCTTTTCAATTTGATGGCCAGCAAGAAGACAAACCTTTGTCTTGCCGCTGATCTTACTCAATCCGAGGAAATTCTAAATATTGCCGACATATGTGGACCCTATATATGTGTGCTAAAGACTCACATCGATATTGTCGAAGATTTTAGCGAGGCATTCGTTAAAAATCTACGCGCTTTGGCAGACAAGCATAATTTCTTGCTCATGGAGGATCGCAAATTTGCCGATATTGGCAATACAGTATCACTTCAATATGGTAAAGGCATTTATAAGGTTGCAAATTGGGCGGATTTGATTACCGCGCATGCAATCACCGGTCGCAGCATATTGCAGGGACTCAAAGCTGGCGTCGCGGATACCACTGCAGAAGTGCGTAAACGTGGCGTCTTCTTGCTTGCCGAGTTATCTAATTCTGGCACTTTAATCGATGTCAAATATTCGGAAGCAGCCAGCAAAATTGCCACCGAAGGCGCAGACATCGATTTTGTAGCCGGCGTAGTGTGTCAATCGGTAAAGTGTTTTGATTTTCCCGGTTTGATACAACTCACACCTGGCGTGAAAATCGACGATACCAGCGATCAGTTGGGTCAACAATATCAAACACCTGAGCATGTGGTGAAAGAACGTGGAGCAGATATTGGCGTTGTGGGGCGTGGAATTTTACAAGCGAAATCTGTTGAAAAGGCAGCGGCGCTGTATCGTGATCGTCTCTGGGCGGCATACACTGATCGCATAGCGAAATGAAGTGAAGCGAATTAATTGAATTGCTTTCATACCTCCTAGTTATTATAAAGCTAAAAATTATGTAATTAAAACAACATTCCTTTTATCGATTGTTTTTGTATGATATTAAGAGATTAAAACAAAGTGTTGGCATTTCAAAGGACTTGAATTGCAGAAATAAAATACTAGAATACAAATTTTAATGTTGTAAAACTGAATAAAGTTCAAAAAACATTCATCATGTACAGTCAAGTTGCGAAAATTTTATGTTTTTTTTGCATTTTCAACTTTAAGGCCATTTTTCACTTTGCTAGTCGTAAGGAATGTAAGACTCTATTCGCGAAGAGCAGGGGTAGTGTAATCGCCGCCATCTTGAAAACAAGGGTGGTCAAGGTTTTTTCATAAATGGTAGTTAAACTCCATAAGAATCTGGCTCCTTTTAATAATTTTTTTTACGTTTCCACTTTTTCTACAATTACCCAATTTTAATAAAAATTAAATTTTATGGATAATGAATGGACTTCAAACACAACTCTCGCCTTTGAAGACCTAATAACAATATTTTGGCCGCACGCTGTTCTTTGTACTGTTGTCGTGTTGCCTTTTGAACTGTTTTAAATCTTCACAATTGTCTCTCGACACATCGCTGTCAAAAATCTCATACCTAATTCTTGTTCCGACATCTCATCCTCTTCTTGACGGTCAAATGTATATGCCACGAGAAGTGACCAGTCAACAGTCCCACATGTTTTCTGCAGTCCCATCTGCTCAATGAAAGCAAATACCTAGCAAGACCCTATGAAATTAACAGTTTTGCCCACTAGCAGCCCCCTGGAAGCCTCCCAGTCATTGCTGAGCGAAATATTCACAGAGTTTCTTACAATGGCTTCGATGGACGAAAGTGAGGGTGATATAACTGGTTGGGTTGCGTACCGAGGAATAATTGGTCCGAACCCTCTCTGGCCAAACGGATAGTTACCTCATTACCAGGTACTCCCGAGTGGCCTTAGGGGCCTCTCCGCGGTAGGTTCAGCAGCTAGATTTGTTGTAATTAATTGTTACACAAAAGTAGTAATGACTGGCCCCTCTCCGCTTACTGGTAACAATAACTGGAAAAGAGTAGCCGAGGATATAACGACGAATATTGCGTATACTACATTATTATATCCAAAAAAAAAATAAAATATTTTTTTTTAAATATGTACCTCTTTTTATTTTCTAAATGGAACTTAAAACACTTGAAATAAAAGTGTAACTTAATTTTATGATTTAACGTCTCCAATTGAAACTAAAGCGCCACCCAGAGTGAGTGAGTAATATGGTGGTTTGGTGGTCGCTTGGAAAAATAGTTCACTACTTAAATACACATAAATTTTATGGTCGATCTTAATAAGATGCCAATGTAATCAAAGCTGTGCCGGTATCACCACCAACGTCATCCTGCAAAAAACAAAAGAAAATAGCAAATCCATCAATATATTAAGTTGGTTACAACTATGCACTAAAATTTCTACTATGAAATGAAATAAAAGACAAGTTATTTTGTTATACTTATAAAATCAATTATTGCACTCTGCTATTTATTTTCTTTTGAAACTACAAAGTCGCGATAAATTGTTTCAAGAAATTCATTTGGCTATTAATTAACACTAATAAACATGCTATAAATTTATCTGTACGTATATGAACTTTGTTCGGAGAAAATGCTTTCGAATTAGCTTTACCATACGTACATACATACATATACATATATGTATGTACCATATGTACTACAAAATATCGATTGCAAAGATAAACTGAAATTATAAAATATAGTTAAAGCCAAGCCTTTTTCATTGCTCTCGAACTTAGTAGGATATTTTGGTTTCATTTAATTTATAAATACTTTTAAATATTCTAATACGATTTTCTGAGTTTTTAGCAGGTCGTCTTGCTTCACCAAGTTGCTTCTACGCTGCTTTCTTTCCTTTCGCGCACTACATCTCAAGCAATTTACCAAGCGACCAGAGTGACAAGCGCTAAACCGATCTCAGTGTCGGTATCCTCCTGCAAATCACACAACAGAGGCAAATGGGTGGGTATTTAGTGCATATTGGTACGTAATTTGATTTATTAAATATGGGGTAGCGAAAATGGAAGATCTTTTTTTTTTTTGTAAAAACCTTTTTCAATACATATTTTCTTTTATTCAAATACATATAATAATAATACCGAAAGTGTAATGCATGAATTTGGTTAGACGTGGTGGGTATACTTAATATTTAAAATAAAAATTAAAAAAAAACTAATTTTATTTATTAAAAATATATTCGTAATAGCATTTTTGTGTAAATGTATAAAAATTGAATGTTTTAGAATGTATAGAATTTCGAAAAAATACTAAAAAAAAATGCGTATTTCTACCTCAATAAAAAACATTACAAATTTAGCCGCTAATACCAAAATATCTAGGTAATACACGCAAAGTAAAATACAAAAAACATTGTAAAAAAGTTAAAGCTTCCGAACTTGGTTCGTATTTTTTTGTTCTATCAATTTTCAATTTTAGTAAAATAATTTGCATTAGAAAAAATGTAAATTCATATTATGTTAAAGCTTTACACATACTATATGTATGGATTGCATTATGTATAAATATATGTTTTAGTGTAACAGGCTGCCTTGCTTCAAGCTGCACTACGTTGTTTACTGCATCTTGTCGAACTACCAAGCGACCATAGTGACTAGCACAAAACCGATCTCAGACTGTGAATCCTCCTGTTGTGGAGTGGTAAAAAATTTGTTTGTTGTTGTGTTTTAATAAGCGAGAAAATGAAACGGAAGAAAGAGTGGAAGAAACAAATAGTCAAAATTTAGTTTGGTTTTATAATTGTATAAAGAGGAAGCTTCAATGACAGTTAAGGTTTTAGCAGTCAGCATAGCTGGGTTTAGTTTATTTAATAAATATTTTTAAATGCAAGCGGTGATTCAAAAGTTAGTTGTTCACTGTCTGAGCATCTTTATGTTAGATTAATTTTTTTATAGATAGGTAAAAAAAGTTATCTAGTTAAAATGTGATGTGATTATAAATAAATCGGTTAATTACCAAAGTCAGCAATTTTTCGATGTGACAATTTTGAAGCAGTTCAACAGAGCTCCTTTAACCGAACCGGACTGCATCGAATTCGCCATAACGTAAAAAGTTGACTTATTGCCTTTGATAATTAACCGGTTCAAATGTGTACATACATATGCATGTATGTATGTATGTATTTATAAATGCAGTAGTAGTTGTATAGTGGAATTTATATTTTGAAAGACAGCCTCCAGATTGTAATTTCTTATAAGCATTCGAGAATTTACAGGTGTACATATTTAATGACAAAAACGCCTAAATTAGGAAAAAGGCGTACTGAAATAGTCCCAAGGTCCAAATCTAGCCCCGAAAAGGTTCTGAGCTAATCACAAGCTATTCCCGAAGTTACCCTTAATAAATCCTGAACTAGTTTCGAAATGGCCCGAACTAGTCCCGACACGATCCCGAACTATATCATCATACAGTGTTGCTAGAACGGGTGATTAGATTTGTTTTCATTTGTACTGCTCTGAATCCATCTTAGTATACGCGTGAGGGTTTACGCAAATTTTGCCAATACCATCAAATTATCCTATACCCAAGTGAAAATAATTTCAGCATTTTTTAAATTTCCGCCTTGCTCTCTATCAATACACTACTGTAGTGAATATGTCTAAAACTATGCAACAAAAAGTGGTAGCCGGTTATATTTGCTTTGTGGAATTCTCTTAGCAAATACTACATATAAACATGACCTGTTTCTAATGAAAAATTACAGAGTTTTTCGCTAAAATTCGAAAAATGTTTGACCGACTTGAATAGCTTTTTTTGATTCATGCGCTATAACACACGGATGGTTTAAAAATAAAAAAAGGAGTTGCCACCTATTTGAAAAATGCCGATTGATAAAGAGAAATTATGTATCAAAACATGGGTGTCAATAGAAATAGGTTTATGACAGCTTAATTTTGAATAATTTTTAAGAGGGTTGCCACCTGTTTGAAAATTGTATTCAAATAAATTGATAAGGTATATTGAATATTACAATAAGGGTTTCTAACTAAAGAGGTTTAAGAAACCTTAATTTTAAAAATACTCTTGAATAGGGTTGCCACCTGTTTGAAAAAAAATGTATTTAATAAATTGATAAGGTAGATGAAAGTTTACAATATGGCTATGAAACAAGTGTTTTAAGAAAGATTAATTTCTAAAAAAAACATGAAGAAAGATTTTACAACATTTGTATTATCAGGTGAGTTATTCAAAAACACTTTCCTATATTAAAATTTATTTGGATCGTTTTTAGTTATAGAGCTCAAATACGAAATATTAAGTGTTTACTCAACTACTGATTCGTACAAATATAAAAACACGTAAGAAAAATATTAAAACATCAGATGAAAATTTAACATCACCAATTTTCTTCTGTCTGTACGATTTTTCTTAATTTCTTAAAATAGCCTGTGTAAAACTACATGTAAGGTACACTTTTGGACCCAATAGATGGCGTCATTGTCGAAATCTAATTTATTTCTAAACAAATTTTTTTCGCTTATGTCTGAAACCGTTCAACCGATTTCAATGAAATTTTGTGGGTCCTTCCCTAAATGTTGTTGTTTATTATTGTTATTAAATTTCGGTTAGAAGCAAATATTTCCCATATCAACTTAAAACGTATAATGTGGCCCATGTATAAAAATATAGTTAAAATCTTTGTTAGTCGCCCAAATTTATGTACATACATACATACATAGTTCCTAAACGAACTAAATATTCGTGTGCTCGGTGTTAGGATCTTTGTAGGTTATATAATCACAATAATACCTGTTGCTTTATTCTAAAGCTATATATAAGTTTAGTATGGAAAAGCCTTTGTTGCGACAAACTCACCTACGGGTTTTTATGTGTAATAAAAAAACATTTTTTTTTTTTATTTTTGTGTATATAAAAATGCACATTTATTCATAAGCCACTGGTTCAACTACAGAAGTAAGTATTATTTATACGAAAAAAAAGTCGGGCGCATTTTATGTATTAAAAAACAACTGTTTTTATATTGACATAACATTTAAATAGATAACAAAAACTGAGATTTTATGCAAAAAATAATAATTAATATTCGACGAAAAAACATCAGGGATGGATGCGAGTGTGGTGGTAGTAATACAATATTTAAAGTCTTGAATAGGCACTTTTTGCTACATTCACATTTTTATAAAAATCTACAATTTACAACAAAGTAGAAGGTAGTTGCATGTACATAAATATTATATTTTCTTGTTTGTAGGTTTCGGTATCCATAAGTTGTATATGTATGTACGTATTTGTTTGTATATATTTCTAGGCAGATAAGTTCATAGGTAGATAGTTACGTTGTGAATGTTTATTTGAGATTTTATGTACACATAGTATGTATGTATGTATATTATTATGTGCGTTCAAAAGTGCGTATAATGTAGAAGATATATGTATGTTTGTAGGAGGCTGCGGTCAACTGCGCCGCTATTTTCCTTCATTTTGTTTGTTTAGACAATATTTTTTACAACATTAGGTACTTTTGGTAAATTAAAAAATACATTCAGTTTTATATGATTTTTCTCCTTATTTAAATGAACAATGCGATCTTAGAATCCGACAATAGCCAATAGGGCACGCTTGTAATCGCCAGAGGTGTCGCCCTGAAAAAGTCGAATATTTTGTCATTTAATTTGAAAATGAGTTTGAAGCAGAAACGATCAATTATGGGTAGAAGAAAAAAGGGATTTTAATAATTTATTATAATTTTTTTTTTGTGGGTGGAAACCATAAATCCTTCATTGTGGTTTTTTAAGGCCCTGTCACCATTAAAATGGACGGAGTTAACAAAAAAACTTTTTTTGTTTAATTTATTGAAATATTTTCAAATAAACAAAAAAAAAAACTTAATTTCTCCTTAGTAAAAACCAAGAATGTTGAAAATTTATGATTAGTATCCGCGGGGAAAACCAAATTTTAGAAATTCAACAAAGGATTTAGGATTCAAGCGTTAGAATACTTTTTTGCAATTTCAGAGAGCGTGCATATACTCAAATGCAATAAAATCAAATTTTTGTAAAGCCCTTTATGTATTTAAATTGTGCTTGCAAGTGAGGTTTGAATATTTTTTAAACTTTTGTGCTTTTGATAATATAAAGCTTTCACATTTTCTATAAGCTCGCATTAAAGCTTTTGTTTATGGTTTCAAGTAAGCTTTCTAATTCACATTCAGATTTTGATCAAATTTTTGATTTTGATCAAATTTTTTCATTGGCTGCATTTCTTTATTCATTCTGAACGTTTGGAATAAACTTTTTTGTTTACTTGTTCTTTAGAACGTTCCTAATGATATGTCAACGTATATTTCAAACGCATTCTGTTTATTCCGGCTGTGAAATGGGATTATCCGGAATGTATAAAGAAACGCAGCCATTGTATTTTCATTTCTTTGGCATCTGAATGTCATTCTATTTGTTTTTTTGAATACATCATTTTTTCCAAATGGGTTTTTAAGTGTCCTATTATGTCCTATTTATTGTTTTGAATCTTTGAAAAAGCTCTAAACAGCACTTTTAAAAGCTTAAAAATTCTAAGTAGGCCTGAGACGAAGCTGTACTTTAAAGTTTGTACTTTAAATTTATCTATTATTTTATGTATGTATGTTAGTTATTAACATTTCACAACGCAAATATTTATAAAAACATATTTTCCATTTTTCTTCAAAATTTGTTTTACAAAAAAATTTTATTTTAAAGAAATTCACTTGATGTGTAAATATATAGGTAAAAATTGAAGCTCTAGAAAGTGCTTGAAAAAAATAGTTTATATTTTGGTCCAGAGCTTCGAATTCCAGCAAAAAAATCGACAAATTTAACGAACATTAAAAAATAGTTCGTTTTTGAATGAACTGCAAAACTTTTTGAAGTTTCTGTTAAAGTTCAAGTTTTTGGAGGGAATTATTCCTAAATGTACTAGCTGTAAATGAGTTAGATAAATATGGCTTCAGGGTCCGGCAATAAGCTCTAAAGAACCGCTTTCTAGAGTACCTATTTACACCGATTCAAAAAAGCTATGTCTGACTTAAAAACCTCAGTTTGAAGGTTCAAAAAAATAAAAAAAAATAAATGCAAATACAAAAATAAATAAAATCGTTACCTAAAAATCCGAGGCTCAAAAGCTTTTCCAAAACTAAACCCGATTTGCATGCAAGTAATATCTATTTGTGGTTTGGCATTCGACAACTGTGCAATTGCTTTTATTTTTCAGAACAAAGTCTTTTAGCATACTGACTGCCGGTTTCACCACCAGTTTAAGTGAAAAATAATTATTCCCTTCTAACAGTTTTCATATTAAATTCAAATAACAAAAATCAAGTTCCACTTAAATTGTTTTCCTGAAACTCGCTATTAGAGTTAACATTAGTTTAAATACTTTGTATTTTGCTTTATTCCAAACTATGCTAGGTAACGTGCAAAATGGTATCAAAAATTAATAGTAATAAATACTTGAACTCTCCAAACAAATAAGTAACTAAACTACCACCTTAGTTATGAGTTAGTAATCAATGCAATATGTATAATAAATAGTATGGATCATATGAAAATTTATGAAGATAAGAATTTTCCAGCGATTGGTAGAAATTGTTGAAACTTACAACTTTTTTCTCAAAACTTAATACCGCAAAGCTTTCTAACCATGCGCTGCAATATCCTTATACGTATGCCAGAGTGCAATAGAACACAAAATAGACATTCATATTTACCTTGATCCACGATTCCAAGCTCTTGCCATACTTATTTTGGAATGCTTCCTTAATATCGCCCAAATCAATTTCTGAACGACTGACCACAATACGAATCAACGTCTTGTCCTTGGTGCCCATACCGTGCATGGACTCGTACAAACGCTCGGCGAAGTAATCGACCTTCGATTTGCAACACTTCACTGTAAAAGCACAAAATATATTTAGCATTCTGCAAAATTAAAACCAAATAAATTCCACCTACCGATGGCGAGGAAGCCACGTTCCACCGAGCCGCTGAATTCACGCTTAATCGCCTTCTCAATATCATGTCCAGCGAGATTTTCGTATTCGAGGAAAATCTGTCGCAGCTGCTGGTAGGAACGTGTGATCAAAATCGAATTGAATGTGGATTCATCGGTGCCCCATTGGCCTTCGCCGGCTTCTTGCAAGGCTTGTGCGTCTGCCACAGCAGCGGCTTCATCAACACCCTTAGCAAATTAAATGAGAAATCGTTCATTAATGCACTGCTTAAGAGCGAGATAAAAAACACACACACACTCAGCTATAAAATCTACTCAACTCACCTGATTCTCATCGCGGTTGCCCTGCACCAACGACACACATAGGCGTTTGAAATGTCCGCTAGTGTCACCCTTCAAGTCTGACTCCAATGAACGACCAAAGCTCTGCTCATAGAACTGTGCAATAGTCTTAATACCGTAATTGGAAAGTGTGCAGAGAATTTCAATGATCGCCTCCTCATCGGTGCCTACGCCAGAGACGGCATCATGCAATTCGTTGGCGTAGAATTGTGGCAATGGCGTCATCAAGGCTACGATAACATTCTCAAATTTGCCACTCAATTCGGATTTCAATTCGGAAAGCAAATCCTTGCCGTAGGATGTTTTAAAAGCTTCAGCGATTTCCAGACGCTGTACAATGCCGCGACGTGCCAAAATTTCAATAATGGCTTTCTCGTCGGTGCCAAAGCCTTTCATGGCTTTGCGCAGAATGGCAGCATCCTCGACGGGATCGAAGGGGTCAGCGGGGTAAACAGTGGGGGTGCACTAGAAAGCGAAAGGTCAGAGAGAAAGTTTAATTTATTGTAATAAATATGTATGTATATAAATGAGGGAGATACATAAGTATGTATATAACGTAACATATTTGTATGTACCGTTAGTTCATTTCCTAAGTATGAAGTGTTTCGAAACGACCGTTTAAATAAAAAAGGTGGAGGCGTCTTAATCGCTGTCCAGACTGACCTTTCTTCTGAAGAAATTGAGTTCACTGACACCGATGAAGTTGAATTCCTCTGCGTTCGAATAAGATATCATTCTATTAGCGTTTATCTTGTTATATACCACCTAACTCGAGCCTTTCTGTTTATTTAAAACACTCCTCCTTACTGCTCTCTCTACATGCCATGGTGAAGCCCTCCGATACTGTTATTGTCCTGGGTGACTTCAATCTTGCGGGTGTTTCTTGGGATCTAATAGATGGTATTCTAGTACCAAATTCCTCTCGTGATCTCTTCAATCAATTTTTGAACGATCTGTCAGATCTTAGTCTTTACCAGATCAACTCTGTTAGTAATAACTTAGGTAAATGTCTGGATTTAGTTTTTGTGGACGATGTTTCCAACGTCACAATAGCCCCTAGCTATGCTTTGATTACCCCTGTTGATTCTCACCACCCACCACTAGAATTGTCCTTGATAAATTCACGCAACTCATGTTGCTTTATCAGTAAAAAATCAAGAGCGGAGCGTTACTCATTTAAAACAGCAGATTATAATAAACTTAGGTTAGAGATATCGAAGATAACTTGGCCCCAGTATGATGGGAATGCTGAAGATAGTGCCTTACATTTTAGCAATTCCTTACGCCACATTTTCAGTAAAATCATTCCTCTTGTTAAGGAAGCTAACGTAACGTCTAACGCTCAGTGGTTTACTGGCGAATTGAAACGCTTAAAAAATCAAAAATCCAAAGCATTTAAGCTTTTTAAAAAATCTGGCTTGTCTTCTCACTACTCCGCGTACTCCATTCTTAGGCATAAATACAATGTATTGAACAAAAAGTGTTACAATAATTATATTAACAGGGTTCGACTCAATATAGTTTCTAATCCCAAATCGTTTTACGCATTTGTGAACACTAAGCGTAAGACTAACGGTTATCCCTCAACATTGAAGTTAAATGACTTAGTTTCCAGTGACGAAAATATTATTGCCGATATGTTTGCTGGTTTCTTCGAGTCAAACTACTCTGCCAGTTCTACATCTTCCCAACTGAATTCGAATCTATCTAGCTACCCATTCGATCTGCCATCATTTGATTGTATCCGAATTCCATCGATATCTGCTGCGGACGTCCTCATTCATTTGAATTGTTTGAAAATTTCATATACAGCTGGCCCAGACGGTATACCCACAAGTGTTCTTAAAAGTTGTGCAGAGTATTTGTATAAGCCTCTGGCAAATATTTTTAATGCTTCCCTAAAACAGGGTGTCTTCCCATCTTCCTGGAAGGATTCGTTTATCTTGCCACTTTATAAAAATGGAAGTAGGACTAACATCGTAAACTATAGAGGAATTGCGAAGCTTTGTGCTATTGCTAAAGTTTTTGAGGCAATCGTTACGGAAGAACTATCTCACTCTATTACTTCTGCTATTGATCTATCGCAACACGGTTTTTGCAAAGGTAAATCAACTGTATCCAATCTTCTTGAATTCACTACTTATGTGTCTAATGGGTTTAAAAACAATCTTCGAACGGACGTGATTTACACTGATTTCAGCAAGGCATTTGACAAGGTATCTCATTCAACCCTTATATATAAACTTGATCGAATTGGCTTCCCTCCTATTCTTCTCAGCTGGCTTTCTTCTTACTTAGTGGATAGGAAACAAAGAGTAATTTTTAAAAATTGTACCTCCCGGCCAATACATGTCACATCCGGCGTACCTCAGGGCAGCCATATTGGTCCCGTCTTGTTTATTTTATTTATAAATGACCTTCCTAAGGTGTTGAATTACTCGAAATGCTTAATGTACGCTGATGATGTTAAGCTCTTTAAGTACATTAGTACTGCAGAAGATAGGGAGCATTTGCAAGCTGACCTAACCTGCATTTTCGAATGGTGTGAAGCAAATTCCATGTCACTAAATTTGAAAAAGTGTAAATTCATGACCTTCTCTAGAAAATCGTTCTATCCAAATTCGTATATGATATCTGACCTCAATGTTGAGCAAGTGACCAATTTCATTGACCTAGGTGTAACTATGGATCCGAAACTAGAATTCAAGTCTCACATAAACTCCTGCGTGATTAGGGCTAGAGGATTGTTGGCTTTTCTTAAGCGCTGGGCCAAGGAGTTCAACGATCCTTATGTCACTAAAGTTCTCTTTACCTCTCTAGTTAGACCGATTTTGGAGTATGCATCTATAGTATGGAATCCTAGCTATCAAATTCATAGTGACAGGCTCGAATCAGTGCAGAAACAGTTCCTGTTATTTGCCCTCAAAAATTTATGTTGGGACTCGTCTAAAAATCTCCCACCCTACAAGGATCGCCTGAAGCTTATAGATTTGCCGACGCTTCAGAGTCGTAGAGAGATGCTTGGTGTTCTTTTTTTAATTAAATTAATGAACGGGATGGTCAGTAGTCCCTTTTTACTGAGTGAGATAAATTTTTGTATTCCTACAAGACCCACGAGACATTTTAAACCTATTGTGTTGAGTATTTGTAAATCAAACTTTGAAATGCATGATGCTTTTCGGTGCTTATGCCAAGATTTTAACAAGCATTATGATTGCATCGACACATCTGAATCGCTTTTTGTAATAAAGAAAACATTGCTCAACAAGTTAACTAAATAAACTAATATCTGCAACCGTGAACGAAAAATTACACAATATCTATGACTGCTTAGTACAATTGTAACGGCTTCGTATATTTCCGCGACCGCGTAGGACAATAGGAGCAGGGATCGGAAACTCGGCCTTTCCGACCTCGCCCAACAGTTCGTCTATAGCGTGGAGCGGAAACTAGGACTTTCCGCCTGCCTCACTTACAAAGTAACGACTACGGGAACATGGATCGGAAGCTCGGCCTTTCCGACCATGATCAACGGCCTGTAAACAGGGCGGAGCGGAAACTAGGTCTTTCCGCCCGCCGCACACAAAAGTAGACTGGAGACAAGGCCTCGCCAGCTACCCAAATTGCTATTGAATATCATTGTTATCTTTACAAGTTAATATTTATAATTATTTCACTCTGTAATGTATCACACATACTTAAATATTCTAAATCTTTTTATCTCAACTGTCTGTAAGAAAACATTTTTCTGTAGACTAAATAAATAAATAAAAAAAAAAATGGGGTGTGTCAAATTAAAGGGCGTGGTCTGTAGATGCGTAATAAGGTCTTTTTTATGAAGAGTTGCCACCGTTAAAATAAGTTGATTGAATTATTACAATACACATATGTATGTACAGTGACGAGCAAAACTGTAACATGGTTTAACACTTTTTGTTTCAGCCACCGCTACATTTCCAAGTTCTAACGACTTTCAGCCTTTTGTTGAATATTCTTGTTGGTACATCCCTACTCCCTCTCTCATAATGATTTGAAGTCAATACAACAACAATAAAAAAACCAGCAGACAAAAATGTAAATTAAGGCAGATGTTACAGTTTTGCACTCACTCTCAGTTTTGCAATAGAACGAAAAAGTGTTAAGAAACATTTGTGATGTTTGAAGAGGGTTGCCTACTTAAAAAGTCAAATTCAAATTATTTAATAAGTGAAGTGAATTATTAAAAAATGGATATCAATCGAAAAAGGCTTGGAAAGGACTTCATTTTTAACCTATATGTAGGAGGATTGCCTCTTCAAAAAGTCCAATTCATGAGTTAATTGAAATACGTATCAGAATGTCAGACGAAAGAGATCTAAGAAGATTTTAGCTTGAACATAATTTTTAAGAGAGTGTCAAACGAAAGAGGCTTAAGAAGGCTGTAGTTTGAAAATATTTTAAAGAGTGTTTTGTGCTGTTTTAAAAGTCGGATTCTGTTAAATTATACACAAGTTATTAATAATTCATAGGTGTATTAAAGGAAAGAGTTTTAAGAAAGCTTTAGTTTGAAAAAAAATTTTGTTAAGGTTGCCACCTGTTCGAAAAGTCATATCCTTCTAGCTACATATGTATGTAACTTTTTTTTGTGAAGGTCGTCAGATCTGCTCCGTTTATTCGAATTTCAAAAAGTAGGTTCAAAATAAAGTTAGATGTTTATAAGTTTTTATTTCTTTAAATTAGAGTTTTTAGAGCGTTATAGGGTATATCGCTGCAAAAACAATTTTCGCAATTCTTGACAATTTCTTCTATGGTGTTGAATTTCTTGACCAATAATTTAAGCGTTTTAGCGTTAATGCGGGTTCAGTATTAGTTTTTTTTTTTAACTTTTTAGGATCAATACCTGTTTTTTTTCTCGATAAATTACCTATTTTATTCTAAGTTTCTGTAAAAAATTTCAAAAAAGTGCCACAGTTTCAAGCCAACACTTCACTAAACCTTTAGCTTTAAAATAAATGCTCGATGCATAGAAGCTTTAAGTGTGCTTTCAATCATCATCCATTACAAACGAGTTGAGCAGCCTGATACAAATGATTATTGCCGTTTACACAAAAGTTTGTACACGAACTTTTGAGCTTCATTAAGCATTTTCATCCATGTAGTATAGAATATGCGCATACTACTTATGTATGTATGTGCATATGTCGTACAAACAAACAGTATACAGCAAGAAAAGTGAACAAACAGAACCCGATAGCAAAATCATTTATCATATTTGCAAATATTTAGCAGCCATTTCTGTACATATAAACATACTGATTAGATTGCGGCAGGCATCACAAAAAGATGTGTTTTTTTTTAATATACGTACATACATGTATGTATGCGTATGCTTTACTTTCACTAACTAAAAAAAGGGAACTGCTGTACCGAATGCTTTTTGCATTTTTGAAATAGCACTCATAATAATCATCTTATGTTTGAGAACTACTTCATACAAACTGAAATCAAGGTCATCACTATAATTTTTAACCGTTATATAACACTATAACACACTATTTTATTATGAACTTATGATTTCCTGTAGAACTTTCGATTCTGAACTCGATTCCCCTTTCGAATGCCATTGAGTTTGCGCAAATATGTATATTTTTTTCGCCGAGGCATCGCGTTTTGAAATTTTAATATTTATGAATTTCTATATACACTGCCGGCAAAAAGTATTGGCACAGCTGCTTTTTTAGAATATATCCCAAATATTTTATTGTAATATTTTTCCGCCAATTTTTTATAAAAATATGGTTCATACTGCATGATAAAAAAATTGCCAAAAATCAATGGTAATTTATAGCTACTTAGAACTTCTACTATATTACAATAAAAATTTTTGGGCTACAAAATTGTATTACAATAAAATTTTTGGGCCCAAAAAATTCTCAAAAATCTGATTAAAAGCGTATAAATTTTCATGAAAATTTGATGAATTTTCGCGAGTTTTGCCCAAAGTTAAGAAATTATGTTTTTATATTTTCTGTTGTAGAATGAAGGATATTATTATAAAAAATTGGCGGAAAAATACTACAATTAAAATTTTTGCATATATTGTAAAAAAGCAGCTGTGCCAATACTTTTTTCCGGCAGTGTATGTACATATTAGAGAATCTATAACCCTATAAGCCACACATTTTCCATTAAAATATCAAAATGTCATAACTTGGCAAAAAAAACGATATTTGAGCAAACTCAACGGCATTCTGTGAAAACATTCATTTGCGATGCTACTTAACCTCAAATACGTCAAAAACTCTGTTTTTGGCACTTTTAGGTTATGGAAATCATATATCACTGGTTCATAAACAAGCAAAAAAAAATGTGTACAACAGTATAATTCATGATACAAAAAGAAGGTAGTTTCATTTCAAAATTTTTGACAAAAAATAAGTTTTTGAAGTTTCATAAATTGTACAAAATTGTGAGTAACCTTGCCACATTTATACGATCAAACAATACATCAGAGGATTTAATGTTGTGTATGGGAAATGTTCGGTTAAGTATTTGTACAATGATGTTTTGGTGGAGAGCGGAGGGAGAAGGGCTGTGCCACCTAAAACTACATTCATTAAAAAGAGCATAGTATAAAATTTAAGAAAATCCAGCCTTCTACAAGCACTCGGGGGCCATTTCAAAATGGGGTGAAATAAGCATTTTCGCAAAGAAAAATTAAACTCGTGTTAGGCCATCATCAGTATTTTTGCGCAAAACTCCTTTCCGCGGTGGTGGCCTTCGGCCGCGCCAGAAAAAATAACCTCATCAGTCCAATTCCGGTTATGCCATGCACAGTATTTTTGCGCAAAATCCTCCTCCAAATTTACAAAAAAAAAAGTGCATATTTCAACCCGAAATCTTTGTTTTAAATTAAAGCTTAATCCTTTGGCTAGACGTATATGTTACAATTTTTTGATTCGGGTCACGAGTTTGGACACGATAACCTAAGACCATTTTACAAATAACGGAACCGCACGCGAACTGTCTTACTTATGCATTTTTCTATAAACAAAAATTTTATAAAATGAAACTGAAGTAGTTTTCATCTTATGTGGATAATTTTTGTTACAAATACATATTTTATTGCTTATATTTATGTATATATATTTGTTAGAAGCGCCACATCTTTATCAGAAAATTCTGGGAACCCAAAAATTGCAACTTAACTCGACCTTCTCCCACTTCCATGGATAACGGCACATCGTTTAAGAGGTTTAAAAATATTTTGCGTCGGCAATTTGTCATCAAACTGCATTAGATTATATTAAGTACTTTATCCTCGGAAAAGCAAAAAATTTATTTTCAAACCTTTTCACAGGTGTACCGAATCTTGCAGTTTGGAAACGCGCAAGAATTTTCTGTAATATTTGCATCCAATTTCACTGACTTCAAAATTTGTTCTTACTTTTTCAAAAAACAAAAATCTTTCTGCTAGTGAATCTGGTAGCATGATTTTAGCTAAATGTCATAAACTTGTTAAAAGTCAAGTGGTCGACAACAACAACGAATGTCAATAAATGAAACTACCTTCTATTTTTGTATCATGGATTTTACGGCGCCTTGTGAAACCCTTAATGAAACTGTTTGATTATTGAATAGTTCCATATATTGGGCCTTATAAATAAAAACTTAGCAATTGATTTTTCTTAAAATGTCAGACATTTTACTTAAATTTATTTGAAGAGGTCGAGTACAAGTTCTGAAATTTTAAGAAAAAGCAATTGCTTAGTTCTTGTTTACTCTGGATATTAAAAATTAATTTATCTTGACATCTGTTAAAAGATTCCAGCGGCACTAGAAGAGTTTTTCGCGATTAGAATAATCGCCAACTACTTTGGTAAGTACTTCTCAAAGTAAGTATGTAGCTTTTGCAGGCAATATTGCAATTGTATTAGTAACTAAGCATCTAGATCAGATTTCCATGCTAGCCAATTCGTCTTTAATGCTTATAGATGAGTGACTGGACTTAATCGGAAAAATATGCATCGCTTTGATGCTTACTACAGGTGGTGTCAAACAAAATAGAAGGCGACTTTTGGCCGAAGACCCGAAATTGGTGTCGCTCTATGGGGCACAAGTTTGGGCAAATGCCTCCGCAGACGACTACGAAATACTTAAAGGTAGTGCCGGAAAAATCGGTACTGGACGGCAAAAGGTTTAGTGGGCTTAAATCTCACACTGACGGTGTGTATGCATATGTATGTATGCAAGTTCGCTTTCGATGATAACTGCCCGCTAAAAAATTGTTAGTCGTTGTAAAATCTATGCATTTTAAAATACCGCAGAATAAATTTATGAATGGTGTTCAACGCTTGAATTCTTTTGATAAACAATTAAGTTCAATAACAAGCTTCTATGTACTTTAGAGGCACGTATGTACATATGGATAGATGTTACTCATACCCAAGTAATTTTAAGAAGAATAACTACTTAAGTATTTATAATTATAAATTTCTTGATCCAAAACTCACCTTGAATGGATAATATTCAGCGGAGCTCATTTTGTTTTGTTGTTTAGTTTATTTAGTTGCTTAAGTTAATGAAATAAATAACGCTGTAATGAGATAGAGAAAAA
>NW_023458555.1:30361932-30369101 GCF_013731165.1 Rhagoletis pomonella | reverse complement strand
AAAAAAAGGTCTTCTCAAAAGGCCTCCTGAAATACGTCCCATCAAAGCTCTTCAATGGGTAGCGAAAGCAGAAGGCCTTCAATTTAGCCCAATTCAGAGTAGAAGGCCTCTTGATTCTAAGGAAGACCTTTTGAAAAGGCTTTTAGCTCAAACAAGTAAGCCACAAACATTGGATCACTATCGCAATCTTGCGACATTCGTAACACACGTCGGCAACTTGCATTAGCGATCCGAAAATTGTAGCTCACTCATTAGATAATAGCCGGCACTGAAATTATCTACTGGGTATGTCTACCCTAAATGATTATTAAGGTCGGTGTTATGCAGACAAATTTTTGTTTGCCAAATTAAATGGCGGCTGCTTAGTTTGCTCGGAGGAGGTTATGTCGAGTTTGGCACAGGGTTGCACGTTCATTATGGTTTTCATGGCTATTGCCAACACGAAATGAGTATTTTGTGTATAGCAACAATTGTCTAAAATTTTTGTATATGACAACGCCGAATTTGCTGCAGTTTGACCAAACAAAATTAGTTTGCTGTGAGAGTCGCCAAACTCGCTATCTCCGAGTTTGCTGCAACAACAATTGCACGCAGTTTGCCAAACAAAATTTCTGCATAACACCGACCTAAGTTTTTAACTAAATACATTTTGAAGCTATCAAAACAATTAAACCTGTACCTTAAGTTTAGACATATTATTTTATTTTACCTTTGTTGAAATAAATATTATTTTAAATGAAATAAAATTAAGAGTGAACAATAAATTTACATTATTATTTGCTGATTTATTAATCATCTTGAGTACTTACCGCCATTAACTAACTTATTATTTCGTCATTTCTTTACATTATTTCCGGGCTTGTATCAAAATCACTGCAAATACAAACAAATTTTTTATGAATAAGAAAAACAACAATACAATTAGATACTTACTTACATACAATAAGTAAACTCTATGCATGAATCATGATCTTGAGTAGAGCAGTAGAGGTGGAAGTAACGCTTTTTATTACGTTTATACAGAGCATTTTGCTTCAAGACTTAATATACACAAAGTTTAACTGAGAGCAATATTCTGTCTCGTCACAGAAACAGAGCAATCAAATATTCACAAAGATGCACTGGCATTCACATGCGTACATTCATGTTTACGCAAATATGTATGCGGCTGGAATTCTTTACGGTAACTGAGTTTTTTAACGTCACAAATATTAATCATGACACTAAAAATATTATATTACATTAGCGCACTTACCCTTTTATTTTTTATGTGTATGTATGTGCATATAAATCGAACATTTTTTTTTGTTTGTGATTTGATTTTTAAGCGACTCTGGATGTATGTATATGGGTTACGATATATCTCGTATGCCATTTTGTTTGATCTGTGAGAAGAAAAGCGTTGTATGAGAAATAAATTTTACCACAAAAAAAAAATCGCAAGTACATTTACCACAAAAGGTATCGCTATTTGTTGTACTACGTTAGATTTCTCCACCAACGCAACATAATACTTTTGTTCATTACATTTACTGAGGATGATGCGCTGATTAATTTTGTGTGCATGGCTGTCGCCAAGTGCAGGACATATTTTCCAATCATTCCCATTCACACGCGTGGTCAACTCGTTTGTTATGACAACCTGCGATAAATGAAATTATAAAAATTTCGAATGAAAAATAGCCTAAGAGCATTTTAATGCAATAAAATACATATTGGGAATCGCTTGATCTTTGCTCGAAAGTTTTAAATTGAATTATTGATCTATTAACCGAACAACAATTAATCAATATTTGGAACAAATTTTACAAAATCGAGAGATAACAATAACGTCCAAATTTTAACGTTCCAGAAACAGTCGGCTACTGCTCCGATTAGTAATCCTTACTACTTACTTTAATAAGGATTAGATAAGTATTAGAGACGTGAGCTACTTTTTTAAGTTTTGAGTTGTGTCCTTATTGTAGAGGATTATCGATATGTACATATGCTTGCTATTTAGGCTACATACTTGCCATGAACACTTACTGGGTGGCGATGGTGTTGCGATATATAAAAAACGGTCATACTAACTGGATACTAATAGACAGTTTCACGAAAGAAATTTAACTGAAAAACATTTTTTTTTATATAAATTTAATACGGAAACTGACAGAAACAAGTAATTTTTTAAGCAAAAAACAAAACCGACTTCAATTCTTATATAAAAATTTAAGATTATCGTTAATTTCTTCATGATCCGATGATCGGATATAAACCAAACTAATATGAGACCACCTGTGAAGTAACAACTTTCCTTTAAAAAAAGAATTATAGAAATCAGTTAACGTGGTCCAAAGTTATGCGGTAACATACATAGAGAAAATAATAAAATAAAAAAATTTTTCGACGAATTGATAACCTTTCTCTTTTTTGTGAAGTCGGTAAAAAATATAATGGCTGCATTTCTTTATTCATTCTGAACGTTTGGAATAAACCAAGGCACATTAAACAGGTAGTATCAGTAGAGCAAAAACAACATTTGCGTGTATTTCGTTGTTGCTTCTGGTATCGAAAGTGTCAACAACTGTTCTGAATTTTTTCTTCTAAATCAAAGCGTGCCATGTGAAATACAAAAAATTATAAAAAATAAAAAATTGAAATTGGAAAAAATAAAAATTGATGCAACTTTCTTTCCTAGTTGTTGTTGTTGTTGTTATTGTAGCGGCTACAACAACCCCGCCCAGATCGGTTGGTATCTCAGTCGTTGTCGTCAAGTTCCACTAACGGCAACCCTAGGAAGCGTGCAGCTTCTGTGGGATCTGTCCACAGGGACAGGGCCGTTAGGGTTGTCGGGTTTTCCGGGCATGCGAAGAGATGGTTCGAGTCATGTGGGGTCTCTCCGCATGCCGGACATTCGTTCGGCACATCCTCATTCAGCCTACTCAGGTAGGAGTTTAACCTGCTGCAGTAGCCGGAGCGAAGTTGAGCAAGTGTAGTGCGTGTCTCCCGAGGCAGATGAAGCTCTGTCTCGTCAATGTCCGTGGGTGGTATGCCTAGAACGGCATTCACAGGTCTAGAGTCTACATAACTCGAGACTGAGTCCCTGTGAATGCCGTTCAGGGCCAGTCGGTAAGTTGTCGGGTCCAGAGGTTGTTTGATAAACCTCTGGACTTCGTCCATCAGTTCATATAGATGCCTCCTGACGTGCCTAGGCGAGGGCTCCTCTGCAAGCAGCTGTCTGTTTGGGTGGCCACTTCTGTGGCTCCCGATCAGGAACTGCTTGCAGAGCATTATGTTGTGCTCCTTAACTGGGAGCATTTGCGCCTCGCCGTGCAAGTGATGTTCTGGCGACATCAGGAGGCATCCCGTCGCTGTCCTAAGTGCCGTATTTTGTCCCGTCTGTAGCTTCGTCCACTGCGTCCTACTAGTCCCTGGCGACCACACTGGCGCTGCGTAGTTCAAAACCGGCCGGCCTATTGCCTTGTATGTTGCCAGCAACGTTTCTTTGTCTTTGCCCCAAGTACTGCCGGCTAGCGACTTGAGGACCTTGTTGCGGCTCTGTACTTTATTGACAATGCGGTTGAGTGCGCAGAGAAGGAGAGCAGGCTGTCGAATGTTACTCCGAGTATTTTGGGGTTATTCACCGTCGGAATTGGTGTGTCATCGACGTGAATCCCCAGCCGTTTACTTTCAAACACAGGTCATCAATTCCATTCCCAGTCGCCATGATCGAGCAGTCGTCGGCATAGGAGACAATCGAGACTCCCTCTGGTGGTTGAGGGAGCTTTGAAATATAAAAGTTAAACAGTAGCGGGGAAAGGACACCACCCTGAGGAACCCCCTGTTTTATTTTACGCTGCTTACTCGTTTTGTCTCTAAATGTTACCGACGAATGTCGACCACTCAGATAATTTGCCGACCACCGTTTGAGCCTCTGTGGGAGAGAGGAGGCCTCTATATCTTCTAGCAGCGTGGAATGGCAGACGGTGTCAAACGCCTTTGACAAGTCCAACGCTACTAGAATCGTTCTCTCACAGGGACGGTTGCGGTTAAGGCCACGAGTTATCTGAGTGTTTATGGCGTTAAGTGCTGTTGTTGTACTGTGCACTTTACGGAAACCATGCTGATGCTTCGCTGGGGTCAGGTGGTTTGTGAAGTACGGGAGTAGCAAGGCCTCAAGTGTCTTCGCTACCGGGGAAAGGAGTGTAATCGGACGATACGAATCTCCTTTGTTGGCGGGTTTCCCCGGTTTGAGCAGTGGGACCACTCTCCCCGCCTTCCAGATGTCTGGGATGATGAGAGTGGCCATTGACAGGTTGAGGACCTCCGTTAGGTACGCTACCCCCGCAGGACCCAAATTTTTCAGTATCAGCATGCATATTCCGTCGGGACCCATGGCTTTGGAGGCTTTCGCCTTCCCGATGGCCACCTGAACTTCACCGCAAGTGAAAGCAAGGGGGGCACAATTTGTTGGCAGTTTGTGCAGCCTTCTGGTCACTCGACGCTTGGCTTTGTCTACCGGAGGATGCAGTATGAACTGCCGGCTAAAATAGCTCGCGCATCTCTCCGGGTCCGACGAAGCATGGTCGCCGAAGGAAATTTCGACTCTGTCGTCGTGCTTCGTCGGATTAGACAATGACCTCACGGTTGACCAAAGCTTGCTCACACCAGAGGTGAAATTACAAGTCTTCAGGTGCTCCTCCCACTTCTTCCGCTTATGTACGTTCACAAGTTGCCGAATCTCCGCGTTGAGATCCCTGATACGGGGATCTCCGGGATCGGCCTGACGAAGGCTATCACGCTCATCAGCTAGAACAGCCGCTTCGGCAGGGAAGTTTGGACGTGGGTCCGATATACATCCTGCCGGTATGAAGCGAGCTGCAGCAGCAGTGATAGCCCTGCGGAACTTACGTTCACCGAGGTGGACGTCGGTTGGTGTGGGGAGCGCAGCGAAGGTGTTTTCAGTAAACTCCGCGTAACCTTTCCAATCAGCTTTGGAAAAGTTGATATAGGTCCGGTGTTTGGCGGAGGCAAAGTCGGTTGGTTTATCAATCGAGATGACTAGTAAACTTGTTTGCTTCTCGAAGCATTGATCCATCCTTTGCAAGGCCCAGTAATCAGCGGTCGTGCTGCCGAGTTGGGCGAACGTTCCAAAAGCTGCTATTCAATCGCTTGTTTTGTATGGAAAAAGGTTTCACAAGCAAATTGATTTTAACAACTTATAATTTTCGTGAGAAAAAATTAAAAATATTTGACATTTTCGAGACCAAATAATTTGAAAATAAATCAAATCAGCTGCTCTACTGATACTACCTGTTCAATGTACCTTGGAATAAACTTTTTTGTTTATTTATTCTTTAGAACGTTCCTGATGATATGTTGACGTATATTTCAAACGCATTCTGTTTATTCCGGCTGTGAAATTGGATTATCCGGAATGTATAAAGAAACGCAGCCAATAATTTTTCACCTAAATTGTTTCCGTGAAACCGGCAGTAAGTGACTACCAAATACCACTGATTTTTGGGATTTTTTTTTTTTGTTGGCGGTGTTGTCGATTTTCCTCCATATAAAAAAATGTCGACTAAAACTTTGAATAACTTTTGAGGGAGTGAATTTATAAAAAAACTATCCGAGACTTTTTTACGTTCATACCGAAAAATATTATTAAATAAAATTATAGTTTAAAAAAAAACTAAAAAAAAAGTTTCCAATCGTACTGTCATCAGGTATGTAACTTGAAAATAGAAATCGCTGCATCTTTTAGGCGCATCAATATTACATAGTTACATCCCGAGCTAATAAAACGGAGGTAAAAACAAAAATTTTGGATAAATGGTTTGAAATATTGGTGAAAATTTGTTGAATTTTTATATGTTTTTGACAAATTTTGAAAAGCCAAACTGGTCTAAATAATTTTAGAATGTGGTTCTAGGCATATATATAATACTCCTATATTGGCAGTAAGAGCTAGTACCGTCCGAAAACACTACAGTACAGATATATCAATAAACACGTACGAAAGAAAAGGAACACATAAGTTTATATATAAACATGTACACGACACATTCACAAAACCGGCACTCAAGTACACAATACATTGACAAAAACAGTACTAGACTGTCTCGCTTTGATTTCGGAATGCTTACACATTGAGATGTTAGCTTACTATCAATATAGAAGTATTACATATATGGTTGTAGGCAATATTGGTCGCTCATATTTTACTAGGTATTTTGTCGAGTTTCTCCTCCAATTTCTGAAGTACATTTGGACCACGAATCGAACCTGGATCCTGCCGTGTGGTATTGCGCACCCATAACCACTCGGCTACGGCTACGCACACAAAAGTCCAAGTATGCATTTAAAACTGATTCAATTATTTAAAGACCAAAATAGAAAGCGAGATCTACTTACAATGAGTTTGTACTCCACTGCTAAGTGTTGCAACTCGCTCAATAAGGTATAAAGTATTCCTGTACGTTCGGAAACTTCCTCAATCACACGCAGTGGAAAAGAGAACGAATCAATGACGATTAGTTTGATCTAGCGCAAGACAAAAATATAAAGTCAAACACATACATACGTAAATTTATGAGAAAGTGGTATATATTTATTTACCTCTTTATCCTCCATTAACATTTCATGCAATTTCTTTACGGCAGCCTGTAGCATTAAAAAGCCTTGACAGTAAATATATGTAACACCATTCATTATAGAATTAGCTGTGAAAGAATTTTGGGCATGAGTATGGATATCGGTTTTATGTAAGGTTCGGTGGAAGCGCTTCTCTGTGCAAACGGCCATTTCTGTTGTTCAATTGTTTTAACTCATTAATATTATTTTGTACATTAAATGTTTGTCTGCATGACTACTTTTACCTAGCAAACGTGTGGGACTGAAGTCCTGATTCGTGTCCAGATAAACTGCTTTACCTTGAAGTCCACCGACTGTCCGAGGAAATTGTACATTAATACACAGTTGCAAACTATAAAATATTACACTTGAAAATTTAATTCAGTTCAAAGTGGCTAATTTTCTTACCACATTTGTGTTTTACCACAACCAGGTCCGCCGCAAAATTCTGTAATCAATCCCGCAACGATGCCTCCAGCCAGCTTATCATCCAGCTCCTTGCAAAGTGTGATAAGCCGGGGCATTTCTTTCTCTTGACGCCATATATCAAA
>NW_023458555.1:30356940-30361832 GCF_013731165.1 Rhagoletis pomonella | reverse complement strand
CACTTCCATTCTTTTACGAAATTTCGGAAGAAAATCGGTAAAGAAATTAAAATAATGCTGCTATGTGAAGAATTTCTTGCAGACTTTTTTCAGAATTTTCTTTATTTTTCGTACAGAAATTTCTTTACGAGTTCGTGTCAACCACTTCATATAGTTTTCTTTGAAGATTCGGAAAAAAATCGTTACAGAAATCAGATACTCCTAAAGATTTCGTTAAGATTTCGGGAACTTTGGTTTGCAGGGTAGATACATACTGATGTATGTATTTATATTAGGGTGCCTCATTAAATAAAGTTGCGGGGTTTCCACCTAAAATATACAATAAATATTTTAAATATTAAGATTTCCGACAGCTACATATACCAATTTTGAAATACCTCCAAAAATCTCATTATTTTGATTCTGTTGATGAAATGTTTGCCGAAACAAATTTTATTTATAAATAAATCGATTTTAAAATTGGTCAAGCTCAAGTACATAAATCTTAATATTTTTTTGAAAGTTTTTTTTGACGGAAAAAAGTAAAGTCTAAGATATAAATTAAGATTAGGATAATTGTTCATTATTATACAGAAAAATATTCATATGAGGTTTTTCACGCGCCAGTGCTTTTTTCATAATATTTGTTTTATTTCCAAACCACTAAAGCTCATTCACTAAGTACAGTTGAGCACACTTTATAAGCGGGAAGAGTATTGAACATAATTTTCTTTGTTTTCTGTTTTACAAGCAGATTACAACAGTATTAACAAAGTACTTGAGAAATATTTTATAAAGATTTGATATAACATATAATGTAAATAAAGCTATGTTCATATTACAGTATAAATTATACGACGTTTCCACGATTCGTAAGTCGCTCTCTCATTCGTAATTCACTCTCCCATTCGTCATTCGCCTTGCCAATTACCTTCCGAATTACATAATTTGCCATACAAAATGTTGAGAGCGAATTACCTCATTTGTGGGTAATTCCTTCTCTAATATCAAAGTTTTCACTGGTCCGGTCCATTTTGCTGGCACTTTTTCTTGTTACAGAATAATATTAATGAAATGTTTTCTATATAAATTAAAATTGTTGATAACTTAAATTTTAGCTCCTTCTTCGATATTTGCAGTAACTTCCCGGGAGTTTTCTCTCTTTTGCCTTTCCTCTTATCATGAATAAAAATTCCCAGAGGATTTTTTATATTAAATGGCGGAGTTGAGCTGTCAAAAAAAAGTCAAACCGCTTTTTGAAGTTCGAATTTCCTCCTCCCAAATGTTCAGGGAAAATGCTACTCCGTGGGAGTTAATTATTGAAGGATTTCTTTCTCGGGAGAAACGAATTCCCGGAGAACAAACTCCCCGTGAATATTAAGAATTGGGCTGAATAATAAATAGCGAAGAGCAAGAACAAGACCTAGAGCTGCCAAACGAATTGCAAATGTGTGTCATGGAAACAGGGTAATTCACGAATTACTTAGAGAGCGAATTACGAATCGTGGAAACATCGTATTACTTTGTTTCGATCAAATTACCTCACATAAATCAAGTGCGTTCAGACTTGCTTTCATAATTTCTATACATTATTTGATTAGTATGTGTCTGCTTTGTATTTGATAAAAAATGGTTGCATATCTTTAGGCGCTTTTTTTAATTTCTTCAACAGACATAAATGACAAGTCTTTTATTTCTTCATTTGGTTCTTGATTAATGATAAATTACCTATCTTTTGCAATTTATTGACAGATTTCACATGGCAAAATCACTTGATTTTAGCATGGTTTGCATATAAATTACGAATGAGCCGTAAATTACGATAACGTGAACATGCTTTAAAACTAGACATTAGATATGGAACAGAACCTCTCAAAGCCAAAGAATTGAGCAGTCTTTCAAAGCAAATTTTGATGATTGACAATAAACATCTTTAGGTTTAAAATCATTAGCTTAATCTTTTATATCACATTAACACCGTCTTGTTTTAAAATTGTCAATGCATTTGTCAAAAATTTCACTAGCCTCATAAGCTACTGAAATTTTATTCACCTCAAAGTTGTCAAAAATTTACTTGCCGCGAACTTTGTTACCGATTCACACACGCTCTAAAAAGCGAAGAGAATACATTTTTTATTTATTTTTTATTAATTTTTTTTGTTAAAATAGGGCTGTTAATTTCGCCAAAATTTGGATGGAAATTAGGAAAAAATTATGTGTCATTTTACTTAGACGCCACTGTTGAGGAAGTTTACTCATACTGCCTTCGTATGCAAAGTTTGAAGTAGCTAAAAATTTCCGTTGATTTTTGAGAATTTTTGTTTACCGAGGGTGTTGCTGATTTTCTTCCATACGTTTGACGCATGAACAAAATTTATATGTACATACATATATGGAAAAAAAGTTTCGATTCGATTTCTCTTTTCATTCTGAGTTTTTTCGATCGAGTTAACGATCGTTGGGTATAAACGAAAATGAATTACCACCCACTGTATACCGAGGAGTAGTGACACCATTTTCCTATACATATCAGCTGACACGGCGCTGACACGGATAAATGGTCACCGCACACTGGGGCCGCCCCATATAAGTGGGTGCTCAAAATTCTGGAATCATTTTCTTTCTATTAGACTCACTTGAACTACTTTTTAAGAGTAAATTTTTAACGTCTTAACCCATTATTGATCATGCTCCCAGCCAAAAAACGACAGAAAGTTGAAAACTTATCCCCAAATGTAGAATTTAATGGGGAATAAACCTGCATTTTTATTTTTCCAAAAAAGCATTTTTTAAATTGAATTTTGAGCACGCTTGGCCCCAGTGTGCACCGTTTTCCTGCAACGTAGTTTTCCATTTTATCACATGTTCCCAATCGAACTCATATGTATGTATGTACATATATACTATGTTTATGCGTTTGTCATTTCACGCAATCATTACATGGAACGTAGTTAAAAATGGCTGCATAAACACCATTTCATGAATTCAATTCATGTATTTGAACTACCAGTGTGTTCATTCGTGCCCATAGATATGTATGTATGTATGTTTGAATACTTTCTGAAACGACTATGGCGCCAAATTGACCCGGCAACATTTTAACTTTCACTTTCACCTCGTACAAAAGGAGTGCATGTCACTGCAAGTGCGCCACATGCGAAACTTGACCATTAAGTGTAACTTAGTATGTACAATGTACATATGTACATATCTTTGTGGGGGGGCAGCCATTTGCGTACGTGCGCAAGTGGTGTAAGTGAAGGCGACTAGGCGTTGTTGATGGGCTGCATACTAGGGAGCGTCAACGGTTGGATGAGCACTTTCGTTAGACGTGTTACAACTGGGTGTATATTTATGCATGCAAAGTCGTGCGACGCTGTGTAGTCGTAGCAATTTCAATGCACTTTGTTACAAACTCTTTGGGTGTTGGCGAGGAGCTACATATGTTGTATATGTATATACATATATTTTTGTACAAAACTGGCATTTACTGCTTGTAACAATGTTAAGAAATGTGTTAGAATAAAATCAAATATAATTTGAACGGTTGCCAAGTAACTATAGTTACTATAGTATTAAAGGACAGCTCTTATCGTCAGCTTGGCGCCGCTTTAGCCCTTGGAAAAAAATTGAGGACTATTTTTTGGTAGACAAAGGACACATACATATACATACATACATATGTGAGTGTGCAAAATGATAAAGTGAACCTTTTTATACAAGGGCTTATCAAAGAATGTATGTATTGTACATAGTTAGACATTATTTATTATGTCTAAAGTGACATGTGCTTTCCCAGGAGCGGGTGTGTCCTTATGCTGAAAACGTAAATACACACATACATATGTACATATGTTCATAGGCACATAAGATTAAATAAATGAAAAATATAGCCCAGACACGATTTAATTTGTGTTTTTTTGCGTATTTTTATACAGTCTCCTTTTGGCGCTCTTTCTTGTTCATACGCGAAAGGAATGGCGTCACCGCTCAGTATACTCAGCCATATGTTTCCGAATGAAAAGGCAACATGCAAAGCCATGGCGTATGCGTGACACATTAAAGGCCAATTGTGATACGTATGTATATGCACGTGTATCAGCATACACAAGCCATGTTAAGAGCTTTTGGGCATCAACTGATTTACACTTTTTATTAAAAAGACAATTTAATTACAAAATACAATTACTTATGTATGTATTTGACGCTTGTACATACATATGTATATATTATTATGCTGGGAATTATGATCTGAAGGTTCTTTAGGCCTCTTTAGTTCAGCTTTTTTGGCGATGATGAATTGTTTACTGTTTTATTGTTTTTGATTTTAAATGATAAATGATTTTCGTCATCTTTGTACACTTCTTTGTAGTTTTCATATATTTGTTAACATCTTTTGTTTTTGTAAAATTACAAACTATCGCGATTATAAATCCACATTTCAAACTTTGCATAAAATCATAAACCTTCAACAAATTTTCATCAAAATTTCCAAATTTTTCAGTAATTTTAGGTATGCAGTTGTATAGCCCATTAAATTTTAATATGTTTATTTTTGGCAATTTTTTTTTGTTGTTGATGGCATGACGCCTTTTCTTCCATACAAAGTTAGTTCAGCAAAAAATTTTCAAACATCAACGGTATTTTGTAGGCACTTGAAACTTCCTACTAAAATTTAATGGGCTTTTTATTACATACATACATATGTTATTGATGAGTTAGACTTTTATAAAAAAAAATTAAGCATTAAATAAGCAAAAGAAATAATGCCAAGTCAGTTCGAAATAGGGCGTTTCTATTATTTTTGCCGCCACTGCATGTATTTTCAGAAGTACATATCTATTTATATACATACACACTCGCATATATGTAACTAGCCTCAAATTCATAATTGTTAATGTTATCTTATTTTT
>NW_023458555.1:30341374-30356840 GCF_013731165.1 Rhagoletis pomonella | reverse complement strand
AAAAATAAGATAACATTAACAATTATGAATTTGAGGCTAGTTACATAGTATATGCGAGTGTGTATGTATATAAATAGATATGTACTTCTGAAAATCCATACAGTGGTGACAGAAATAATAGAAACGCTTTATTTCGACCTGAGTTGGCTATATTTCTTTTGTTTATTTAATGTTTAATATTTTTTTTTATAAAAGTCTAACTCATCAATAACATATGTATGTATGTAATAAAATGCGCATTTCACACATTCTGCAAAAATCAAACAAATTTTCACTAAAATTTTAAACTTTTTATTCAGAATTTTGTAGAAAATTGTAAGTGCGCAGTTTTAAAGCCCATTAAATTTTAGTAGGACTCAAGTAGTAGGAAGTTTCAAGTGCCTACAAAATACCGTTGATTTTTGATAATTTTTTTGCTGAAGGTGTTGCGATTTTCTTTCATATAAAAAAATTTCGAACTAACTTTGTATGGAAGAAGAGGCATGATGCATGATGGGCTATACAACTGCATACCTAAAATTTCTGAAAAATTTGGAAATTTTTATGAAAATTTGTTGATTTTTTATAATCTTATACAAAGTTTTAAATGTGGGTTTATATGGTTTTGTTATGTAATGCGCTAGACTTTAAAAAAAATAACTAACATTATATAAATAATCGAAAAGTGTCCAAATCTGGTCAAAATGTCGCTGGCTTAACTAGTTGACCACAACTGTATATATACAATATGTATGTACATACGTATGTGTGCATGTAATCGCTATAGTTTGTAATTTTACAAAAACAAAAGATGTTAACAAAAATATGAAAACTACAAAGAAGTGTACAAAGATGACGAAAATCATTTATCATTTAAAATCAAAAACAATAAAACAGTTAACAACAATTCACAACGCGAAAAAAGCTGAACTCAAGAGGCCTAAACAACCTTCAGATCAAAATTCCCAGCATAATAATATATACATATGTATGTACAAGCGTCAAATATGTACATACATAAGTAATTGTATTTTGTAATTAAATTGTAATTTTAACAAAAAGTGTAAATCAGTTGATGCCCAAAAGCTTTTAACATGGTGTCCCTTTAATTGGGTATGCTGATACACGTGCATATACATACATACATATCACAATTGGCCTTTAATGTGTCACGCATACGCCATGGCTTTGCATGTTTGCCATTAGCATTTTCATTCGGAAGCATATGGCTGAGTATACTGAGCGGTGACGCCATTCCTTTCGCGTATGAACAAGAAAGAACGCCAAAAGGAGACTGTATAAAGATACGCAAAAAAACACAAGTTAAATCGTGTCTGGCCCATATTTTTAATTTATTTAATCTTATGTGCCTATGAACATATGTACATATGTATGTGTGTATTTACGTTTTCAGCATAAGGACACACCCGCTCCTGGGAAAGCACATGTCACTTTAGACATAATAAATAATGTCTAACTATGTACAATACATACATTCTTTAATAAGCCCTTGTATAAAAAGCTTCACTTTATCATTTTGCACACTCACATATGTATGTATATGTATGTATGTGTCCTTTGTCTGCCAAAAAATAGTCCTCAATTTTTTTCCAAGGGCTAAAGCGGCGCCAAGCTGACGATAAGAGCTGTCCTTTAATACTAGTTACTTGGCAACCGTTCAAATTCTATTTGATTTTTTCTATTTTTCTTCACATTTTTACAAGCAGAAATGCCAGTTTTGTATAAAAATATATGTATATACATATACAACATATGTAGCTCCTCGCCAACACCCAAAGTGTTTGTAACAAAGTGCATTGAAATTGCTACGACTGCACAGCGTCGCACGACTTTGCATGCATAAATATACACCCAGTTGTAACACGTCTAACGAAAGTGTTCATCCAACCGTTGACGCTCCCTACTCAACAACGCCTAGTCGCCTTCACTTACACCACCTGCGCAAGTACGCAAATGGCTGCCCTCCGCAAAGATATGTACATACTGAGTTACACTTAATGGTCAAGTTTCGCATGTGGCGCACTTGCAGTGACATGCACTCTTTTTGTACGAGGTGAAAGTGAAAGTTAAAATGTTGCCGGGTCAATTTGGCGCCATAGTCGTGTCAGAAAGTATTTAGACATATCTATGGGCACGAATGAACATACATACTCGTGGTTCAAATACATGAATTGAATTCATGAAATGGTGTTTATGCAGCCATTTTGAACTACGTTCCATGTAATGATTGCGTGAAATGACAAACGCATAAACGTAGTATATATGCACATACATCGATTGGGAACATGTGATAAAATGGAAAACTACGTTTCAGGAAAACGGTGCACACTGGGGCCAAGCGCGCTCAAAATTCAATTTAAAAAAAGTTTTTTTTTTTTGGAAAAATAAAAACGCAGGTTTATTCCCCATTAAATTCTACATTTGGGGGTAAGTTTTCAGCTTTCTATCGTTTTTTGGCTGGGAGCATGATCAATAATAGGTTAAGACGTCAAAAATTTACTCTATAAAAGTAGTTCAAGCGAGTCTAATGGAAAGAAAATGATTTCAGAATTTTGAGCACCCGCTTATATGGGGGCGGCCCCAGTGTGCGGTGGCCATTTTTCCGTGTCGGCGCCGATTCAGCTGATATGTATAAGAAAATGGTGTCACTACTGCTCGTAATACAGGGGGTGGTAATTCATTTTTGTTTATATCCAACGATCGTTAACTCGACCGAAAAAACTCAGAACGAAAAAAGAAATCGAATCGAAACTTTTTTTCCATTTATGTATGTACATATAAATTTTGTTCATGCGTCAAACGTAACACCCTCGGTAAACAAAAATTCTCAAAAATCAACGGAAATTTTTAGCTTCTTCAAACTTGAATTCTATTTTTTAAAAATTGAATGGGCTGCACAACTGCCTTCGAAAACTTTCTAAACATTTTGAATAAAAGTTTAAAATTTTAATGAAAATGTTTTGAAATTTGATTAATATTTGTGAACAATTTTACATATTTACATATGTGGTTTCTGATATGGATCATATAGTTCGAAAATTATATATGAGGGGAGTATGCTACTATTTGTAAACTTTCCGGAAGTCCCAGGTTCAAATGCCGTCAGACGCAATAAAAAGATTGGTTATTTTTAGCTTTATTTTTTCCGAACTAAGAAAAAGCATATGTGAAATGCAGAGACAAAGTGTATTCAACAAAAAATTTTATTAGACAAATTTGAGAAAAACATCCCAAAACGTATCCGTTTCACAAACATTTTGGACTTTTTTTTTAGACCTACATACGTTTCTGCCGCGCACTTTAGTGGGAAAACGAATCGTCAAAGTATCCGAAAATGAAACCGATAAACGAACAAAGTCCGCATTTCATCCACATTGTTTTCCGTTTTTGAATTTTTTACTGACTGGGAAGGCGCAATAACGCGTGCTTTTTAACCATTTTTTTATTAATTTTTTTTTAATCGTATACTTAGTATAGTATGTATGTATACCTTATATATTCCAGTTCACCGGTTATGCAAAAAAAAAAACTTGTTTTAAGTTAAGATACATACATATGACTGAGCATCTCCGCGTAAATTTATACATTTGCATCTGCTCCCGTGTTATGTATGTATATCGTCAGTAGAAACAGTTGATTGCATTCCGATGAGTTTTAATGTAAAACGAGGTATGTACCCGCTGCATCAATAAATGTGTAAACTAATCTATATATATGTACATAAATATGTATGCACATTTATATAAAAGTGCATGCATATGGAAGTATATATTTTGAGTACTGCTATGTATATGACTGAACTCAATTCAATTGCTGGGATATACATATGTACATATACATATGTACTTACATTTCGGCGCTTGAACTTGAACAATTGACAAAATGATTCATTGTAGATTTATACCAGGTAAATACTAAATAATACGAAGGCATTATGAGCGTGTGATTTGTACTTGATTTCACTTGTAAACTTCCTCAACAATGGCGCCTAAGTTAAATTACACATAACTTTTTTCCTAATTTGCATCAAAATTTTGGGGAAATTTACAGCCCCATTTTAACAAAAAAAAAAAAACTTTTAAATTTTCTTCGTTTTTTTAGCACATAAAATTTACATACAATTGTGACCCGTTGAAATTTGTGTCTTTGTTAAAATAGCGCATCAAATTGATTCAACTAACAATTTTTCTAAGGCGAAATTAATTGATTTCGATGTGCAATTAGCCCGAAAACAAGACGGTGTGAATGTCATATAAAAGATTAAGCTAATGATTTTAAACCTAAAGATGTTTATTGTCAATCATCAAAATTTGCTTTGAAAGACTTGTCAACTCTTTGGCTTTGAGAGATTCTGTTCCGTATCGAATGTCTAGTTTAAAGCACGTTCACGTTAACGTAATTTCCAGCTCATTCGTAATTTATAAGCAAATCATGCTAAAATCAAGTGATTTCGTCATTTAAAAAAAAATGAAAAAAAATAGATAATTTATCATAAATCTAGAACCAAATGAATGAAGAAATTAAAAAAGCGCCTAAAAATATGCAACCATTTTTTATCAAATACAAAGCAGACATATACTAATCAAATAATGTATAGAAGTTTTGAAAGCAAGTCTGAACGCAATTGATTTATGTGAGGTAATTTGATCGAAACAAAGTAATACGATGTTTCCACGATTCGTTATTCGCTCTCTAAGTAATTCGAAGACAGAGCTAAAATTTAAAGTATCGTAAACAATTTCAATTTATATAGAAAATATTTCATTAATATTATTCTATAACTAGAAAAATGCGCCAGCCATTGGGACCAGGCCGGTGAAAACTTCGATATTAGAGAAGGCACCGATTCGTTCGTCATTCGCACAAATGAGGTAATTCGTTCTCAAAATTTTGTATGGCGAATTACGTAATTCGGAAGGTAATTGGCAAGGCGGATGACGAATGGGAGAGGGAATTACGAAGCGTGGAAACGCCGTATAATTTATACTGTAATGTGAACATAGCTTTATTTACATATTATGTTATATCAAATCTTTATAAAATATTTCTCAAGTACTTTGTTAATGATTTATTTTGGAACGAATCTCCGTCATCCCTTGTCAAGTTTGGTTTGCAGACAAACCGGTTTCGGCATTGTGCCATCTTCAGTGTTATTTTTCGTTCTCAATGATACTTGAGTAATACTTGAGCTGAACCAATTTTAAAGTCGATTTTTTTATAAATAAAATTTGCTTCTGCAAAAATGTTATCAACAGAATTAAAATAATGATATTTTTGGAGATATTTCCAAATTGTATAGCTCTCGCAAATCATAAGGTTTAAAATACAATAAGTTGTATATTTTAGGTGGAAACCCAGCAACTTTTTCTGGTGAGGCACCCTAATTTAAATACATACATCAGTATGTATCTACATATACCTATCCTCTCTCGATTGAGTTGGTTGTTAGAAACAGCAATTACTTGAATAAAGTTACACTCGGGTATAAAAAGTGATTAATTCTTCAACACCCACAACAAAAAATTGACTTAGCATGAGAAAAGTGATGACTCTCAAAATAAATGCATGTAGGTATGTATATTAGCCCACTTTTTAAATGCAATTGAGTGACTTAGCTCAATTTAAAGCCAACACAAGTATTTTACTAAGAAAAAATGACGACCTTAATGAAACAAGTGTGCAGTACACACCCAAAAATCAGCAGCAAAGCGTAATCGAATGCACAGAGAATAGGAGTGTAAAGAATGTGAGATATAAAAGTAAGATTGCCTTAAAAATTCAAACCCACAAGTAGTTGTGTAGCACTGCCATCAAAATTCCTAATTTAAATAACTGTCCACAAATCCCCGCTCAAAAGTGGTTGTGTTTAAATTAAGAATCCATATACATATCTACATACGAGTATTTATGTCTGTACAATGCCTACAATGACGTGGCAAATTGGCTGACTATGCAGCTTGGAAAGGCTGACTCTTTTTCTTCTTCAGATATTTCTTTAAATATTTTTCTGCTTTGCTTCCAAAACTGGTTTACACTTCTAAAGCGAACATTGGAAATTTTTGAAATGCGAAAGAGAGACTTGCAAGAAATGTAAATGAAAGCGCAAGCCGGCATTTGATCATTTGATAAGCTGGTCCTACATACGTAAATGTGGTTGGAAATTTTTATGCATAGTATATACTACATATGTATGTATGTATGCATGTACATTTATTGAGAGAAAAGCAACTGAAAGTTCCAGCAAATAAAAAAGTCACACACCGATCAACATCATCAAACACTCTCGAAAGTTTGTTGGTTTTGAACTAATAAAAAATTGAATAGAATACTAAGTAAGGCGTCAGTGCAGAGGAGTTAAATCAACTGTGCCAAATTCAGAACGCGTTTGAATGAAGCGTCTATGGTATTCTTTAGATGTTGACACATTCAATTAGCAGTATAAAAATCGTCTACAAACACAGTATAAACTACATATTGACATTCTGCTAATTAAATTTGGGGTAGAATATATAAATATGTATACATACATATGTATGTGCCTGTTTTATGGAAATATTTAAAATATGGCGGGGAACAGGTTAACTCAGTTATTAGGTATCGAGAAATTTCTGCGATTCTATGTTTATTTTCACATAAAGAGGTGCCAAGGTGTCTTCAGAAAGCATGGACTTAAACTGCTAAAAAAATTATATATACAAATATATAGCAAGCTGGCAATAAAATTGTAGGTAAAAAATTAATAAAAGTATACTCAAAGCTTTTTGGCGAAAGTGTACATCTTAAGGAGTTTTATTCTAAGTAAAACTGTATAATATTCTTTATTTTGTATGAATTTCGCAGCCACTTGGTAGTATTGACGAAATTCTGTATATCGTAGAGAGAGAGAGCCGACTACACACTGAAATACATATACTGCACGAATGGTGGTCAAGTGTCTTTAACCTCACTGCTGCAAGGTCGAGGCACTCGCAGAGAATGTGTTCAACTATTTCGTCTGAGCTGGATCCTTGCAGCCGCGCTGACCCTGTATGTGGATTCTTTCGGGATGCACACTCCCACAGGCCAGTGTTCTGTGAAGACTGCCGTGAGCTTTTAAATGTTTTTCTCAGGGACCGAAAGTAACAGTTATTTTTTTTTTTTTAACAGATAGGCTTCGCCTAATATTTTTTAAGTCTAAAATAAAAGTCCTTTTCTAATAATAAACAAACCAAATTCAATAAATTTGGTATCAAAAGAAAGAGGACTGAAATAGCTTTTAAACAGAAACAACGAACGAAGGTTACCGCCTCCGTTTATGTTTTGTTTTATAATTTAATACAAAAGAAATTCATATACCTAACCCAAGGTTTGTTCTATGGTAATAAAATAACATTTTTTATTGAAATATTTTTAAATAGGTGGCTTTCCTCGTTTACACATTTCAGTTTTAAAGCTATTTCTCTTTCATTTGTTTAATTTGGATTAGCGGTTTGTTTATCATTAGAAAAATACTTTTATTTCGGGCTTAAAAAATATCTGGCCAAGTTTGACTGTTAAAAAAAAAAATAAGTGTTATTTTCGGTCACTGGTTTTTCTTGCTCATTCCTACCAGAGCCCTGGTTTTAAGAGTCGTAGATATTTTAGATCTGTCTGGTAAGCCTATACGATTCTGTTTGGCTTTGGATTGGTAAATTTCGTTAACTCGGCATTTGATTTTCATAGCGAGGCGCTCATTTATTTATTTCCAGGAGCATACATTGATAAAATCGGAAATGCAGAGCTGAGCTTTAAATCAATTCAACTCTACTCAATGGCAAAGCTTGACGTTTGGGTACATACATGTATATATACTTTTCATCAATTATATCGTGTTCATATTTTTTTAGTAACCTTTAACTTATTGCAATGATGCATATAGTGCATTTAACATTCCAACACGTTCGGCTGAGAGCGTTAGTTCGCCGGAAAGCCAATGACTGACTCTCTGTACAGATGAATCATCAGCATTTAGATTGTCACAAAAAATATTATTTTAAAAGTGCTTACTGAGTCACATAATAAGCTAAGCTACATAGTAAATGTATGTATAAGCAATCGCAAACAAATAAGAAATTGCAAAACAAATAATTTGTATATATGTATAAATGTGCATACGCATGTACATATATACATACATATGTACGTCATTAAAGTGGAATTAGTTTAATAATTAATTTTGTGTAAACAGCCGCCAAGCACTCGACAACAGCTAAATCTTAACTGGGCCAGTGGAAATAAACTAGGCTTTATATTTTGGCATACAGTTTTCTCCGCCTTCTCTCGTTCGATTGAAAATTGCCGACATTTCGCTCTGAAAATGAAATTTTTTATATTGTGCTGTGGCTTGTTGAACTTGTGACTATCAATTTCTGCTTTATTTCGCACATCCGTTGCAATTCTTTTCACAGACAAGCTCGGAACACTTTGACGACAGCAAGCGACAAGCAGCATCTGTCAAATTTTAAATACACACGTTCTTACGGACACAATTATTTTGACGACAGCACGACATCTTGGCTGCAGGACTGCAATTGTCGACGTCGCCAAATTAAATCTATTTCTAATTTTGCCGGCGACAATGAGTAGATGTAGTGCTGCAAAATTAAATTGTCGCAAAATTAATCACATATTCTTGATTGTTCATGTTTTTCTTATTTACTTAAATAAAAATACACAATTTGTGAAATAAATATACCAAAATGTCAAACTTTAAAATCAGTTGTTTGCTATGTCGCTGAGGTCTTCAAAATGTTTAAGAAGCTGGCTTCAAGGCGACATTTGTCGACAAAATGATGTCGCTGTCGTTACGTCGTGAAGTTGCAGTCGTCAAAGTGTTCCGAGCTTAATATTTTATCGCGGTTTATTGACATGCCTTTGTATTTATACGTACATATGTATGTATGTATATGCAAATGAATTGCATATATATATGTATGCATATACCAGAAAGTATACATATACTTGTACATATATACATATATGCATGTATGTACTAAATTATATACGCCTATATAATACTTGTCGAAGATCATTCGTGCAATATAGCTACATTCTATGTAGTACATATACACTAAATTATAGCGAGTAGATTTTGTTTCGCAAAATGATCTTGAACAGATGCCGCTCTATTAAAGCTAGCTATCATTCCAGTTTTTTATATATATGCGCATACATTAACAGATATAAAGTGGTGTACATTTTTATACCCGAGCGCACTTGTGCACAAGGGTATTATAACTTTGTTCACATAACGGTTGTTTGTAACAGGCAAAACGAATCGAGATAGATATAGACAAATGTATACATAAATGATCAGAATGAAAAGAGAAATCGATTAAGCGGTGACTGTCTGTCCGTCCGTCCGTCCGTCCGTCCGTCCGTCCGTCCGTCCGTCCGTCCGTCCGTCCGTCCGTCTGTGCACACGATAACTCGAGTAAAAATTGAGATATCTTAACGAAACTTCGTATATACACTTCTATTGGGCGTGGGACGGATGGTATTGAAAATGGGCGAAATCGGACAATAACCACGCCTACCTCCCATATAACGGTAATTTTCAGAAATACGAAAACTGCGATATTTTAGTAACTACTGAAGATAATTCACTCAAAATTGACATTTAGAATAACTTTTAGACGAGAAATAAGAATATTAAAAATTTTTGAAAAATGGGCGTAGCCACGCCCACTTATAGTTACATGTGTATATTTTGGAAACCGCTGCACCAATTTCTTCCAAACTTGGCACAGTTGTTGACCTTGGTACAGCATACCAAATGGCCGAAAATTTTTAAAATCGGACAATAACCACGCCCACATCCCATATAACGGTAATTTCGAGAAATACGAAATCCTCGATAAATCAGTAAATATTAAAGCTAATTTATTCAAAATTGACGGTTACAACAATTCTTTATCAGGAAATACGCTTATGATAAAATTTTGGAAAATGGGCGTGGCACCGCCCAATTATGATCACATTTATGTATATCGGTAACAGTTCTAGCAATTTGTACCAAACTCGGTATGACTATTGTGCTTGCCACATAAAAGCAAACCGTTGAAAATTATTGAAATCGGACTAAAATTACGGCCGCTTTTCATATAACGGTAAATTTCAGAAATGCTTGAAATTTCAATATTTCGAAATTTAAGGATGCTAGTTTACTTAATATTTATACACCCGCTTATCATGTAGCGGTAGCTTTCGGAAAGGTGGAAAACATATATTTAATACTTGCGCCGGGTATTTAATGTTCGGCTCCGCCCGAACTTAGACTTTCTTACTTGTTACATACATATTTACTATCCATGACTTTATTGTGTTGCTATTTTCCACAATCTGTTTATATGTATGTAAGTAATGTGCATTGTCTTGTTGACAATTGCTACTAGACAAAAACCTTACATATTCGTATTCGTGATTTTACATAGCTGTACGTACATATGTACTTATTAATAAATATTTAGATATACATATGTATGTATATAAAATGTCGCCTTAGTCACAGCGTCTGTTTTAACGCGTGCGTAGTTATTTTTTTATTGTTAATTTTTATTTGTTTAACATTTATCGTGTCTTTTTGGGTTATATATTTTCTATATTTTGTTGTTGTTAATGCTGGCGACGAAGATGATGGTTGTGAGTTTGAACGATGATGTCATCAGCTACTGTTAGAGCGTTTGATTTGAACATAATTCCAAGAAGAGAACATAATTTCAATAAAAAACTATATTTTTTTACCCAAAGTGTTTCCCACACTTTGAACAAATTTCAAACTAAATATTTACTAAAGAAAAATCATTAAAACATTTTCTAAGTATGGCATTTGTTTAACATAAAATTCTAGATAAATTATTCACTTTTATACTAGTTACACTTTCTCCTCCCAGCAGATAATTTTGGTATACTTCTACCCGCATGCCACACACACACATAATTAAAAAAAAAAAAAATAGATATGTACATACATATATAAAACAAACAACTCACACTAAGTGAAAGTTGAAAACTAAACTATTTTTAACAAATTTTCTATTTACCACAAGCGATTGTATGTATGTATGTATAGTATGTATTTATTGTATCACTGCCAAATGTGTACACTCACTGCTTCAACGCCTCAACGTAGACTGAAATGCGCCACTCAATTGCAATTACTTTTATTCCTGCGACCATTGCAAGCGCACAAGGAATGGGTGATCAACGTATTGGGGAGCGTAAAATGTGGCCCAAAAGAGCAAATGTCGTAAAGGCTCTCTAATATAACAACAACTAGCTGCCGGCTTTCTATGTGGCGCAAACGCTCAGTTTTAAATATATAAATTACTTCCAATAAAAGGCGGGTCTCGCTAGCGCTCCCATTCTCTTTCATTGTCGTCCAACTACGTGTTTTGTAGGTAGTTTTCATTACACCGGCTATTAAACATTAATCATCTCTATTATTTTTTGTTGCTTAGGCTATTGGAAACTTTTGGATGTATGAAAACTTGTTTATGCTGATCTCAATGACGTCATTTACTTTGTTATGCTCTGAATGTGGTTGTTTTTTTTTTTTATACAGATAAAAGGTACGAATCTGCTTTCCAAGCAAACACCAACGAAATAGATGAAACAAACAAATAATTGTGAGACGCATACACATAAGCATAGCACAAGTCGGGCTTTATATATACACACATATTTGTATGTACATATATGAATGTATATCTCGGAAATACATTTACGAAAAAAGGTGTGTAAAGCTTCTTCTCTCTCTATGACCCGTATTTCTTTATAACTAGTGAGCCCGGGTAGTGTTAAAACGCCAAAATTTAATTTGGCATATTAAACAGGTGGCAACCTTCCTCAAATCTAAAAAAAAATTCCAAATGTTTGTCACAGTTACCGCTTATCCGTGTGCCATGGTTGGTTGGTTGGTTTAAGTGGATTGTCACTCAGGTGACAAGCAATTAGCAAGTTTGCCATTTTGATTCCACAACTCGTGCAACCTATAGCCATTTGGCGGCTTTAATAAATTTCAGTACGTCATACAGAGAGAGGCAGCTGTACTCTGAAATATTCTGCAGGAATGGTTTTCCGAGTGTATTTAGCCTCATCCTTGCGAGGGCTGGACACTCGCACAGCAAGTGTTCGACTGTCTCTTTTGAGCCCGGGTCATCGCAGCTGCGAGAGAACCTATTGAAGGGCAGTCCTATCCTTTCGGCATGTACCCCAACGGGCCAGTACCCTGTGCACACTGCAGTAAGTTTGTAGGCATTTGTTTTGCTTATTCCTAAGAGAGCTTTGGTTTTGAGTGGGTCGTAGGACACCCAGAACTGCCGGGCAATTCTGTAGGATCCTGTGCAGTTCCACCTCTGCCTGGCCTTCGAATGATAAAATTCGGTAATTTTTGTCTTAATCTCCCTGAGCGAGGCGCCCATGTCCACCGCGTAGGACATATCCAGTGCGGAGCCGCTTCTTGCTAGTTCGTCCGCTGCCTCGTTTCCGTAGATGCCCCTATGTCCCGGGACCCATATTAGGGTAATTTCGTATTGATCAGAGATATAGGCCAGCTCTCTCCTACGTTCATCCACTAGCTGAGATCTAACAGAGTTAGAGGAAAGTGCCTGAATAGCCGCTTGGCTATCCGAGAGGATGTTCACTTGCGTTCTCGCGGGTACATTGTCTTTGATGTACCTTATTGCCTCCTTAATAGCAAACGTTTCGGCCTGGAAGACGCTTGCATAGTCTGGTAGGCGGAAGGATAATTTTAGGTTATAGTGCTCAATGAAGACCCCAGCACCAACCCCGCATTCCATCTTTGACCCATCCGTAAAGACAGTTAAGCCCTGCAAGTACCCGAAATCTTCCTGATTCCAGTCACTGCGGCTTGGGAATTTCGTGCGGGGTTTGTGGTGAACCCAGGTCTTCGACAGGATATAGTCAGTGGGCAGCGCTTTAATTTCAGACGGTATTGCGTCTAGGATGGAGCCGTGCCCGAACGGTCTTTCCTTCCAGAGCCCCAAGGCACGCAACTGATGGCGCTGTTAGCAGCTGAATTCCCGATGAAGATATCTATAGGTAATAAGTCAAGAAGGACGTTCAAAACGTCCTTCGGACAGGATCTCATTGTGCCTGTTACGCTAGCGGCTGCTGACCTTTGAATTCCGCCTAGCTTTTTAACTACGTAATCCTTAGTAAGGGCTGGCCACCAGACCCATAAGAGATTATGGGTCGGACTATAGCTGTGTACATCCAGTGCACAATTCTTGGTTTCAAACCCCATCTGTTGCCCAACATTCTCTTGGCCGCATAGAGAGCCACCGTGGCCTTCCTAGCACGCTCCTCAATGTTTGGTTTCCAGTTAAGTTTGGGATCCAAAATAACTCCAAGGTATTTCACCTTCATTGACAGATCCAGTTCCGTTCCTCGGAACCTTGGTTTATTAAAATTTGGTAATTTTGTTTTATTTGTGAAAAGCATAAGCCCAGTTTTCTCCGGGTTTACGCTAAGAGAACAGCTTATGGCCCAGGAATCTACTATCTTTAAAGTCCTTTCCATAATTTCACTTATGACCGAAGGAAACTGACCCGATACCAGTATCGCTACATCATCGGCGTAAGCCACCGCTTTGATTCTCTGAGAGTCCAGCTTTACCAGTAGTTTGTTTAAGACCATGAGCCATAGTAACGGTGATAGCACTCCTCCCTGTGGGGTGCCTCTCACTGCATATACGGCCCTGCTTTGGTACCCCAGTATCCCATACTTCATTTAAGTCCGTCCAGCTGTGTCTTAGTGGAGAGAAATCTCGCATGGGTCGGTTTCTCTAATTTTAAATCACCCTGTAAAAAATTTCTAACTTCAAAAACTAAAACGATACTTCACATCTCTTTAATTTGACAACACATTTTTAAAATTCGAAAGAATGGTGCAGGTCTAATGACCTGCATAAAAAACGACATCGCGTATTATATACATATTTACATGGATAGATATGGCTTTTCGAATAGGTGGCAACCCTAATCAATAGTATTTTCAAACACTCTTTCGTGTGGCACTCAGCTTTAAATATATTCAGCCTTATCATGAGATTCATTTTCCCCGAACCGGTTCACTTTTCACTTTTGGTTTCCATGGTTTTACTATGGGCGGATGTCAAATTTTCGGGTGAATTTTTTTTCAGGAGAAACTCAGGATAAGGCAGATTATTTTTCATATCTTGCGTATAAGTTGACTAAATTCGACATTTCAAATTGGTGGCAGCCATTTTCAAAAGCATTTTCAAAATTGAAATCTTTTTCTTGTGACATTAAAATATTTATGTAAGTAAATAATTAAGTCGAATTTGATTTTTCAGATACGTGGCAACCCTCTAAAATATAGTTTAAACGTAAAGTGTTTAATAATTAGTTTAACTGAATAAATATTTTGTATTTAACTTTTTAAACAGGGGCCAACCCTCTTCAAATGCCTCGACAATGTCCGAAATGTTCAAATTAAAGATTTCTTACCACTCTTTCGTTTGCCACCCATATTTTAATATTTTATAAAACATATTTCATAACATTTCATAATTAAAATGGACTTTTCAAACAGGTGGCAACCCTTTTAAAAATATTTTCAAACTAAAACCTTCTTAAGGCTCCTATATTGAGATACATATTTCAACATTTTTTATGCACATTAAATAATTCCAATAATTAATTTAACTGATTAAATAAATGTAAATAATAAATTTAATTGGCTATAAAACTGCATAACTAGAACTTTTCTGAAAATTCTGAATAAAATGTTTACAAGTTTTGGGTGTAATTGTTAAAGTTTGTTTAATTTTTGTACGAAATTTTTTGAATTGATTTTTTTTGCTTTGTTTTTACTATGCAAATCGTGTTACATACATATTTCAATTACCTAGGCCAAGACCTTTAATTTGACACCTCGCCATTCCCTACCTTCTTTTGTCGCTTTTTCGTTGTTACATCGATGGTTGCATTTACTCCCAACCGAATGCAAAGAAGTTTCACTTCAAAAAGTGGTTAAAGCGGAGTACTCAGAACAAACTTGTTTGACAAATCTGTTTGAAGAAGGTTGAGTAATCATTACCTTCCGTTTAGCCAAACTTTATTTCCATTGTATTTTTCGCGAAGTAAAGATGTCTAAATATAATGCGGATGTTGCAATTGCGCTACTGAATTCACCATAAGTGTAACCTGATAACCAGGCAGGTTTGAGTCCCCAAAGATCAATAAACTTTTCGCTTCCGTGTATTCACTAGGGGAGGATGAAAAAAACATCGGCCGAATTTTTTTTTCGGGCGAAACTCACGTTAAGGTTGATTTAGCTTATAATTTTTGAGCATTAAAAATATGCACTTTATGTTGCAATAAAACATCTTTGTGAGAACCTTTAATAAATAGTCTCAAGAAGTATGATTTTTAAGAATTAGTAAAGGCGCTTTAGAAAAAAA
>NW_023458555.1:30335217-30341274 GCF_013731165.1 Rhagoletis pomonella | reverse complement strand
CTTAGCTCAATTTAAAGCCAACACAAGTATTTTACTAAGAAAAAATGTCGACCTTAATGAAACAAGTGTGCAGTACACACCCAAAAAGCAGCAGCAAAGCGTAATCGAATGCACAGAGAATAGGAGTGTAAAGAATGTGAGATATAAAAGTAAGATTGCCTTAAAAATTCAAACCCACAAGTAGTTGTGTAGCACTGCCATTAAAATTCCTAATTTAAATAACTGTCCAAAAAAGAAATGGAAAAATATACATAAATGCATGTAAAATCCCGACTCAAAAGTGGTTGTGTTTAAATTAAGAATCCATATACATATCTACATACGAGTATTTAAGTCTGTACAATACCTACAATGACGTGGCAAATTGGCTGACTATGCAGCTTGGAAAGGCTGACTCTTTTTCTTCTTCAGATATTTCTTTAAATATTTTTCTGCTTTGCTTCGAAAACTGGTTTACATTTCTAAAGCGAACATTGGAAATGTTTGAAATGCGAAAGAGAGACTTGTAAGAAATGTAAGTGAAAGCGCAAGCCGGCATTTAATCATTTGATAAGAAGCTGGTCCTACATACGTAAATGTTGTTGGAAATTTTTGTGCATAGTATATACTACATATGTATGTACATATGTATGTACATATGTATGTACATATATTGAGAGAAAAGCAACTGAAAGTTCCAGCAAATAAAAAAAGTCACACACCGATCAGCATCATAAAACACTCTCGAAAGTTTGTTGGTTTTGAACTAATAAAAAATTGAATAGAATACTAAGTAAGGCGTTAGTGCAGAGGTGTTAAATCAACTGTGCCAAATTCAGAACGCGTTTGAGTGAAGCGTCTATGGTATTCTTTAGATGTTGACACATTCAATTAGCAGTATCAAAATCATCTACAAACACTACAAACTACATACTGACATTCTGCTAATTAAACTTGGGGTAGAATATATAATTATGTATACATACATATGTATGTGCCTGTTTTATGGAAATATTTAAAATATGGCGGGGAACAGGTTAACTCAGTTATTAGGTATCGAGAAATTTCTGCGATTTTATGTTTATTTTCATATAAAGAGACCGCTTATCCAAATTAAATAAATTTGGTATCAAAAGAAAGAGGACTAAAATAACTTTTAAACAGAAACAACGAACGAAGGTTACCGCCTCCGTTTATATTTTGTTTTATAATTTAATACAAAAGAAATTCATATACCTAACCCAAGGTTTGTTCTATGGTAATTAAATAACATTTTTTATTGAAATATTTTTAAATAGGTGGCTTTCCTCGTTTGAACATTTCAGTTTTAAAGCTATTTCTCTTTCATTTGAGCCCTGGTTTTAAGAGTCGTAGATATTTTAGATCTGTCTGGTAAGCCTATACGATTCTGCATAGCTCCACCTCTGTTTGGCTTTGGATTGGTAAATTTCGTTAATTCTGCATTTGATTTTCATAGCAAGGCGCCCATTTATTTATTTCCAGGAGCATAACTTGATAAAATCGGAAATGCAGAGCTGAGCTTTAAATCAATTCAACTCTACTCAATGGCAAAGCTTGACGTTTGGGTACATACATATATATATATATATATATACTTTTTGTTAATTCTATCGTGTACAAATTTTTTTAGTAACCTTTAACTTATTGCAATGATGCATATAGTGCATTTAACATTCCAACACGTTCGGCTGTGAGCGTTAGTTCGCCGGAAAGCCAATGACTCTCTGTACAGATGAATCATCAGCATTGAGATTGTCACAAAAAGTATTATTTTAAAAGTGCTTACTGATTCATATAATAAGGTAAGCTACATAGTATATGTACATATGTATGTATAAGCAATCGCAAACAAATAAGAAATTGCAAAACAAATAATTTGTATATATAAATGTGCATACGTATGTACATATATACATACATACATATGTACGTCATTAAAGTGGAATTAGTTTAATAATTAATTGTTGGAACAAGCGCAAAGCGCTCGATAACAGCTAAATCTTAACTGGGCCAGTGAAAATAAACTAGGCTTTATATTTTGGTATACAGTTTTCCCCGCCTTCTCTCTTTCGATTGAAAATTGCCGACATTTCGCTCTGAAAATAAAATTTTTTATATTGTGCTGTGGCTTGTTGAACTTGTGACTATCAATTTCTGCTTTATTTCGCACATCCGTTGCAATTCTTTTTACAGTAATATTTTATCGCGGTTTATAGACATGCCTTCGTATTTATATGTACATATGTATGTACATATATGCAAATGAATTGCATTTATGTATGTATATAGCAGAAAGCATACATATACATATACATGCATGTATGTACTAAATTATATACGTCTATGTAATATTTGTCGAAGATCATTCGTTCTATGTAGTACATATACACTAAATTATAGCGAGTAGATTTTGTTTCGCAAAATGATCTTGAACAGATGCCGCTCTATTAAAGCTAGCTATCATTCCAGTTTTTATATGTACATATGCGCATACATTAACAGATATAAACTGGTGTACATTTTTACATACATATTTACTATCCATGACTTTATTGTGTTGCTATTTTCCACAATCTGTTTATATGTATGTAAGTAATGTGCATTGTCTTGTTGGCAATTGCAACTAGACAAAAACCTTACATATTCGTATTCGTGATTTTACATAGATGTACATACATATGTCTGTATGTAAAATTTCGCCTTAGTCACAGCGTCTGTTTTAACGCGTACGCAGTTATTTTTTTATTGTTAAGTTTTATTTGTTTAACATTTATCGTGTCTTTTTGACTTATATATTTTCATTATTTTGTTGTTGTTAATGCTGGCGACGAAGATGATGGTTGTGAGTTTGAACGATGATGTCATCAGCTGCTGTTAGAGCGTTTGATTTTAACATAATTCCAAGAAGAGTACATAATTTCAATATTTCAAAATTTATATTTCTTTACCCTTTCATATTAGAAAAACACTTTGAACAAATTTCAAACTAAATATTTACTAAAGAAAAATCATTAAAACATTTTCTAAGTATGCATTTGTTTAACATAAAATTCCAAATAAATTATTCACTTTTATACTAGTTACACTTTCTCCTCCCAGCAGATAATTTTGGTATACTTCTACCCGCATGCCACACATACACATAATTAAAAAAAAAAATAGATATGTATGTACATACATATATAAAACAAACAACTCACACTAAGTGAAAGTTGAAAACTAAACTATTTTTAACAAATTTTCTATTTACCACAAGCGATTGTATGTATGTATGTATAGTATGTATTTATTGTATCACTGCCAAATGTGTACACTCACTGCTTCAACGCCTCAACGTAGACTGAAATGCGCCACTCAATTGCAATTACTTTTATTCCTGCGACCATTGGAAGCGCACAAGGAATGGGTGATCAACTTATTGGGGAGCGTAAAATGTGGCCCAAAAGAGCAAATGCCGGAAAGGCTCTCTAATATAACAACAACTAGCTGCCGGCTTTCTATGTGGCACAAACGCTCAGTTTTAAATATATAAATTACTTCCAATAAAAGGCGGGTCTCGCTAGCGCTCCCATTCTCTTTCATTGTCTTCCAACTACGTGTTTTGTAGGTAGTTTTCATTACACCGGCTATTAAACATTAATCATCTCTATTATTTTTTGTTGCTTAGGCTATTGGAAACTTTTGGATGTTTGAAAACTTGTTTATGTTGATCTCAATGACGTCATTTACTTTGTTATGCTCTGAATGTGGTTGTCTTTTTTTTTGTACAGATAAAAGGAACGAATCTGCTTTCCAAGCCAACGCCAACGAAATAGATGGAACAAACAAATGATTGTGAGACGCATACACATAAGCATAACATAAGTCGGGCTTTATATATACATACATATTTGTATGTATATGAATGTACATATATCTCGGAAATACATTTACGAAAAAAGGTGTGTAAAGCTTCTTCTCTCTCTATGACCCGTATTTCTTTATAACTAGTGAGCCCGTGTGGCGTTAAAACGCCAAAATTGAATTTGACATATTAAACAGGTGGCAACCTTCCTCAAATCTTAAAAAAAATTCCAAATGTTTGTCACAGTTACCGCTTATCCGTGTGCCATATTTCATCTAAGTCCGTCGAGCTGTGTCTAAGGTCGGTGTTATGCAGACAAACTTTTGTTTGCCAAATTAAATGGCGGCTGCTTAGTTTCCTCGGAGGTGGTTATGTCGAGTTTGGCACATGGTTGCACGTTCATTCTGGTTTTCATGGCTATTGCCAACACGAAATGAGAATTTCAGATGTACATAACGCGCACAATTTAAAATTTTTGTATATGACAACGCCGAATTTGCTGCAGTTTCACCAAACAAAATTAGTTTGCTGTGAGAGTCGCCAAACTCGCTCTCTCCGAGTTTGCTACAACAACAATTGCACGCAGTTTGCCAAACAAAATTTCTACATAACACCAACCTAAGTGGAGAGAAATCTCGCATGAGTCGGTTTCTCTAATTTTAAATCACCCTGTACCGATAAAAAAAGTTTTAACTTCAAAACCTAAAACGTTCTTTCACATCTGCAGCCCAAGCTCTTTAATTTGACATCACATTTTTGAAATTCGAAAGAACGGTGCAGATCTGATGACCTTGACTTTTCGAATAGGTGGCAACCCTAATCAATAGTATTTTCAAACACTCTCACTGTGACACTCAGTTTTAAATATATTATTTTTCATATCTTGCGTGTAAGTTGACTAAATTCGACATTTCAAATTGGTGGCGGCCGTTTTCAGAAGCATTTTCGAAACTAAAATCTCTTTCTTGTGACATTGAAATATGTATGTATTTGAATTAAGTAAAGAATTAAGTTGAATTTGATTTTTCAGATACGTGGCAACCCTCTAAAATATAGTTTGAACGTAAAGTGTTTAATAATTAGTTTAACAGATTAAATTTTGTATTAAACTTTTTAAACAGCGGCCAACCCGCTTCAAATGCCTCGACAATGTCCTAAATGTTCAAACTAAAGATTTCTTACCATTCTTTCGTTTGCCACCCATATTTTAATATTTTATGAAACAAATTTCGTAATATTTCATAATTAAAATGGACTTTTCAAACAGGTGGCAACCATTTAAAAATATTTTCAAACTAAAACCTTCTTAAGGCTCCTATATTGAGATACATATTTCAACATTTTTTATGCACATTTAATAATTCCAATAATTAATTTAACTGATTAAATAAATTTAAATAATAAATTTAATGGGCTATAAAACTGCATAACTAGAACTTTTCTAAAAATTCTGAATAAAATGTTTACAAGTTTTGGATGTAATTGTTTAAGTTTGTTGAATTTTTTTTTGTTTTTACTATGCAAATTGTGTTACATACATATCTCAATTACCTAGGCCAAGACCTTTAATTTGACACCTCGCCATTCCCTACCTTCTTTTGTCGCTTTTTCGTTACATCGATGGTTGCATTTACTCCCAACCGAATGCAAAGAAGTTTCACTTCAAAAAGTGCTTAAAGCGGAGTACTCAGAACAAACTTGTTTGACAAATCTGTTTGAAGAAGGTTGAGTAATCATTACCTTCCGTTTAGTCAAACTTTATTTCCATTGCATTTTTCGCGAAGTAAAGATGTCTAAATATAATGCGGATGTTGCAACTGCGCTACTGAATTCACCATAAGTGTAACCTGATAACCAGGCAGGTTTGAATCCCCAAAGATCAATATTGTAAAAAATAGCACTTGTGGAATAGCTTCTTTTATCGCTTACATTTATTTTATATTCAGCTTTATCATGATCTTTATTCTCCCAGAAAGGGTAAACTTTTCGCTTCCGTGTATTCACTAGGGGAGGATGAAAAAAAATCGGCCGAATTTTTTTTCGGGCCAAACTCACGTTAAGGTTGATTTAGCTTATAATTCTTCAGCATTAAAAATATGCACTTTATGTTGCAATAAAACATCTTTGTGAGAACCTTTAATAAATAGCCTCAAGTATGATTTTTAGGAATTAGTAAAGGCGCTTTAGAAAAAAAGGTCTTCTCAAAAGGCCTC
>NW_023458555.1:30326817-30335117 GCF_013731165.1 Rhagoletis pomonella | reverse complement strand
GAAATTTGCGTGACGTAAATTTTAATTTTATTTCTTCCTAGAACATTATCTATCACTAGTTTCTGCTGGTTAGGCGATTTTTTTACGCCAAAAATTTTGCACAAGAGAGCAAAAAAACGCGTGTTTGCTGCTAGTTCCTGTTAGTGAAATTTTTACTGCCAGAAATTACAAAATTTCAGAAATCACAAAAACAGCTGTTGCGGTCATTTGACTATTTCAATTTATTTTTGCCCATAATAATAATAATATAATAGATTGGCGCTTACACATATGTTAGTGTTTGGCCGAGCTTCTCCTCCGACTTGTGGCGTGCGCCTTGATGTTGTCACACAAAGTGGAGGGACCTACAGTTTCACGCCGACTCCGAACGGCGATTGTATTTTTATGAGAAGCTGTTTTTCATGACAGAAATACACTCGGAGCTTTGCCATTGCCTGCCGAGGGACGACCGCTGTTAAGAAAAACCATTTTCTATATTTTTTGCGATGTCGCTTTGACCAGGGTTTGAACCCAAGTGCTGCGGAGTGGAAGCGCGCACTTTTTACCACTGCACCACAGCTGATTTTTGCCCATATTTGATAAAAATTTAGAAATAATGTGAATATAAAGATAAATCGATAATTTATTTAAGATTTATGCGGATTCATCGTTTCAGTTTAGAACTTTTCTTCCATGTGGTTATTGTTGTGGTTCTCTATGTGGGAGAGCAACTGAGAAAAGTTCTGCACGCTTTTGGCTTGTTAACTCAAGGTCAAAACTTTTAAGTTCAGAACCAGAACGATGAGTGCGCCTTTATAGTACTCAAGGTGCTTAAATTTGACACCACCAAGCAGAATGGTAGTTGAATGTTAGTTTGGTTCATTGTTGCGCTCTATGTACCGTTTTGGAACTGGCATAGTACATAAAAGCAATGGGACCTGTATAATTTGTATGTATATTTTATTTTACACTTCAAAATCTAAGTGAAATCCATATTCTTTTCCTTCTACTCATTAGGATGCGTATAACAATTTACCACGTGATGTAAAGGTGACGCACCTTTTGGGCACCATACACAATGGCCAACAATCCGAGGAAGCACGTCAGATGGCTGCGGTACTTTTGCGTCGCCTCTTTACATCGGAATTCACTGAATTTTACAAGGAGGTGAGTACGCGTTATATATACATATGTTATGGACAGCAGAGAAATAATTAAAACAAAAAGAGCAAAGTAATTATTTCATTTAGTAGATAAATTATTTATCTTTATTATGACCATGTATTAAAGTGCTTCAGGATCCAATTACGTTTTTTTTTCTTATAAAAGTATGTATGTGTATGTATGTATGCACCTATGTACATATGTACATATATCGAAACTTATCGAAATGCTTTAAAATATAAAAAGTACACTATCTACATAACTATTTGAAAATACATAATTCACTGAGTTTAAATAAATTAATAAGGTCATGAAAGTCAATAAAAGCTTAAATCCATATAGGTAAGAGCGTGTCACACGTGCCATGCAATTCGCTGTTAAATTGAGAAAGAGAAATTTTATTTCGATGTTTGAACAGCCAGCCAGAAAGACCTTTCTGTCACATTTCAAAAATCAGTTCCAGAAATAAAAGTTGCAAGATGTCACTGCAATAGAGAGAGCACAAATCGATTTCGGAAATATATTTCAACTTGCTCGTGCTGCAATTCGTCTTTCGGAAATAAAAAACCTCTTTCGAAAGACACTTTACATGCAAAGTGTGACTGCTCATATAACTGCTTTTTGAAATTTCTCAATTTGACTGCCTTTTCGAAATATATTGCATTGCCACGTCTGAGACGCTCTATACATTCATATGTACATACAATTTTTTGTCGTGAAATATGTGTGAAATTCCTCAACATTTTAACGATTAAGTTGTACTCTGTTCACGAAATGCTCAAAACATGTTGGCAACATGATGCTTATTTAAATTTGTAGACAAATTTGAAAATCTTTCTTGAAATTAATATTTAAAATGCATTTTGGTAATATTCTAGCAGAAATTGAAGCGGTAAGACGTTCAAACGGTTCTCATTCATATTTGTATGATGCGGCCGGGCATAGAAATTTCCATAAATTTTTACATTATCGGCCATGCCATTCATATACGCATGATGCCCATACTGAGGTATTTTTTAATAAATAGATTTTTAGGATTGAACTATAAAGATATTTTCACCATAATTATTAAAATTGAGCTTTCATTATTATGTTCTTTTGTACTGAAATAAAACTTGTCAGAAAACTTTAAATTTATTATTTTTATTCCTCGATAGCAGTAATATCTTTAAATATTTGCCAAAACTAAGTATTCTCCTATAATCAACAGCTATTGTGCTCTGAAACTTCTATTTACATTTTGTTCTAGTGCTATAAATTTTTGAATAGCCTAGGCTTATAGTTGGATATATACATATATATCTATCTCATACATATATGAATGATGTGGCCTATATGAAAACGCAAGTGCCATTTATACATTTATGAATGCATTTGATTGTCAAGAAACCAAATAGTAAATATCTAACAATTTTTTTCCACACGTTTTGAAACATTACGTAAAATGGCTGGGCACGGAAAGTGTTAATAAATTACATTATTTTAGTATTTAAATTGCATATATCTCTGTGAAATAAGTGTCAAATTCCAGAACATCTCCTCGACAAAAAAGCATGCAACATGTTGCCAACATGCAGTTAGCAACAAATTCTCCAAGAAAATTGCGAATGATTATTATCATAGCTATTTTTTCTTCTTCTATTAAGATGGGTAATTTTTAAAAGTTTGGTAAATATTTTAGTAAGCGTTTAACTAACAGTTGCAATTTTTTGTATGTATATATGTATTTATAAGAATTTCATCTGCCGAAACGGTTTCTCATTACTACTGTAAACAGACCAGGAAAATCCCAGTGGGGAAAATGGGATTGCATTACCTTTTTCTATCAGAAAAAAATTAACAACTACGATTGAACTAAAAGATACATTGCAATGTAAGCGAGATGATGTGTAGTTTTGAAGTCACAAACAAAACAAAAAGCTGGAAAAATAACTCAAGTGGCACGGGTTCTTATTTTTTTCTTAATTCTGTTTATTGTTTCGTACACAAACCAACACAAAAAAGTATGTTTGTGGTGTGTGTCTAGCTAAGGTTCCATTTATACGTTCCGTTGAAGTACTTAATTTTATGTTTTGCTACAAAGCTTGGTAAATTTGTGAACTAAGTAGAGAGCACGGAAAAAATGTGACATCTAAAATTTAAAACACCATTTTATTGAACTTCATGCATAAAAAGTGAGCTTAAGCTCAGAGGTCGAGTGGTTAGAGACCGGCACTACCACTCGGTAGGTCCAGAGTTCAATCCCTGGTCCGAGAAACATCAAAAAAGTGTTTTCTATTAGCAGTAGGCCCTCGGACGGCAAGGGCAACCATCCGAGAATGTTTTTTGCCGTGAAAACAGCTTTCTACTATGCGGAACAGATAAAAAATGTGCTGGATTTTATGGACAAAAATCTAGATATAGCCAACAGCTTTTCCAACAAAACACACAAAAAAATTATGTTAAAAATCAAGGATATTTTGGAGGCACTTCAAACTAGCACTTTATTATACAAAAATTGAATGGGCTATACAACTACATATGTAGATATATACTATTTATATAAAAAATTATGAATAAAAAGTTTTAAATTTTGGTGAAAATGTGTTGAATTTTGTTGATTTTCAGTTATTTTTGACTTAAAGCGTGTTTTTCATATTTTACTGCATAATTTTTCAATATGAAAAAAAGAAATGACTTAAAGAACTGTTGAGAACATTATAGGTTCAAGAAGAGGACATAATAAGTACATATTGTGAATGATTTCCTAAAACGACCAGAAAAAAATTGTGTTTTTATTATAACTATATTTTTCTTGGTAATATTCGAAATTAGTACAGTAGCTTAAAATTTAGAACGTCTAAAGGTCATCATGGCATTAAATTTGTTTAGTTATCTCTAGAAAGTATGCATTTCGAATAATAAAAGATAGGTGATAAGGCGGTTACTTGTTTAACATACAACTGTGGTTCATATAACAGTGCGAAAATACAGCCATGCACAAAATATATGTATGTATGTATGAATGTATATTTTCGTTGAATACATAAACAAACGTAAATTAAGTACATATGTTTTTAAATTTGATTATAATATGTAGCTAAATACTAAAATTTTAAATTGGAACGCAGAACATGTTCTTCATATCTTCCTCCTTTATATCCCATTCTCACAGCTGCCTCAAGAGTCTCAAGCTCAGCTGTTGCAGCAAATTTTGCTAGCCGTACAGCAGGAAGTTACTCCGAATTTGCGTCGCAAAATCTGTGAATTGGTTGCTGAGGTTGCTCGCAGTCTCACTGACGAAGATGGCAATAATCAATGGACCGATATCTTGCAATTTCTTTTCCAATGCGCCAACTCACCATCGGCACAATTGCAAGAGTCCGCATTGCGTATTTTTGCCAGTGTTCCATCAATTTTTGGTAACCAAGAAGCCCAATATCTTGATTTGATCAAGCAAATGCTGGCCAAGAGTTTGGAACCCACAGCTGATGTGGAGGTGCGATTCCAGGCTGTACGTGCTATTGGTGCATTCATACTGCATCACGATAAGGATGGAGAGTCGAGCGTGTTCAAGCACTTTTCGGATTTGTTGCCACGCATGATCATGATCACCGCTGAAAGTATTGAGGCGCAAGACGATCAAAGTTTATTGAAATTACTAATCGATATGACTGAAACATGTCCGAAGTTCTTGCGCCCACAATTGGAGAATATCTTTGAGATGTGCATGAAAGTGTTTGCCACTACAGATGTGGAGGATAGTTGGCGTCATTTGGTTTTGGAAGTAATGGTGTCGCTGTCGGAGAATGCCCCAGCAATGGTACGCAAACGCGCCGAAAAGTATATAGTAACGTTGATACCATTGGTATTGCAAATGATGACCGATTTGGATGAAGATGAAGAATGGGCCACCTCCGATGTGGTTACCGATGACGATAACAGCGACAATAATGTTATTGCCGAATCATCTTTGGATCGCTTGGCTTGTGGTTTGGGTGGCAAAACAGTGTTGCCACATGTCATGAACGCATTGCCGAATATGTTGGGACATAGCGATTGGAAGCAACGCTATGCTGCGCTTATGGCTATTTCGGCCATTGGTGAGGGCTGCCACAAGCAAATGGAGGCAATGCTGGAACAGATTATGGCTGGCGTATTGAATTTCTTGCGCGATCCCCATCCACGCGTACGTTACGCTGCTTGCAATGCCATTGGGCAAATGTCTACAGATTTTGCGCCAACTTTTGAAAAGAAATTCCATGAACAGGTGAGTACAGTCAGAGAATTGAAGGTTTAGTGCCAAACAAGGCTACGTGGTTTTCCTTTTTACGAATGCATAATAATTAAAAATGTAACTCTTTGTTTAATTTCAAGGTCGTACCAGGGTTGTTATCGCTGCTCGACGACGTACAGAATCCACGTGTGCAGGCGCATGCTGGTGCTGCTTTAGTTAACTTCTCCGAAGATTGCCCCAAGCATATATTAACCCGTTATTTGAATGGCATTATGTCCAAGCTTGAGAACATTTTGAATTCGAAATTCAAAGAGCTCGTAGAGAAGGGTAACAAATTGGTGTTGGAGCAAGTCGTCACCACCATTGCTTCAGTGGCCGATACATGCGAGAAAGAATTCGTTACCTACTATGATCGCCTCATGCCATGCTTGAAGTTCATCATTCAAAATGCCAAATCCGAGGATTTGCGGATGCTACGTGGCAAGACTATAGAATGTGTCAGCTTGATTGGTCTGGCTGTAGGCCGTGAGAAATTCATTACTGATGCTGGCGAAGTTATGGACATGTTGTTGAAGACGCACACCGAAGGCGATTTGCCAGATGATGATCCGCAAACATCTTACTTGATTACTGCTTGGGCGCGTATGTGCAAGATTTTGGGTAAACAATTCGAACAATACTTGCCGCTGGTTATGGGCCCGGTAATGCATACGGCAGCTATGAAACCAGAGGTAGCACTACTCGATAATGATGAAGTGGAGGATATTGAAGGTTTGTTGGATTTAAGTTTGATAATTGTATTAGTAGCAGAAGCGATTATAAAAAAAAAATAACGCGGTTAAGTCTTAGTGGAATGAGTCTTAATACAATGTAAAGTGATGTGATGAGGTTATAAGCGATATGAATTGAGGCGATGTGATATGATTTAATGTAAATTGATGCCGTGTGTGTCATCTGTTTGGGATGAGGTGATTTTTATAAGTTGATGTGATGTGAAGTGACTTGATCTTGTGAAGTATGTGATTCGAAATGATGCGGTGTGATATGAAGCGACGTGATGTGCAACGGTGTGATGTGATTTGAAGCAATATAAGACAATGTGATAAGAAATCGGCTATAATCGGTATAAATGAACCTTCCTTTCCTTCCTTTTAAGGCGGAAGCATCGCGCTATGTTCAACCCAAGCCAAGATTTGATGTTAAATAGTTTATAGAATGAATTATAAAAAGAAATGCAAAGAAAATACAATTTTCAAGGCAAAAAAAAAAACCGAATGTACCGCATAATGCATTGAGGCTCCCACTAAACAAGCAATATTTTAATTTAATCTACAGGTGACGTTGATTGGTCATTTATCAATTTGGGTGAACAGCAGAACTTTGCCATCCGCACCGCTGGCATGGAGGAGAAGGCATCTGCCTGTGAGATGTTAGTTTGCTACGCTCGCGAATTGAAGGACGGTTTCGCCGATTATGCCGAAGAAGTCGTGCGTCTAATGGTACCGATGTTGAAGTTCTACTTCCACGATGGCGTGCGTACGGCAGCCGCTGAATCTCTGCCATATTTGTTGGATTGTGCAAAAATTAAGGGTCCACAATATCTGGAGGGTATGTGGCTGTACATTTGTCCGGAATTGTTAAAGGTAATCGGCACGGAACCGGAGGCGGATGTTCAATCAGAATTACTTAATTCTTTGGCTAAATGTATTGAGACTTTGGGTCCAAATTGCTTGAATGACGAGGCAATGAACCAGGTATTGGACATCATTTCCAAATATATGGGCGAACACTTTGAACGTGCTGACAAGCGTTTGCAAGCTCGCACCGAGGAGGACTACGATGATGGTGTCGAAGAGGAGTTGGCCGAACAGGACGACACCGACACATACATACTATCAAAGGTGGTGGACATTTCGCATGCGCTATTCCTCACCAATAAGGCACAATTTTTACCATATTTCGATCGCATTGCACCACATTTTATCAAATTGCTTGAGCCCAACCGCTCATGGTCTGATAGGCAGTGGGGTGTTTGCGCTTTTGACGATGTTATCGGTAAGTGAATTGGCCTCACATTTTTTGTAGTAAAATTTAAATTAAAACACTGGATCGTGCAGAGTTTTGTGGTCCAGCCTGCGCGGCCTACCAACAGATTTTCACACCACCTTTGCTACAATACGTTACCGACAAATCAGCCGAAGTACGTCAAGCAGCCGCATATGGCTGCGGGGTATTGGGACAGGTAAAACCATAATGTTTTATAAAACCATTTATTCGTGCCGTTTTTCGAATATTTGTTTTTGTTTTCAATCTCCAGTTTGGGGGCGAACACTTTGCCGTCACATGTGCTCAGATCATTCCGCTTTTAGTGCAAGTTATATCCGATGCAAAGAGTCGCGAACCCGAAAACGTCAATCCCACAGAAAATGCAATAGCAGCAGTTGCGAAGATCCTGAAATATAACAGCAGCGCCATACAAAATGTCGATGAGATTATCAACCTTTGGTATATCAAACTTTCTCCATTGAGTTTTCTCAAACGTTTGCAGATATTTATATATATATATATAATGCTAATATACTTCGCAGGTTCTCTTGGCTGCCCGTAACTGAGGATGCTGATGAGGCACCGCATATCTACGGATACATGTGTGATCTCATTCAGGCCAATCACCCCATTATACTTGGCAATAACAACAGCAATTTGCCACGCATTGTCTCAATCATAGCACAAGCGTTCGTCACAAAAGTTGTGGCGCCGTTAAACGATGTGGGTACCCGCATGCTGGGTATTGTGAAGCAAGTAGAATCCAACCCAGACGTTTTCCAGGCATGCGCTAGTATTTTGACACCTGAGCAACAGTATGCGCTGCAGGACGCCTATCGGGAGCTGGCTAGTGGTGCAGTGCCAGCAACTGCATAAAAGACAACAACAACAAATA
>NW_023458555.1:30325234-30326717 GCF_013731165.1 Rhagoletis pomonella | reverse complement strand
TAGTGGTGCAGTGCCAGCAACTGCATAAAAGACAACAACAACAAATATAAATTTAACTGTTGCCGCTGCTGCACTCTTATAACACTTAATACACAGTTATGTATGTTTAATTAATATTGAAGCGATAAAAAAGATATATGAGTATAAATAAACACGGGTGATATTGTGATGAATCCACCCACAGTATATAGCATATAGAAGCCCAAAACCACAGCTCCCACATACAGCAACAACACGCGCAACAGACAAACACATCCCAAAGGCAAATATGCTGCTTTAAATATAACACACAAAACGAACTCAAAAGCTAGAGAAGCGGCAAATTTTGCATTCGATGAACCGTAAAAAAATCTACCAATTCACTTATTGCAAACAGAAAGCATAAATACTACATAATTATGTATATGTATGTGTACTACAAAAATATAAATAAATATATATATGCATATATATAAATATATACGTATATTGAGGTCAAATGTTTGGCACTTTTTTCGAGGACAATTAGCTTCTGTTATGGACTTAGAGTCAATAATTTAGTTTTAGTTTTTTTGTGGACTTTGAGCCGTACCAATACTGATAATCTCTTGCAAGTCGGTTTATTAATGCGTCGACTCGGTTGGATTGCCTTTGCGCAACGTCTTTGAAATGAAAACGTATATTATAAACTATAGTTGTTAAATTCAATAAAGTTGGAGACTTTATGGTGGATGGTCATAATTGTCCTAAAGCTAACTTAGCTATTAACAGTTGAACTTTTTGAAGTTGATTTGCTTAGTAGTTGGCACACAAAGCGGAGTGACCTACATTTTTACGCCGACTCCGAACGGCGATTGTATTTTTATAAGAAGCTATTTTTTCATGGCAGAAATACACCCGGAGGTTTGCCATTGCCTGCCGAGGGACGACCGCTGTTAAGAAAAAAACTTTTTTATATTTTTTTTTTTATGATGTTGATGGGGCACTGCTTACCCCTACACCACAGCGGCCGACATGGTTAAAAAAAATTGGCGGGTTTTCAAGAACTATTTTTAAAATACGGGATCCGTACGATAAGTCGAAAATAAAAATGTCGAAATTTAAAAATTTTTTAAATCTGTTTTTGTTATTTTATGGCCTTATAACAATTATATTCAACAGTTTTTATTGAGCTTGAGACCGTTTTTAATGAAAAACTTACTGTAGAATATAATTTTTTAAATCGAAATAATGTTTTACAGAAACGGAAAATGTCGAAATCGTATCCTTTTGAAATGAAGAAAAGATCGAAAAAATCCAAAACGTCGAGAATGTCGAAAAAGTTGAATGTTTGAAAAACGGGTCTGGTACGATATGTCGACAATTTTTTCTCGACATTCTTGATTTTCTAACATTTTTTTCGGTGTTTTTAAGGTCGGCATTTTAAATTTCGACATATCGTACCAGACTTAAATATATTTTTTTATGACAGATGGTTTATTTTGTTAGATTAAACTATTTTTTT
>NW_023458555.1:30323602-30325134 GCF_013731165.1 Rhagoletis pomonella | reverse complement strand
GAAAACAAATTACAAAAAAATAGTTTAATCTAACAAAATAAACCATCACGTGATAAAAAAAATTTATTTTAAGTCTGGTACGATATGTCGAAATTTAAAATGTCGACCCTAAAAACACCGAAAAAAATGTTAGAAAATCAAGAATGTCGAGAAAAAATTGTCGACATATCGTACCAGACCCTTTTTTCAAACATTCAACTTTTTCGACATTCGACGTTTTGGATTTTTTCGATCTTTTCTTCATTTCAAAAGGATACGATTTCGACATTTTCCGTTTCTGTAAAACATTATTTCGATTTAAGAAATTATATTCAACAGTAAGTTTTTCATTAAAAACGGTCTCAAGCTCAATAAAAATTGTTGAATATAATTGTTATAAGGCCATAAAATAACAAAAACAGATTTAAAAAATTTTTAAATTTCGACATTTTTATTTTCGACTTATCGTACGGATCCCATATTTTAAAAATAGTTCTTGAAAAACCGCCTATTTTTTTTAACCATGTCGGCCGCTGTGGTGTAGGGGTAAGCAGTGCCCGCTTCCACTCCGCAACGCCTGGGTTCAAGCCCTGGTTAAAGCAACATCATAAAAAAAAAATATATACGTTTTTTTCTTAACAGCGGTCGTCCCTCGGCAGGCAATGGCAAACCTCCGGGTGTATTTCTGCCATGAAAAATAGGTTCTTATAAAAATACAATCGCCGTTCGGAGTCGACGTAAAACTGTAGGTCCCTCCGCTTTGTGTGCCAACTACTATGCAAATCAACTTCAAAAAGTTCAACTGTTAATAGCTAAGTTAGCTTTAGGACAATTATGACCATCCACCATAAAGTCTCCAACTTTATTGAATTTAACAACTATAGTTTATAATATACGTTTTCATTTCAAAGGCGTTGCGCAAAGGCAATCCAACCGAGTCGACCCATTAATAAACCGACTTGCAAGAGATTATCAGTATTGGTACGGCTCAAAGTCCACAAAAAAACTAAAACTAAATTATTGACTCTAAGTCCATAACAGAAGCTAATTGTCCTCGAAAAAAGTGCCAAACATTTGACCTCAATATACGTATATATTTATATATATGCATATATATATTTATTTATATTTTTGTAGTACACATACATATACATAATTATGTAGTATTTATGATTTCTGTTTGCAATAAGTGAATCGGTAGATTTTTTTTACGGTTCATCGAATGCAAAATTTGCCGCTCCTCTAGCTTTTGAGTTCGTTTTGTTTGTTATATTTAAAGCAGCATATTTGCCTTTGGGATGTGTTTGTCTGTTGCGCGTGTTGTTGCTGTATGTGGGAGCTGTGGTTTTGGGCTTCTATATGCTATATAATGTGGGTGGATTCATCACAATATCACCCGTGTTTATTTATACTCATATATCTTTTTTATCGCTTCAATATTAATTAAACATATATAACTGTGTATTAAGTGTTATAAGAGTGCAGCAGCGGCAACAGTTAAATTTCTATTTGTTGTTGTTGTCTTTTATGCAGTTGCTGGCACTGCACCACTA
>NW_023458555.1:30313785-30323502 GCF_013731165.1 Rhagoletis pomonella | reverse complement strand
TAGATTAAACTATTTTTTTGTAATTTGTTTTCGAAAACTTGTGATAAGATATTTTTAGCAAGGTGTTGAAAATCGTGTTTTTAAATTTTTTTTATTTTTACTTTTTTATTAACTGTACGACTTTTTTCAAACCTGGGGCCAATTCCTGTTCTGTGAAAACGTGAAGGGAAAAAATTTCTATCACTTCATATAAAATTAATAATTTGCGAAAAAGTTTCACTGTGAAACCTTTTTTCCACAAAGTTTTGTGGCTGTGAAAAATAAAAGTTGGGAGTTTTTCTCTAAACCATCATGTTGTGATAAAGAATATCATTGTCTTAAACTCACAATAATTTACTAAATGGATTAGCATTCAATGATCGAGAATCGCTTAAAATGATATAACGACACGATAAAGTGAAAAAATTAAATTTTCACTGACATTGAATTTTTCATTTTCACTTCACAGTTTCTTAGAACCAGAATTGGCCCCCTGCGTATATAAAGTTTCATAAAGTTTATACATCAAGTTTATGTACGCAGGTATGAAAAAACTTGTAACTTTTCCAGTTTTGGTGTTTCCATTCACAAATTTCTACAGCGTACTCCATAAAGTTTGACAACTATTCAGGTAAAAAAAAAAAATAAATAAAAATCGAATATGGTATAGTTAATAAAAAAAAAATTAAAAATAAAAGAATGCAATTTTTAATTAAACTTTTTTTTTATTTTAATCTATCTCATTTTGATACATTAACTTTTTTTCTCCGAAAAATAGTTTATCAAATGTCTCGCCTTTTCTAGATTATGGATATTTATTACTACTCATAAACGCTATAATTTTATATGTGCTTTTTGCGAAAAATTTCCACCTTAAGTGGATGACAGACTTCATCAGGTACTTCTTCGCCCACTGTTATAGACACGTCACCTTGTGGACAAGCGCTTAACGCCACTAAAAGATTCATATCAGCTACAAATTCAATGTAATCACCCTTGCGAGCTGGACTGGGCTTGCAAAAATATTGTTGAGTATCCTGGAAAGAAACATCCATAAACACCATTAAATTGACTTTTTCGCCTACAATATTTAAAAACTCACTCTCGTAAAACCGGTGCACATGAAAATATTCCATACATCATGTACATCTTCCTCCTTCATGCCGCGCTCCTCGACCACTGCTTTGGTCAACGAACTATGGCAACTGCCCACACGTTCTTTGCCGGTGATTAGCTTATAAGTGTAATCATCACAACGCGTACCGATCACATCATGTAATGAACCACCATCCTCATCAATGCCGTAGGCTGCAAGCGAGTCGTAAACGAAAGTGGCCATCGGACGTAAATATGGTAAATTGCTCCACAAGCGATCGTACACTTTCAGATGTGAGCTATGCAGTTGGCGCGTCTTGCCCGAGTAGAAACGTTCTTTGGTATTATCTAAGTTCCACAAATTAACATCGCCCACCTGTGAGCCTTCGCAGACGGTGATGCGACACAAGTCGCCAGTCTGCATTGTCCAGGTGCGCGCGGTGCGCTTTGGCACGATCACTGTCTCGATGAGCTCTCCTTGGAGCGCTTCAAAACGCTTATCGTCGTATTCCTGTTGGTTGACCTGTGCTGAGGCAGGTTTATTGTAACATATCAAGGGGGAGTGTTTGGGAAATGTGCGCGGCTTGAAACCGCGTCCACACCAGCCACCATTGCTTGCCATGTTTTCAAAAGTTTATTTTTCTAGCCTTTTAACTTTTACAGAAATAGTAGTTTATTTTAATAATAAAAATTTAATTACGCAGCTACAGCAAATACGAAGTTAAATGCTATTGAATAGTAGAACTAGGAATGCTAATCAACTGAGATTAGATTGAATTTATAAGCTATTTAGAGAGAGAAAACGTGTTTTGTTTATTCAAACACAAGCAAAGATCGGTATGTACATATGTGAGCTTTTAGAAAGAGCTGCTACTGATAACAGAACGTAATACATATACAAATTGTTCGAGATTTTAAGTCAAACAAAATGCTATTTAGCTGGATAAATCTGGCAAATTTGAATACGCTGCTATTGCAGCCGATTGGTTAGAGCTGTGTACTGCCAGCAGGTCCGAGAAGCATCCCAAAAATAAAAATAAGATATTCTAAAATAACGGTCGCATGCAATGGCAAATCTCCAGGTGTACTACTGTCATAAAAAAATCTACTGTTGTTATTGTAACAGAAAATACATAAATTCCCCTAAAATTTTGGGGAACGATGCTGGGTGAAAAAACTTCTCATGAAAACCAGTTGCCGTTTGGAGGCGGCGTAAAACTGTAGGTTTCTTTATTTGTGTAAAATCAAAAGACCCTCACCGCAAATTGGAACAGAAGCTCGGCCAATGTACAGCATCGTTCACATCAATAGCACCTCCCTTTCAAAGTGATATTGTTTACTAGTTATGTGTATTTATTTATTTTTAAGAATTTTTTATAAAAGTATGTATGTATGTAGATCGCTTGAAAATTCATACCCCGCAAACATATTCTGAGCGTTCAGAATATATGAGTCCGAAAGGTGTCCTAGGTAGGTAAGAAATATGAGTTTCAAAAACAAAAAATGTTTTACTCTTATATGAATCTTTTAGGATTCATATATGAGCCAAGTTATGAGCCAGCACCTTGTGCCAATATAAAAACAATAAAGATTTGAAATTTATTTCTAAACTTGTTTATACAGAAATTGAAAATAATTAGAAAACAAAAAATGAACAAAATTTAGCTTCAGCTGCTGCTATTGAATGCATGTTGGAATGTGTATATGCATGTAAGTATGTATGTATGTTATTTGCAAGGACTTTTTGCGGAATGCCTTTGCAAATATAGTGAGTTGAATAAGACTCAAAGAGCAATCTAAAATAAGAGTCCGAATGTAGCAATTTATGAGGCCGATAAGGGTCTCAGAAAGAGTCATATATGAGGCCAAAACTTGTTTTAAAAGAGTCCAAAATGAGCCGTATATGAGGCCAATAAGAGTCCAATATGACTCATATTGAGGCTCATTTAATGTATGAATTTAAGCTCATATATGTAAGTCGACATTCGTAGGAAGGGAAACACACTCATATCGGACTCTTAAATGAGCTCATTATGAGCGTAATAGCTCCGAAATAGGACTCCTTAAAGACTCATTTATGACTCCAAATGTTTGCTGGGTAGAATCACTGAGAAACGAAAATATGTAGGGTTGTGCGGTTAATCAATTAATGAAACGAGCTGATTAATCTAAACATGATAAGTTAATTAATCAAAGAATAATCAGTTTTGATTAATCAAAGTGATTAATTTGTCGATTAGTTATATTTTGATTTATCAGAATTTGATCAATTTTGTTATATGATATGATGATGATAACCTGCTTATGCTAAATATATTTTTTTTAATAGAAAAAATTTATAGACATGCATATCGCTACCTTAATTCACAAAGGCTCTGACCAAAACTATTCAAAACTGCGCTTTTCACAGATTTTGGTAGGATATATTAAACTACACCTTTAATAAAAATTTTAACGAGCAAGTAAAGAAAACAACGTAGTTACATGCCACTTTTTAAAAAACCCTGCCTATTTTTGATATTCTTTTTATATGTTACGTTTTTTGCTTTTGCAAAATAAAAAAAAAGTTGGTTAAGGCGTTTGTGAATTATGGTAACGATATGTGTATGTTCATTTCAAGCAGCAGCATAGTAACGTGTTGGTTTGGCGTTGAATTTTTTAATAAGAAAAAATCTTGTATTATATTATGAAAAATTAATTTTCTTCGTAAAAAAGTAGAAGAAATTAAAAAATTTACTCAGATTTCAATTAATTTGTTACGAGTACACGGTAATTACCCAGGATCACATTTTTGTGATTAATTTAAAAATTATTCAATTGATTAATCGCACATCCCTTATTTTCAATTAAAATACAGTTCATTCTCTAACAAAACCCATATAAACTGAAGCTTACAATTTTGTATAGAACTAAAAAAATTTAAAATTATTAAAAATAAATACACAAAAGTGGCATCAATATCATTTTGAAAGGCGGGTGCTAATGATATGACCGATACTGTATGTACTTATTCCGCCGCCCTCGTAGATATTTATATATGTACATATATTGTAGTTTCTACATACATAAATAACAGGTTTAAAATCAAGCGCTCAGTGAGCGAATCAAGACTTTATCGGGAATGCAATAATGATATCTTATTGTGAAATCTGAAGCGTCGATATGCGAGACATGAATAGAATACTCAGTGGCAATAAACTAATGAGATAAGTTCGAGCGAAATCGAACTGCATACATAAGTATAGTATTATATACCCGGCACATGCATTGTATCGATTTTTTCATGTTTCTGAAAATAACCGTTACATATATGATATTTACAGGGGGACGGGATGTGCGAAGCGTTATTGAAATAGGATAGTGGCCTTGTGGCCTTATAAGAATGTTGTTGAAAGACCGTTTTTCATCAAATAGCATATCTGCCATTACGATTTCAAGGATATTTTGCCGGTACATCTTGGCCCAAGTCTTCACAGTATTTCTAAAATCAAATTCAAAATATTAATGATGTACTGGACTGTGTAAGTGCTTGTGTGTAAAGCAAAGGGGTTTTAAACTGATTTATATACAGTAAAATGTTTACAGCAGAATATCAAAACGGTGTAAAAACTATTCACTTGCAAATTTTTACTACTTTTGTGTTCAATAACTTTTTCTGCTAGTTTTCTCTTCTCAATTTTACGCTCTATTTTGCTTTTACGCTCTTGCTGCAATGTTTAACTGGAGAAGATACTATACAAACCTAATAAAAATTACGATATCTGGGCGCGTCGGCCCTGCCCTTAATCCGGAGCTATATATAACTTATAACTGTTACGGTCTCTGATATAAATTAACCATGGCTACATTCTTTAACACCTCTGTATTTTGTTCTTATAAAAGTTTGGAGTAACTTAAGTAGAAAAAATTGATAGGGGAGAATTAACAAATAAAAACAATTATATTTTGTGAATTATCGCCAAATGTATAAATAGAAAGACAAATAAAAACTACAAGTTTCATACGCGCTGGACTGGGCTTGCAGAGGTATTGCTGTGTATCCTGCAAAGAAATTACGAACAAATTCATTAAGATTGAAGACATTACTCATACGACATGTAAGTACTATTTACCTAACCTAAATGTTTACACATATACAAGTACATATGTACATAAGGGTGTTACATGACCGGACGTAAGCAATTCGTTGTTCGTTTAATTTGACGTGACATATCGGGCGTGACCGATGTTTTCCCCATACTATTTTTACTAGTAATACATAAATATATCGTCGTTTAAAGTGCAAAACCGCGTATCAACAAAATGCAAAACCGCGTTTCAGCAAAATGCAAAACCGCGGGTACCCTCGCGGACGGTTATGCGACACAAGTCACCAGCCTGCATTGTCCAGGTGCGGGCGGTGCGCTTTGGCACGATCACTGTCTCTACGAGATCACCTGCGTGCGCTTCCTGTCGTTTATTTGCGTATGCTGCGGGATTTACCTGCGCCGAGGCGGGCTTATTGTAGCAGATCATTGGCTTATACTGTTTGAAAATGCGTTTCCCGTTTGAAGTGCCCACCATTTTAGTATATATTTTTTTTAATAATAATTACAGCTATTTTTGTATGTAAGTATGTTATGTGCTAATATTTTTTTTATATTTATTTTAGCCCGAAACTACCGTATTTGAAAGTTCAGTTACGCCTCTGAATGGCCCTTAACATGAAAGGTCTGTATTTATACCCTGTTTAGGTACAATGCCGTTGTGTATTTTCCCGGATTTATGTAGTTCAACATGAGAGTATTTATAAACCTACATACATACTGATAACAGTGTAGGTGAGCGTCGCCAATCATTGTATGTACTTGAGACAAATTGCGCTCTACCTAATATGTAATAGAAGAGTGGACACGTGAGGGGACCAATATAGTTCTCATTGAGCTATATATGTATCGGTAGGTATATGAGCATTTAGTTTCTACATATGATCACCATCACTGCCAAAGCCCCTATTTGGAAAATTTAAAATTTGAAATTGTACGGCTGCGGCAAGAAGTTTTTGAACTTTACAAACTACATATCTGGGAACAATATAGATAAATATTTAAAAGGACAATGATGATGAATATGTAGACTAGACCGCACCAACTTACAAGAAAACAAAAAAAAGTTCACCGCACATGACTGATTCTACATTGTGTAATTGCGCAACACAATTAAAAAAAAAATAATAGTTCTTTTTTGCCAGACCACTTAAAGACGCCATTCTGGCACCTACCCACCAGATTTCAGTTCTAATCACCCTAACGTACGACACTAATTTCAGTAAATTAAAGCTCACCAAAAATCTTTAAACCTTTTCTAAGCAAGTATTTCGATTATGACTGTGTTCAGAAATGCATCAAGCCAAGCATCAGTCTCTTTTATTTCAAAACTATAATTGATGGAAATTCCTTATTTACGCAACTAAGTTACAATTCGGGATTTAGCCGTGGTTGCGCATATTGGACATTTCCATTAATTAATGCTTAGAAATAAAGAGACTGATGCTTTGGCCTGATGCATTTCTGAACACACCCTATTCCGATAGAATTCGAATTTTTTTTTGTTGGCCGAAGGTATGTATGTGTGTACATTATGGTGGGCCTTACAAAATCAAATGAAAGTCGTCGTGTCACAAAGGGGTCAAAGGCCAGATGCCTCTAAGGACTCAAAAAATTAAAACTATTATTTTGTTTTTTTTTCATCTAAAACCCAAAATCGATACTATCAAAGTCGAAGATATCACATATAAATTTTAGACCCGATTGGAGTCGGTTAATACGTCTTCATAGGGTAATCTGAACTTTGACTCCTGTGCGACACGCCTTAACCGACTCCAATAGGGATCAAAAATTATATGTGATATCTTCGACTATAGTAGCACCGGAGTATGGGTTGAGGCTTGCTTGGAAATCTGATGTAAAGCTTTACTTCCTACATTTAAGGACCACTCCTATGTACATACATACATATGTAGGTGTCACCGAAAAATGGGAAAGCGCGACCTCTAGACCGACGGCCGCTGTGGTGTAGTGGGTGGCAGTGCGCGCTACCATTCCGCAGGGCCTGGGTTCGAGCCCAGTTTCCGACTAACTTCAAAAAATTAAAAAAACAAAAGTTTTTTCCAATAGTGGCAGCTTCTCGCCGTTCGAAGTCGGCGTAAAACTGTAGGCCCCGCCCCCCTTTGTGTGATAACATCAAGGCGCACGTCACAAAACGGATGAGAAGCTTGAGCTCGGGTTACTATGCTTGCGTATTCTGACGAACTTTTTTTCTGACGATTTCGCAGCAATAAAAAAATACGTGTTTGTTTGTTTGGTTTTTTTTTGTGCACAATAACCGTAGCCTTAGCTAAACACTAACATATTAGGAGTATTCGCTATGCAACTGCCAGTAAGAATTAGCCAGTAACAAAATTCAGAGAACAAGGTACCTTACTCTCCCAAAGAGAGGAACTTACCAAGTTTTGCGCGAACAGGAATTAGCAAACATTAGCAAGCTTCACTGCCAGCTGGCGTCCACGGTTGCATTTCGAGCATAAACGAATATTTATATTTATTGTTCATTTTTAAATTTAACGAACTCGTTGATTCTAAACTAAACAAAATTCTCGACTTTCTCGAAATTATAACTGTAAACAATGACGTGGGTATCAAGGCGCGAATGCGCTGACAGTAGAAACTTCGTCTTGTCTTCGTTGACCACCAGATTCAATCGCTTTGCTCCCTTATCCAACGTGAAAAATTCAGAACAGACTTCGCGGTATTTGTTACCGATGATGTCGATATCATCGGTAATCCCGAACAATTGCACGCTCTTGTAAAAAATGGTTCCTGAGCGGTTCAGTTGTGCAGCTCTTATTATCTTTTCCAACATCAGATTTAAAAAATCGCATGTCTGAAACCCCGTTTGGTAGAAAATGGCTCGGAGAGGTCTTTCCCAATTCTTACGGAGCTGGTGGTATTGCTCAACGACATTTTACGCAACCGCAACAGTTTCAGGGGATGCCAAATGCAGACATCTCGGCGTATAGGCAACTTATTTAGGGCTGTCGAAAACGGATTTGAAATAGACAAATAAATGGTAAGTGTCGATCCTTTTCTCCAGGGTCTTTTCTAAGATTTGGCTAAAGGTGAATACCTTTTCAGTTCTATGGGCTGAAGTCTTTAACACAATAAGCTCGATAAGATCTTGTAACCTATGCTTAGAAGGCTAATGCTGCGGTAGATAGCGCGAATGGCGGGGTCGCGTGTCTTGTGGATTGGGCAGAGGACCTTATCAGTTCCTCGCCGACGAATAGCTCGGCTGGCAGGCCGTCAGCTCCAGCAATTCCGTTATTTTTCATCCGCATAATCGCTATTCGTCATAGTCAGAACATCGACTCCATCGTCGTCGACTGTGGGCTCGGGCTCGTCTTCTCTAAAACTGTCTGTGCTGGCTTCCAAAACTCACAGTGGCAACTGGACCTAGCAAAGGGTACCCTTGGGTATTTGCACACTTATTTTGGTTTATTACATGAAAACGCGCGATTGAAATATTTCAACTCACATGTGTAGTTAAATGACAAGTTTTAATTTAGTAATAATATTTAAATTTCCGGAGCACTAGTTTATTAATAATGTGGCTTCCAAAATTCACAGTGGCAACTGATTTAAAACTTTAAACTGATTAAAACCGATTTGAAATTTCCGCGCACTAATTTATTAACAACTTTAATCAGAAATACTCTTTTATGTGAAACACACTTTTATGTGTAAAACACGCAAATTAAATGGCGGGAGTTGAGCTGTCAAAATAACTTCCTTAGCTGTAGCTTAACTTAGCTGTCAAAATAATTTTCTGCTCCTGAATTTTCGGGGAAAATGCTGCTCCTTGGCAGTTTCGAATAGGAGGATTTTATTCCCGAGAAAAGTAAAATCCGCGAGAAATGAAATCCTCGGGAATATTCAGAAATGGGCTGATTTTGACAGTTCACACCGCACAAGTAAAATCAAAATACATGTAAATTTTTGTTTTTGTATATTAATTCGCCTTGGTAAAAATTTTCCAGTAAAAAATTTGCAGCTTTCCCTCCCAAAAAACTGACATTTGCTCTCTCTCAATTTCCTCTACTTTTGAAAATCATTTGCTACATGAGAACGTATATTGACACGCTCTAACCGCAACAGTTCGGAACAATTATTTGAAATAGAACACTTAAAATTTTCTTTTAAACTTTCCAACACTGTTTTCGCGCGATCAGCTGACCAGCCGAAACAAAGCAAAAAATGAAACAAAACAAATTCACCGGTAATTGCAATTTTTACAACTGTCGATACAAAGTGAAGTTGACCGGCATTTGTAAATTGTTTATATGAATTCTAAGGAATTTTCAAACCACCAATGGAACACGGCATTACAAAGTATCAATTTTAAATTGGATAGTAGGTAACGTATTCAAACCGCAAACAACTACCTTGGGGAGAAAACTGCGGCATACCTAGTACCATTGCGATATAAATTCTTGCCAGACAACCTTCCGGCAAAGTAAGGCCACAAACACGTATCACGTATTATGTTTAAGACAACTTGCTTTGATATATGGCGTCAAGAGAAAGAAATGCCCCGGCTTATCACACT
>NW_023458555.1:30300428-30313685 GCF_013731165.1 Rhagoletis pomonella | reverse complement strand
TTTTTTTGTAATTTGTTTTCGAAAACTTGTGATAAAATATTTTTAGCAAGGTACCAGACTTAAAATATATTTTTTTTATGACGAGATGGTTTATTTTGTTAGATTAAACTATTTTTTTGTAATTGGTTTTCGAAAACTTGTGATAAGATATTTTTAGCAATGTGTTAAAAATCGTGTTCTTTAATTTTTTACCTTTTTATTAACTATACGACTTTTCATACCTGGGGGCAATTTCTGTTCTGTGAAAACGTGAAGGGAAAACATTTTTCATCACTTCACATAAAATTAATAATTTGCGAAAAAATTTTCCCCGTGAAAACTTTTCCACAAAGCTTTGTGGCTGTGAAAAATAAAAGTTTGCAAAAAAATTGAAAAAGATACTTCTCCGTGGGCTCAAAATTTCGGGATTTTTTTTTTGATTTACGAATACCATTACTTAATAAAAAGTTGGTGTCATCTTTTTCTCGATAAAGAATGTAAAAAAATATATTTCACCCCCAAAAAAATATTGAGGGGTAAATATTGTATGGAATGACCTATGTATATATGTAGCTACTGTGGAATTTATACTAGATAAATCAAAGAGATGTGAAAATGAGAGGAGATTGTCGCCACTATTCTATTCTTCGCTTTTTGGCAATTGTATGCCCAGTGGGGAAGAAAAACGACTCGCCTTTTCCAGATTATGGATATTTATTACTACTCATAAACGCTATAATTTTATATGTGCTTTTTGCGAAAAATTTCCACCTTAAGTGGATGACAGACTTCATCAGGTACTTCTTCGCCCACTGTTATAGACACGTCACCTTGTGGACAAGCGCTTAATGCCACTAAAAGATTCATATCAGCTACAAATTCAATGTAATCACCCTTGCGAGCTGGACTGGGCTTGCAAAAATATTGTTGAGTATCCTGGAAAGAAACACCCATAAACACCATTAAATTGACTTTTTCACCTACAATTTTTAAAAACTCACTCTCGTGAAACCAGTGCACATGAAAATGTTCCATACATCATGCACATCTTCCTCCTTCATGCCGCGCTCCTCGACCACTGCTTTAGTCAACGAACTATGGCAACTGCCCACACGTTCTTTGCCGGTGATTAGCTTATAAGTGTAATCATCACAACGCGTACCGATCACATCATGTAATGAACCACCATCCTCATCAATGCCGTATGCTGCAAGCGAATCGTAAACGAAAGTGGCCATCGGACGTAAATATGGTAAATTGCTCCACAAGCGATCGTACACTTTCAGATGTGAGCTATGTAGTTGGCGCGTCTTGCCCGAGTAGAAACGTTCCTTGGTATTATCTAAGTTCCACAAATTAACATCGCCCACCTGTGAGCCTTCGCAGACGGTGATGCGACACAAGTCGCCAGTCTGCATTGTCCAGGTGCGCGCGGTGCGCTTTGGCACGATCACTGTCTCGATGAGCTCTCCTTGGAGCGCTTCAAAACGCTTATCGTCGTATTCCTGTTGGTTGACCTGTGCTGAGGCAGGTTTGTTGTAGCATATCAAGGGGGAGTGTTTGGGAAATGTGCGCGGTTTGAAACCATTGCTTGCCATGTTTTAAAATTATTATTTTCTGGCCTTTTAACTTTTCCAGAAATAGTAGTTTATTTTAATAATAAAAATTTAATTACGCAGCTACAGGAAATACGAAGTTAAATGCTATTGAATAGTAGAACTAGGAATGCTAATCAACTGAGATTAGATTGAATTTATAAGCTATTTAGAGAGAGAAAACGTGTTTTGTTTATTCAAACACAAGCAAAGATCGGTATGTACATATGTGAGCTTTTAGAAAGAGCTGCTACTGATAACAGAACGTAATACATATACAAATTGTTCGAGATTTTAAGTCAAACAAAATGCTATTTAGCTGGATAAATCTGGCAAATTTGAATACGCTGCCACTGCAGCCGATTGGTTAGAGATGTGTACTGCCAGCAGGTCCGAGAAGCATCCCAAAAATAAAAATAAGATATTCTAAAATAACGGTCGCATGCAATGGCAAATCTCCAGGTGTACTACTGTTATAAAAAAATCTACTGTTATAAAAAAATCTACTGTTGTTATTGTAACGAGAAAATACATAAATTCCCTTAAAATTTTGGGGAACGATGCTGGGTGAAAAAACTTCTCATGAAAACCAGTTGCCCTAACCACAAATTGGAACAGAAGCTCGGCCAATGTACAGCATCGTTCACATCAATAGCACCTCCCTTTCAAAGTGATATTGTTTACTAGTTATGTGTATTTATTTGTTTTTAAGAATTTTAGAATTAGATCGCTTGAAAATTCATAGAATCACTGAGAAACCAAAAAAAAATATGTAGGGTTGTGCGGTTAATCAATTAATGAAACGAGCTGATTAATCGAAACCTGATAAGTTAATTAATCAAAGAATAATCAGTTTGTATTAATCAAAGTGATTAATTTGTCGATTAATTATATTTTGATTCATCAGAATTTGTTCAATTTTGTTAATCAGTAAGCTAATTAATCATAACCTGCTTAATCAAAAACCTGAATAATTGCTGCTATATATTTTTTAATAGAAAAAATCTATAGACATGCATATCGTTACCTTAATTCACAAAGGCTCTGACCAAAATCAAAACTGCGTTTTTCACAGATTTTGGTAGGATATAATAAACTACAAATTTAATAAAAATTTTAAAGAGCAAGTTAAGAAAACAACGCAGTTACATGCCACTTTTTAAAAAACCCTGCCTATTTTTGATATTCTTTTTATATGTTATGGTTTTTTCTTTTGCAAAATAAAAAAAAAAAATTTTGGTTAAGGCGTTTGTGAATTATGGTAACGATATGTATATGTTTATTTCAAGCAGGAGTATAGTAACGTGTTCGATTGGCGTTGTATTTTTTTAATAAGAAAAATATTGTATTATAAATAATTCATTTGCTTCCTAGAAAAGTCGAAAACATTAGCAAATTTACTCAGATTTCAATTAATTTGTTAGGAGTACACAGTAATTACCCAGGATCACATTTTTGTGATTAATTTAAAAATTATTCAATTGATTAATCGCACATCTCTTATTTTCAATTAAAATACAGTTCATTCTCTAGCAAAACCGATTTAAACTGAAGTTTACAATTTTGTAGAGAACTAAAAAAGTTTTAAATTATTAAAAATAAATACACAAAAGTGGCATCAATATAATTTCGAAAGGGGGGGGCGATGTTAATGATATGACCGATACTGTATGTACATATTCCGCCACCCTCGTAGATATTTATATATGTAGATATATTGTAGTTTCTAGTAGAAAAACTTTCTACGGGTTTTGATTCCCATACATACATAAATAACAGGTTTAAAATCAAGCGCGCAGTGAGCGAATCAAGGCTTTATTGGAAATGCAACAATGAGATCTTATTGTGAAATCTGAAGCGTCGATATGCGAGACATGAATAGAATACTCAATGGCAATAAACTAATGAGATAAGTTCGAGCGAAATCGAACTGCATACATAAGTATAGTATTATATACCCGGCACATGCATTGTATCGATTTTTTCATATTTCTGAAAATTACCGTTACATATATGATATTTACAGGGGGACAGGGTGTGCGAAGCGTTACTGAAATAGGAAAGTGGCATTGTGGCCTTGTAAGAATGTTGTTGAAAGATTAGGGGTATTCTCGAAGTCTTGCACGATGCACGGATTGCACGAAATGCAAAAATACTATTCCAAATTTCGAAGAGTACGAGAACACCCCATTGCAAAGTGGTAGCATGCATGGGGAGCAAGCAGCGAAATTATGTATCAAATACAATAACAAGAGACAGCAAAAAAAAATTAAGTGAGCGAGATGAGAGGAATGAGAGAAATATGTAGCAATTCCAACAACAAAACAACTAGCACAGGGTCGCTATTATCTTGCTATGCTATTTTGCAAAATATATACATGGGTTTCGACGTTGCATATTTTGCAGCGATAGGAAATGTTGTTTCCCATGAATTTTCTTGTTGTGTGTTTGCAATTTATGCAATCCGTGCAATCCGTGCTACGTGCAATGGCTTTGCAAGATTTGGAGAATACCCCTACTGTTTTTCATCAAATAGCATATCTGCCATTACGATTTCAAGGATATTTTGCCGGTACATCTTGGCCCAAGTCTTCACAGTATTTCTGCACAACAATTACCACTTAGGTGGTATTTACTCCCAGCCATAGCGTAACTCAGGCAGCATGATGATCTCGTTGTGACCTTCCAACAGATTTTTTCTTTAGATATTCTGGCATAAACTTTTGCAATTTTTTCTATTAACAATTTCGTAAAGTTTAACAATAGGTTTGTATAGTATCCCATAGTCAGTACTAATTTGTACTGGAACCTGCAAATTTTCACTGGAAAAGTGTATATTCGGGCGGGTTCTGCAATTCACTTCCGAGTGAATTTCAACCCCTGCCAATTTGAATTCAAAGCGAGTTTGATTGAAATTCACTCGAAAGTGAATTGCAGAACCAGACTGGATAACCCAAAAAATTTGCAAGAGAGCACTGAATCGAGAGCGTAACAATACGGGAGAGCTGCAAATTCTTGTTAGTGAATTTTTACTAGCAGAAATTAGCTAGCAGAAGAAGAAGATGCATAAATGTAAAGAGTCGCCATTTGTTGAATTGGTTTATCACAAACAAAAGTGAAATGGGTGGAAATCAAAATATTAATGATGTACTGGACTGTGTAAGTGCTTGTGTGTAAAGCAAATGGTTTTTAAACTGATTTATATATAGTAAAATGTTTACAGCAGAATATCAAAACGGTGCAACAACTATTCACTTGCCAGTTTTTACTACTTCTGTGTTCAATAACCGTTTCTGCTAGTTTTCTCTTCTCAATTTTACGCTCTATTTTGCTTTTACGCTCTCGCTGCAATGTTTTACTGGAAAAGTTACTATACAAACCTAATAAAAATTACGATATGTGGGCATGTCGGCCCTGTCCTTAATCCGGAGCTATATATAACTTATAACTGTTACGGTACCTGATATAAATTAACGATGGCTGCATTCTTTAACACCTCGGTCTTTTGTTCTAATAAAAGTTTGGAGTAACTTATGTAGAAAAAATTAACAACTAAAAGCAATTATATTTTGTGAATTATCGCCAAATGTATAAATAGAAAGACAAATAAAAACTACAAGTTTCATACGCGCTGGACTGGGCTTGCAGAGGTATTGCTGTGTCTCCTGCAAAGAAATTGCGAACAAATTCATTAAGATTGAAGACATTACTCATACGACATGTAAGTACTATTTACCTAAATGTTTACACATATACAAGTATATACATATGTACATAAGAGTGTTTCCATGATGTCGGACGTGACCGGACGTAAGCAATTCGTTGACAGATTTTTTCCCCATACTATTTTTACTAGTAATACATAAATATATCGTCGTTTAAAGTGCAAAATCGCGTATCAACAAAATGCAAAACCGCGTATCAGCAAAATGCAAAACCGCGTATGTAAAGTTGTAGAAATTATTTTCTAGAGCAAAAAACACTCATATTTCAAAATGGTTCTCGTTTTTATAAAGCAATCGCATTTCTGGCTAGTATATTTCAGGACGAATGGATAAGGATTGAGCCAAGAGCTTGTGTGAGCAAATCCAATTTTTGGCAGCCAATGTCAGTTACGCGGTTTTGCAGAATGACGATTCGCGGTTTTGTACGTTAAACGACGATATGTATGTACATAGTAGTTGCGATCCCGTACGAGTCCGGACTAGTCAGAAATAGTCAGAATCAGTCAGATTTTACTGGATATCGATCCCATACTCGGTTCTCTGACTATTGAGAGGACAAAAAAGAGAGTAAATACGGTTCTCTCTCTGTCAGAAGTTACCAGTTTTAGTCCGCTGGTAAATTCTGGTAGATGTGTCAAACGATCAGCTGTAGTGTGTTTGGCAACCAAATTGTAAACAAAAGAAAAGTGCACTCTGCTAATTCATGTTGAAAAGTATTTAATTACTTGGTTAAGTGGATTCTAATGAATTTGAAAGTATTTTTGGTTATTTACATGTGTGAGCTGAGTGTGTTTACATACAAAATAAGCAAAAATTTACAACCAAAATTTGGAGGTTATGTTGAAGTTGACAGAAGTTACCATTTTTTACTAGAAAGCGATCCCGTACTTTTCATTGTTACTCTCTCGCTCTGAGCGAATTTTTATTTTTTGACAGTTTTACTAGTCCGAGACCGAGGAATACGGGATTGCACCTAATATGTAATAGAAGAGTGGACACGTTAGGGGACCAATATAGTTCTCATTGAGCTATATATGTATAGGTAGGTATATGAGCATTAAGTTTCTACATATGATCACCATCACTGCAAAAGCCCCTATTTGGAAAATTTAAAATTTGAAATTGTACGGCTGAGGCAAGAAGTTTTTGAACTTTACAAACTACATATCTGGGAACAATATAGATAAATATTTAAAAGGACAATGATGATGAATATGTAGACTAGACCGCACCAAATTACAAGAAAACAAAAAAAAGTTCACCGTACATGACTGATTCTACATTGTGTAATTGTGCAACACAATAAAAAAAAATAATAGTTTTTTTTTTGCCAAACCACTTAAAGACGCCATTCTGGCTCCCCACCAGATCTCAGTTCTAATCACCCTAACGTACGACACTAATTTCAGTAAATTAAAGCTCACCAAAAATCTTTAAACCTTTTCTAAGCAAGTATTTTGATTATGACTGTGTTCAGAAATGCATCTAGCCAAAGCATCAGTCTCTTTTATTTCAAAACTATAATGGATGGAAATTCCTTATTTACGCAACTAAGTTACAATTCGGCATTTAGCCGTGGTTGCTCATATTGGACATTTCCATTAATTAATGTTTAGAAATAAAGAGACTGATGCTTTGGCCTGATGCATTTCTGAACACACCCTATTCCGATAGAAGAATTTGATTTTTTTTTGCCGAAGGTATGTATGTGTGTACATTAGGGCGGTCCTTACAAAATCAAATGAAAGTCGTCGTGTCGCAAAGGGGCCAAAGGCCAGATGCCTCTAAGGACTCAAAAAATTAAAACTATTATTTTGTTTTTTTCATCTAAAACCCAAAATCGATACTACCAAAGTCGAAGATATCACATATAAATTTTAGACCCGATTGGAGTCGTTAATACGTCTTCATAGGGTAATCTGAACCAGATCCAATCGCTTTGCTCCCTTATCCAACGTGAAAAATTCAGAACAGACTGCGCGGTATTTGTTACCGATGATGTCGATATCATCGGCAATCCCCAACAATTGCATGCAGCTCTTATTATCTTTTCCAACATCAGATTTAAAAAATCACATGTCTGAAACCCCGTTTGGTAGAAAATGGCTCGGAGAGGTCTTTCCCAATTCTTACGGAGCTGGTGGTATTGCTCAACGACATTTTACGCAACCGCATCAGTTTCAGGGGATGCCATGCAGACATCACGGCATATAGGCAACTTATTTAGTGCTATTTTAGTGCAGGGTCTTTTCTAAGATTTGGCTAAAGGTGAATACCTTTTCAGTTCTATGGGCTGAAGTCTTTAACACAACAAGCTCGATAAGATCTTGTAACCTATGCTTAGAAGGCTAATGCTGCGGTAGATAGCGCGAATGGCGGGGTCGCATGTCTTGTGGATTGGGCAGAGGACCTTATCAGTTCCTCGCAGCAATTTCGTTATTTTTCATCCGCATAATCGCTATTCGCACCTCGTCATAGTCAGAACATCGACTCCATCGTCGTCGGCTGTGGGCTCGGGCTCGTCTTCTCTACAACTGTCTGTGTTGGCTTCCAAAACTGGGCCTAGCAAAGGGTACCCTTGGGTATTTGCACACTTATTTTGGTTTATTACATGAAAACGTGCGATTGAAATCAACTCACATGTGCAGTTAAATGACTAAGTTTTAATTGAGTACTAATATTTAAATTTCCGGAGCACTAGTTTATTAATAATGTGGCTTCCAAAATTCACAGTGGCAACTGATTTAAAACTTTAAACTGATTAAAACAGATTTGAAATTTCCGCGCACTAATTTATTAACAACTTTAATCTGCAATACTCTTTTATGTGAATACACACTTTTATGTGTAAAACACACAAATTAAATGGCGGGAGTTGAGCTGTCAAAATAACCTCCTTAGCTGTAGCTTAACTTAGCTGTCAAAATAATTTTCTGCTCCCGAATTTTCGGGGAAAATGCTGCTCCCTGGCAGTTTCGAATAGGAGGATTTTATTCTCGAGAAAAGTAAAATCCGCGAGAAATGAAAACCTCGGGAATATTCAGAATTGGGCTGATTTTGACAGTTCACACCGCACAAGTAAAATCAAAATACATGTAAATTTTTGTTTTTGTATATTAATTCGCCTTGGTAAAAATTTTCCAGTAAAAAATTTGCAGCTTTCCCTCCCAAAGAACTGACATTTGCTCTCTCTCAATTTCCTCTACTTTTGAAAATCAATTGCTACATGAGATATTGACACGCTCTAACCGCAACAGTTCGGAACAATTATTTGAAATAGAACACTTAAAATTTTCTTTTAAATTTTCCAACACTGTTTTTGCGCGATCAGCTGACCAGCCGAAACAAAGCAAAAAATGAAACAAAACAAATTCACCGGTAATTGCAATTTTTACAACTGTCGATACAAAGTGAAATTGACCGGCTCAGTATATCCAGTAAACAAACTTGGCTATTTTTTTTTCGCCAAGTTTGGTCCCCATAAAGGACTAGTGTTGCAAGCAACGCTTTTTCGGCAATTAGGGTGTTGTGCAGCTATTTAATGTGGTGAAAATTATTTAAGCACTGGGGAGATTTATTCACATGGAATTGGAGATTGGGCTAATAGATTTATTTTAAATAAATTGTGAATCTGCGAAAATATCTTTTCAGCAGATGTATACACTTTTTAACCTTTTTCCCGAAAATGTACATACAGGCTCGAAAATATGCGAGTAACATTAGGTTTGTATAGTAACAGTAACATTGCAGCGAGAGCGTAAAAGCAAAATAGAGCGTTAAATTGAGAAGAAGAGAAAACTAGCAGAAGAACTTATTGAACACAAAACTAGCAATAACTTGCAAGTGAACAGTTGTTGCACTGCTTTGACAATCTGCTGTAAACATTTTACTATTTATAAATCAGTTTTAAACTCTTTGCTTTACACACAAGCACTACCACTGTCCAGTACATCATTAATATTTTTGTTTCCACTCACTTTACTTTTGTTTGTGCCAAGGCGAATCAATATAAGGTGATTGCAGGAGTACAAAAACAAAAATTTACGTGTATTTTGTTTTTGCTTTGGCGGCATAAACTGTCAAAACCTGTAAGTGTGAGTAGAAATTCAAACAAAATTTTTCAATTTGATATCAGAAGCCGTGCGGAGAAACACATACACAAAATCAACTGAGCTAGTAACACCACTTTTTATATATTCTTTTGACATTTATTCTTCTTCTTCTTCTGCTAGCTAATTTCTGCTAGTAAAAATTTCACTAGCAAGAATTTGCAGCTCTCTCGTGTTGTTACGCTCTCGATTCAGTGCTCTCTTGCAAATTTTTGGGTTATCATACACTTTTCCAGTAAAAGTTTGCAGGTTCCAGTACAAATTAGTACTGACTATTGGTAACTATACAAAGCTATTCAAATATCGTCCCTTCGATGGAAAATTGCCGGAAGCGTCATTTTGACAATTTGTGGTTTTTGGATATCTTCTTTAGTTTCCGACTAATTGACTAAAATTTTTTCGGTTATTTGGTACAAATTGCGTTAGTATTGCTGTCGTACTAAACTAATCAAGATCTTTTAAATAGAGTTATCTGTTCTTCTTTAGTTTCCGACATATTCAGCTTTATCATGAGTTTCATTTTCTAGAACCGGGTCACTTTTCGTTTGCGTGTGTTCACTACAGGTGGATGAAAAAATTTTGTTCGGGCGAAACTCACGATTAGGCTGATTAGTAAAAAGTATGGTTAATTTATAAAAATTGTTATCACATTTTGGTGTATATCACTAAAACTGACTGCAAATTTTTTGACAAATGTCGTATACGACAAAATTTTATTAAACTCATAAATGGTTGACACTAAACTAAAAAAAATAAGATAATTTAAGAATTTCATGAACTAGTACATAGCATTCTCCGACACTTTGGAGAAAATCTGTAGTCGTGTTTCTGAGAAATTGCATTCCAAACTTCAATCGTGAGTTACCGAAAGTAACTTGTGACAATCTTTTATCCAGGGATCTACATAAATTATAATTGTCATTATTTTCGCAGTTGGAGTATATGCCAGACGAGTAACAGGTATATACATACAAGGGTACCTAAATTAGCGCGTTGAACTTGTATATTTATCTCTCTCCAACGCATTAATTCTATATACGTAGGTACCAACGCCTGACAAAGTTATGTCTAAATTTAATAATGGCTCTATGACAAAATATTCATGGAATGTATTCGTAGATTTTTATTTACTTCATTTCATACATTAGCATTGATGTTTTGTTTTTCATACATTAGTATAGATGTTTTTTACTAAATACCAGGAATAAATATTAAATAAAAAACTATTTCATTTAAGCTTAACCAACTTTTAGGTGCTCGGAGCTAATTTTGGAACGCCTCACGAAATATTTTCATAGACAGTAAATGCAACCCTGGGTGCATCATTAACGAGCTGAAAAACCAAACAAAAAAATCCCATCTGAACCAATATTCCCAAAAATTATAAAGCAAAACAAAAACCATTTTTTCCAATTTATGCACTGTTATTTTTATTATTGCAATACAATTTCGCAGCTCTTCAAACATTTTCCACATTGTGCTTTTAGGGCTAGTAGTTTCCGACCCTATTTGCTCGTTTTTTTTTTCAATTCTGAATTTAGGCTAGGCTTAATGGGAACTTACTGTGGGTGCAAACAGACCACATTTTGTAAACTGAATTGTGATATTTAATTTTATTTTATAATGAAAAATGAATTTAATGTGCAATTTTTTAAGTTTACTAGATGTAAGACAACTTTTAATTTTCTTTATATATTGCATGCTTTAGTTTTAATTGTTTAAGTTAAGTTGTAAAGGTGAAAATAGGCCACATTAAAAAAATCGGTGACGCGCGTAAAAGCATACCTCACAAGTGGTGTGGAAAATGCAAGAACAAATATAAATGGAATAATTTTCGAAATTATGAAATGGTTATTGGTATTTTCCATCTCAAAGGGGGTGATTAATTTGAACGTTATTTAAGCTGCCTTTACACGGTCGATTTTTGTCGTTTAATCAAAATCTACCCGTGTAAACTGCAATTCAACCGTAAAATGTAAGCGTTTTGGCTAGTCGATATCTTAAGTAAATTTTCCAGTCGACAGAAATCGACCCGTGAAAAGGCAACTTCAGGAATTTTTTATTTTCTTTTTTTTTTTTTTGCTTGAGCGTCTTTTGAAGATGTGCCAAATTATATTGTCGCCTTAAATACAAAACAACAATTTCTTTAAGCCATCTTGTGCAGCAATTTGTTGATCTTATCCTCACGGCTACCGAAATCACCAACCTCAACGTAGTGATTAGCCTTCTAGCGCCAGCCTCGGGTTGATGTGTTGAGCTTGAATAGCAACAGGAAGTTGGGGGCTTTCTTGTAGTGAAGTGAATCAACGCGCTTCGCGAAATTTGCGTTCGATCACAAAGCAGAGATTGGGACACGCTTGTACATCAATTCACAAACTGATTTAAGATTTGGATAACCCCATATAGGGGTTCGGCATACGTACCATATTAATGGTTGCCTTGCTCAATTTGATGAACACACCGTTTTAATGCGGCGAAGACAGAACTGTAAAACTACGCACTTTTTGTGCAACTTTGTTGATACCGCGGATGCGGATCACAAAAGCCAATTTGGATTTTTCAGGCCCGTCGAATTGGCCGCATTTCTTTGCCACACAGCGTTACTCCATCTTACGGCGTCCATCACGGAGTTTTCTTGTTTGATATTTCTCAGCATGCACCAAGTTTTCACATTTACGGAGTGCAATCACAGCAGAACGCTTTAGTTTACGTTTGATCAGGGTAGCAATTTGCTGACCTGCTCTTGCTGAACTGCAGCTTCGGCTCGGGGACAGGAGGCAGCTTCCTGGAAGGTTGTCTGCCCTTTGCTTTTGGTTTCTTACCGGCCCATGATGGCAGTCATCTTAACTTGTTACTTAGCACGTTGAAAAGGCGAAAAAAAGTTCGCCAAATGTTTGGAGCACATCGTAAATGAGCCACTCGATTTATAACATTTCTATAAACAATTTAATTAAATACTTTTATACATAGATATGCTGCAACCATGCACTTACTTTCCCAAATTCCATCCTGTTTATCGGCATAATTTTCCAAATATGCCAGCTACTTCATTACTAATTACTAAATTTTCCAACTGCGCTTTCTTTGTTGGCTCGACATATCCTAAAAAGACAAATTTACATTAAACAATAGAAATCGCAAAAATTAGCAAATAAAATACCTGCTTTGTTCTGTTTTGTTGTCAAATTTCTGAGAAATATGAATTCACCATGATGCGATACAGAAAGAACAAGGACCAGGGATGTAATTTTAAGTAAATCTATTATTCAGTGGCAAGGCGCAGAGCGTTCGGGGCAGTAATATTAATTTGTATCAAATATAACATTAAACGGTGGTTCTAATTCATTTTTTGATATTATTAACCAGAGTACATACATTATATGGTATTTCTTTCAAAATTAATTTACTATATGAACTTTTTTTTCAAATATTTCTTAAGTTTCTTTCATGAGTGCTGAAAAGCAACCATGCGTGTAAGGAATTGTGTGCTACCTAAAATTTCACCTCTGGAAACTTTATCCCCATAAAGGACTTCACCACAGTTTTTTTACTGGATATACTGAGTTGACCGGCATTTGTAAATTGTTTATATGAATTCTAAATAATTTTCGAACCACCAACCGAACACGGCATTACAAAGTGTCAATTTTAAATTGGATAGTAGGTAACGTATTCAAACCGCAAACAACTACCTTAGGGAGAAAACTGCGGCACACGTAGTACCATTGCGATATAAATCCTTGCCAGACAGACTTGCGGCAAAGTAAGGCCAAAAACACGTATTATGTTTAAGACAACTTGTTTTGATATATGGCGTCAAGAGAAAGAAATGCCCCGGCTTATCACACT
>NW_023458555.1:30297572-30300328 GCF_013731165.1 Rhagoletis pomonella | reverse complement strand
TTCAAGTTCGGTTTTAGTAGAGTTTAAATCTATTGGTCCCATTTCGAATTTGGGCAGAAACGCGGACAATTAAACACAATAAAAAAACGAGCTTTCAAACATCGTGCGTAAAAATTTTTTAACTAGTAACTAGTAACGGTACATACAGAAATCTGTATTTAGGTTTTTCATTTTTGCGATGGCTTTGTTTCTTTTCTTTTCTAGCAGATACTTATCGGGACGAAGGTCGGCACAAATTTTTTTTTTGGCACACTGCGTGCAATTGTTGTTGCAGCAAACTCGGAGAGAGCGAGTTGGCGTTCCCACGACAGTCGGGTCTACGTAACCGGAGCGACCCAGATAGATATGTATCTGGCCAAGGACTGCCACCACTCCAGCAACTCTGACGGTGTTATAAAGGATTCAGTTGAATACATGGGACACTTTTATGCCTTATTAATAAATAAGAGTCTTGAATCAGGAACAGTACCAAAAGAATGGAAAATCTCGACCATAGTTCCGGTAAAAAAAGTGAAAAAAACTGTAAAAGCCGAGGAAATTAGACCAATTAATACACTGCCTAGCATGGAAAAAATCTTGGAAAATGTGGTAAAAAATCAGTTGGCGCGCCACATTGAAAGTAATAACATACTCATTAAGGAGCAATCAGGTTTTAGAGCTAAACACTCTTGCGAGACTGCGCTAAATTTTGTTATATCCCAGTGGAAGGAAGACCTTAACTCGAAGATGAATATCGTTGCGGTTTTTATTGATCTCAAAAGAGCTTTCGAGACCATTGACAGGGCAAGAATGTTGAAAAAGCTCGAATGCATTGGTATTGAAAACACGGAGCTTAACTGGTTTCGAAGCTTTCTCTCAGATCGTATGCAACAAACTGTAATCGAGTCAAGTGTGTCAAATAAAGTGGCAGTCAATATTGGGTTGCCGCAGGGATCGGTATTGGCCCCAGTACTTTTTAATATTTACATTAACGACATAAATATGGCACTCAAGCACTGTAAGTTAAAACTGTTCGCTGATGATACACTGTTAACGATCAGTGACAGAAACTTACAGACTGCGATGACTAAAATGCAAGAAGACTTGGATTCTTTGTACAAATGGTTGTATTTAAATAAACTTAAGTTGAATGTAAAAAAGACACAGTTCATGATCCTCACTAGAGCAGTTAATCTTGGAACCACCAGTTACAATTTAAAAATCAAAGAGGAAGAAATTGAGGAAGTTAAACTCATTAGGCACCTGGGTATATATATAGATAATAAACTTAAATTTGATGAGCATGTTGAGCATACAGTGAACAAAATTGCAAAAAAAATTGGTCTTATGAAAAGATCTTGTAAGTATCTGAGAAGAAGGTATAAAACCCTGGTCTATAGATCTATAGTAGAACCACATTTTATATACTGCCCAACAATCTTCTTCTTAGCAAGCGACGCAAATATCGAGAAATTGCAAAAAATGCAAAATAGAGCTATGAGGTTCATATTAAATAAGCGTTACGATACACCTACACAGGAGATGATCACAGATATGAATTGGTTGAGTGTTAAGCAACAGGTTTTCTATCATGCTATGAAATTCGTATACAACATAAAGAACGGTAAACTTCCAGACTATCTGAGCGACAATCTTCGGTATATAAATGAAACTCATTCATATATACTCAGGGAAAACAATTGCTTTAGACTCCCACTTTATAGAACAGAGGTAGACAAAAAAAATATATTTTATAAAGGTTTAAAGTGTTTTAATGAGTTACCGCCACATGTAAAAGACTGTGATAATTTGTTGCTTTTAAAAGACAACTATTTGATCACTGTAAAACTCTGGCTATTAGGTAGGAGAGCACGGAACGGAATGGAAACCTGGCCTTTCCATCCGACCAAGCAGCAAATGATCTAGCATACGAAAGCTTCCGACTATGCCCAACAGCCCGACCATAACGCGGAGCGGAAACTAGACCTTTCCGCCCGCCTCACATCACGGAATCCAGCGTCAGGCATATTAATGACGACGGGAACATGGATCGGAGACTCGGCCTTTCCGACCGTGACTATCAACTCGTGAGCAACGCGGAGCGGAAACAAGGTCTTTCCGCCTGCTGCACATAGTACATATTTAAAGATAGACTGGAGACTAGGCCTCGCCAGCTACCAAACTAGTTAGACAATATACATTTATATAGGTTATTTGATAGTTTTAGAAACATAAACAGCTTTGTAATTGAAAATTTAACCTTACATATACGCATACTTTGTTATATATTAAAAATACCTATCTGTACTTTTAAGTCGCAAGACTGTAACAAATAAATAAATAAAACACTCCCCAAAATCTCTTTGGGGAATTTGTATGCTGTTACAACAACAACAACAGAGCGAGTTTGGCGACTAATTACCTTCCGTTTTATATTTAATTTTAGAAATAAATCACTAAAGACTCGCTATAAAATGATGCTCAAAATAAATTTTTTCAAAAAAAATTTTTTTTTTTTTAAGTAAAAACCACTTTTTAATTTCTTCAAGAATATGGTAGCTTCAATTTAAAATAAAATGTCAAAAGCACAGTTTATGTCCATGTTTTATGTCAAATGGGAGCAATGGCGAATAAGAAGTGAAAATACCTTTAAATATTTGTATCATGATAATAAGCAACTCGAGTTTCCATGAACCAAAAATACAAGATCACGCCAGCAAACCAGTGGTCCGTTATAATCGCATTTAGGAAAAAAGTTGGGCGATTTTGACTAGCCG
>NW_023458555.1:30296333-30297472 GCF_013731165.1 Rhagoletis pomonella | reverse complement strand
TCGAAATGGGACCAATAGATTTAAACTCTACTAAAACCGAACTTGAACTGGAAGAAAAGAAAAACAGCTCCGCCCAATATTTGCGTCAACGAAAGTGGCTAGGAAAAGGTATTAAGCAGATTTACTTCGAGTACTGCGCCAACACTTCAATTCATGGCATTCAATACTTTGGGGAGCACCGCCCCTTAGTAGAGAAAATATTTTGGCTTTGTGTATTCTTGGCTTCAATATATTGCTGCTCAAATCTCATACTAAGCGTTTATATGAAATGGAATGAAACCCCTGTGATTGTGAGTTTTTCGGAAAAGTCTACACCTGTTTGGAGCATACCATTTCCGGCTATTACCATCTGTTCGGAAACCAAGCGAGTCTCCAAAACAAGGGGTTTGTACACGAACGAAATTAATAGAATTTGTAAAAATGAGCGAAAAATGTGTACCTAATATTGTGCTTTTATTTACAGGTGTCACTTATGCCCAATTCTTTAAAAGCTTACAAGAGCATGTTAAGGCGCGCCGGTTCTTTCAACCGAAAAATATCAGTGTTGCAGAGTTGGAAGAATTCCGTACACTTCTGCATATCTGCAATACTCAGCTTATCGAGCGTGGTACCCCTATTCTTTCCACAGATCTAATAGATTACTTTGGCGTATTGGATAAAATGCAGCCGGACTTCAGCCGATATTTCTTTTATTGCAAATGGTTTAGCCACTTTGGTGAATGCGATGAACTTTTCACCCGCTCATACACCGAAGAAGGTATTTGCTATACATTTAATGGTCTTAACGCCACCGATCTTTACCGCGAAAATACTTTTCAATATCAAAGAATGGGATTTCAGAACTTTTCTAAAAATATAATACTAAAACGTCCACTTAAGTGGTCATTGCAAGATGGTTATGCGATTGACAGTGGCATTAAATCGTATCCGGCGCGAGTTCTTGGTGCAGGAGCACGTGCTGGCCTTTTCATTGCACTACAAAGTTTTCGCTCAGAAGTTGACTACGCTTGCCGGGGCCCCATTCAAGGCTTTAAAGTATTGCTGCATTCCCCAGATGACGTGCCATTAGTTTCAAATCAGTTTGTGCGCATACCAATGGGCAAAGAGGTGCTCATTGCAGTTAAGCCTAACATGATAAC
>NW_023458555.1:30295051-30296233 GCF_013731165.1 Rhagoletis pomonella | reverse complement strand
GGGCAAAGAGGTGCTCATTGCAGTTAAGCCTAACATGATAACCACATGTGGTTGTTGTTGTAGCGGCTACAACAACCCCGCCCAGATCGGTTGGTATCTCAGTCGTTGTCGTCAAGTTCCACTAACGGCAACCCTAGGAAGCGTGCAGCTTCTGTGGGATCTGTCCACAGGGACATGGCCGTTAGGGTTGTCGGGTTTTCCGGGCATGCGAAGAGGTGGTTCGAGTCATGTGGGGTCTCTCCGCATGCCGGACATTCGTTCGGCACATCCTCATTCAACCTACTCAAGTAGGAGTTTAACCTGCTGCAGTAGCCGGGGCGAAGTAAAGCGAGTGTAGTGCGTGTCTCCCGAGGCAGATGAAGCTCTGTCTCGTCTATGTCCGGGGGTGGTATGCCTAGAACGGCATTCACAGGTCTAGAGTCTACATAACTCGAGACTGAGTCCCTGTGAATGCCGTTCAGGGCCTGTCTGTACGCTGTCGGGTCCAGAGGTTGCTTAATGAACCTCTGGACTTGGTCCGTCAGTTCATATAGATGCCTCCTGACGTGCCTAGGCGAGGGCTCCTCTGCAAGCAGCTGTCTATTTGGGTGGCCACTTCTGTGGCTCCCGATCAGGAACTGCTTGCAGAGCATTATATTATGCTCCTTTACTGGGAGCATATGCGCCTCGCCGTGCAAGTGGTGTTCAGGCGACATCAGGAGGCATCCCGTCGCTGTCCTAAGTGCCGTATTTTGTACCGTCTGTAGCTTCGTCCACTGCGTCCTACTAGTCCCTGGTGACCACACTGGCGCTGCGTAGTTCAAAACCGGCCGGCCGGCCTATTGCCTTGTATGTTGCCAGCAACGTTTCTTTGTCTTTGCCCCAAGTACTGCCGGCTAGCGACTTGAGGACCTTGTTGCGGCTCTGTACTTTATTGACAATAGCGGTTGAGTGCGCAGAGAAGGAGAGCAGGCTGTCGAAAGTTACTCCGAGTATTTTGGGGTTATTCACCGTCGGAATTGGTGTGTCATCGACGTGAGTCCCCAGCGGTAGCCTGACCTCCTTCGTCCAGGTTGTGAACAGGGTCGCGGAGGATTTCGTAGGGGAGAGGGCTAGACACTTTGCAGTGAAGAAGCGAGAAAGTTCGGAGAGATAGCCGTTTACTTTCGAACACAGGTCATCAATTCCATTCCCAGTCGCCAT
>NW_023458555.1:30293871-30294951 GCF_013731165.1 Rhagoletis pomonella | reverse complement strand
TTTTTCGATTCCCCAAGGATCCGAGACGATATGAGGAATGGATGAAACGAGGTAAAGTGCCAGATGGATTGCCGGAATCACATATGCTCATGTGTTCCGACCATTTCGATAATAAGTATATAATAAAAAATGCACGTCGAACGATTCTAGCAACCACAGCGGTACCATTTTTTTATTGTGGAGATAATAGTGACATAGATAGTGACGATAATATTGATAAGGAATGTGAAGAAGCGATGGATAAAGTAGATGAAGCATTGGATGCAGAAATGGTATTTTCCATACAAGACTTAAATGATGAATCGGCGGTCATTAGACTGAAGGAGAGTGAACGCGTAGATGTCGTTGAATATGGAATGCTAGATTATGAAAAAGTGGACAATCAAAGCGACACGGAATATTGTGTTGAATCGACCACCATGAAAGAAGCAGACGAGCACATAGCAGATATGTTGGAAGATTATGAAGTTGCCAGCGATTTTGAGGAAGATCTATTGTCTGGTAAAAAAGGTCGAAGAAAACGTTCGTGAATATGATAAACAAATATATATTTCTATTACAGAAGTAGTGACTCAATCAGAGCCGAGAGAAGATGCTGTTAAAGGTTACAAACCAAATGTTAAAAAACGCAAAATAAATTCGGACATAGAGGACAACCAGGAGCCTACCAGCTCCAAAGCTCTAGTGTCGAAAATAATGGCTCAAGTTGAAAAAAGTGACAACAGTGCCGCAGTATTGAAACGAAGCGGAAAGCAGGAAGACGGGGAACACATTAAACACTTGCGACTGCAAACCAAAAAGCCAAGCACTCCACAACCCGAAGCTCAGAAAATTGACCCGGACACATTGGTGGACTCAAAAGCAGTTACGTTTTGAGTTTTAAATAGGGGTTAATTTCTTTCGAAGTAGGGTTTTTAAGAGATAATTAACGTAACATGTTTTTAAAAAAACGCATTTCCGTGAAGTCATCAGTCGTTTCGCATTAATGAGATAACTAAATAAAAACATTTAATTTTTTTTTAATAAGAATTATGGAAACTACTTTATTACAAAATTGGACAAAAGTAAATATTGGATATT
>NW_023458555.1:30270199-30293771 GCF_013731165.1 Rhagoletis pomonella | reverse complement strand
TCGAAGCGGAAAGCAGGAAGACGGGGAACACATTAAACACTTGCGACTGCAAAACAAAAAGCCAAGCACTCCACAACCCGAAGCTCAGAAAATTGACCCGGATACATTGGTGGACTCAAAAGCAGTTACGTGTTTTATTTTCAAGGGTGAGGAGTATGTGCAAATGCCCAAAGAGTATTATGTACAAGAAAAATTGGAAGTCATCGAGAAGTTGAAAAGATATGAAAATGCATTGCAGACATTCAAAAAGAATTTATTGGACTTGGATTTACCATAAGGAACTTGACAATTACACATTTTCCTTTTAATCTTAATAAAACAAATTCCATTTTCTTTAATATTTATTTTTAATTAATAAAGTATAAATGTACCCAGGATAGCCTGGTAAACTTGGAAAGGCGTAATTTATGGTTAAATCAAAATAGCTGTTTGAAATGCTTTGTTATTTTATGTTATGTACCGTACATACTTAAAGATGTAGAAAATGTTAAGTAAAAATTGCAGAATATGGTCCAGTCATACATGCAATTAATTGTTCATTTCAAATAGAATATGCGAAACTGCGCCACTAGATTCTACATTGCTCAAAGCAACATTGGACAGATGCGGCTCGTAACGACGCAAGTCACGTTTTGCAGTGTTGGTGTATGTAACGAGATTCCTTAATATCAAAGCGGCGGTTAGCCGTATACTTTTCGTTACCGGACCTTCATTTTCGTCCATTAACTCCTTGGGATTAACATAATCCGCCGTATGTCGCTTAATGGCGTGCAAAGCTGAACTGCCTGTGGCACTTCCAATGCCAGTCGGCTGTGAACCTGAGGATGAGGACGAAGTCGATGGCGCTGGCGAGGAAGAATTGTTGCGTTGCGCCTGCGCTTGGGCAGCCTCTACGTTCCGTACGATTGTTACCGGCGGCTGCGACGGTTGCAGATTGACCGTGCCCGTTGCAATGCGTCGTTGCATTGCGGCGCGTAAACTTTCGTTCGTCAAATGTCGATCTATGATGTGTGTCATCAGCGAAAAACGTTTACGTGGTATGCCATCGCAAAGTCCAGGACCCACACCCCATTGACAAAAGATCTCCGCTGCGGGATCCAGGTGGTCAGGGCAATGCAGCGAGCAAGCATGATGTTGCAAGTCGTTAAGTGATTTATACTTGCGTCGCGGACAATTGCGCCAATCGCAAACGAAAAGCCAGTTAGGATCTAATGGTGGTGTTGCATTTGCTGCTGCACCCGCTACCACTCCTGGCGGCAACTGCACTTGGGGCAGTAGGGGGACGGGAAGTGTCGGTTTGGGTATTGGGGTTTGCGACGTGCTAGCCACGTTTGATGGCGGTGGCGGCGTACTCGAATTTGATGCTGCAACTGCAGTTGTTGTAGCGACTGTAGATGCACTCGCAGCAGTTGTTGTCAATGACGAATTGGCCCCCGTATTTGCAGTTTCATTCTGTTGAAACTGTTGCTGCTGTGGATGAACGCCAATTGTTGGGCGTGTAGACTGCGCTAGTGGTGGTGGATCGGAGCCAATTGGCTTGTTGTTGGCAGAAGAAACCGAAACTTGTTGTTGTTGCTGTTGCTGTTGCTGTGGTGTTGGTGCTCTAACTGGTTGAACAGCCGGTGCTTTATTGCCTGGCAATGGCGACTGCGAGGGTGCTGGTTGCTGGACTACAGTCTGAACCACAGGCTGTGGTTTGACCGGTAAAGTGGCTTGAATTAAACTGGGATGCTCGCCGGTCTAAAAAAAGAGACAAGTTAACTAATATTCATAGAGAAATATCTAATTTGATATGTTGATTTATTAAAATTCCTCGAAATTCTCAGAATTACTATAACCACACCCCAGCGACAGAGCTAGAAGTTACTGGCAAGCTTTGGTGGTAGATGAAATACTAACTTTCATTCCCAGTATATTATTGACTCGTAAGTACCTAAGTACTAATGCCTGAGAATGCACACATCCATTGCATGCATGCTGTTTGGTAGTAGACAACTGGAACAATGCATTGTCATTGGGGTGGTTGTTCTTATCTTTATTTCTACATTTATACCCTGGCATCGCTATATTATTTTCTGTACACAAATTAAATATTACATTTAAAAGTTTTACTTACCTTTTGTGGTTGCTGTTGCAAGGTGAATTTCTGTTGTATAATCGAGGGATGTGGTTGCTCTATGACAGCGCGCATTTGTTGTGACTGTTGCTGTTGTTGTTGCTGCGGTAATACTTGTTTTGTTATAATGGTTTGGGAGTTTAATTGACTTTGCTGTGCTGGCGGTGGTGCTTGTGTAATCACCGTCTCCTTTATTTCGATAGCTCTTCCACCAAGTATCATCTGCCGTTTCTCAGATGGCCCCGATATGATGTGTTGTTGTATAATCGATTGATGTTGTTGCAGTTGTGGTATTTGAATGGGAGGCGGTGGCGGTGCCAAAGCCGGTGTTGCCTGCACAATAGAAACCGTCTTGCCCAAACGTGAAATTGTCGCCGTTTGGTGCTGATGTGCCGATGATTGTACTGTTGTTGCAGGCATTTGCGGTTGATGAAGCTTTATGGTAGCTGGGATATGGTTGAGTTGCGACAGCAATGACGGCGAAATCTGTCCCGTGGTCGACTGCGTGGTAGAATTATTAGTTGACTGCGTAGATAATATTTGATGCCGCTGCAGTAGTTGGTTGTTGCCCGATACGCTGGTAGAGATGCCACTGCTAGAAACCGGTACATGTTGAATATGTGTGGCAGTGCCTGTTTGTGGATTTATGAAGTATTGCTGTGTTGTAGGCGCGGGCAGAGCAGGTTGTGGACGCTGTGTTACGAGCACTTGCTGTCCCTGAGAAGTTGTCATTATCATTTTTTGTGGTGCGCCAGCAATCAGCTGCGGCTGTGGTTGATGTGATTGTTGACCCGGCAGCGATTGTTGTTGTAAAATAATAATTGTTTTAGTACCGGCCGATTGCTGTTGTGGCGTTTGTGTGACCAAAACTGTTTGCTGTGGGGGAGGTTGGGGTGGTTGCGGCTGCTGTGCCACAAGATAGGTCTGACCCTGTTGATTTGTGGCTAGTACATATTGAGTTGGCTGCTGTTGCGGCGCTGACTGTGGTACATTTTGTGTGATAACTTGTTGTATAAGTTGTTGCTGTTGCGGTTGTTCAAGCGCCTTCTGCTGTAGAATTACCGGTACGGTTTGCAAACCCTGATCGGTTTTTATGGTAGCCATGGCTGTGGGCAGCTGCGTTGCTGGCGACGCAACCCCACTATGTGTAGTAAGTTTTAGTTGAGGTGGCTGATTCGTCTGGAAAAGGAGCTGTCGTTGTACGCCCTGTACGGTGGCCTGTTGAATTTTAGCTGGTATAAGAATTTGCTGAGGCTGTTGCTGCTGTATTGGTTCAGTCAATGTTGACTGTGCTGCGGGGGTAGATGTCGATGGTGCTGTTGATACCGTCGGTAGCGGTGGTATATCTTCGAGATCCTCATCTTCAAGTATGGACGCAGCCATCTCGGCATATAAATTTGCGGCATTCTTCGATGGAGTTACTTGATCTTCCTCTTTGCTACTCAACGGATTTAAAGCCATGCGTTTTGCAGGCTCCGAGCTATCTTCTAATTTGCGCTTGACGATAGCGGTTGTTGTTTGATTAGTAATTATCACTGGACGCCCACTAGAATCCTTGGCGACGTTATTACCGCTGAGCGGTGCCAATGGCGGGGGTGTAGACTCTAATATTGTCTTCTTTTCCAGTGGAATTTGTGCGTTTAATGGTTTTATTGTGGTTTGTCCAACCTTTACAGGGGTATTTTGCATTAGCGGATTATTTACCAAAGCACTTATAGCGGTGCTAGCGACTTTTATAGGCTGCTGCGCTTGCGCGATTGCTGAAACATTTGTCGATGTGCTTGACTGTGCCTGCTGTGGGCCTGTGGTATTTGTATTCAATTCCTTTTGATTTTTTTGCTGACGCTGGGTCACTTTGTTGGCTAATAAACTTTTAATTAGAGACGTAGACGGTTGAGCAGATGTATCTGCGGATTGTTGCAAAGCTATAGAATGCGCAGAGGATGTGCTTCCAGATTGAACTAGTAACACAGAATTGCCGCCAACTGTTGAATTGCTTGAAGTTGTTGTAGCTATTGATGGCACTTCATCTTTCACATTTTGATTAGTGTTATCTGACTCTTGAGTAGCTGTTGTCCCTGTGGTGGAAACTGAAGTGCCGTTTGATGCTTCTCCAGATGTTACGTCTGCGTCTTGCTGCGATTTCGGCTTCTTTTTCAGTTTTCGACCAGAAGCTGCAGCAAAGACTGTACTATCATTTGCAGCTGGCTTTGTAGGCAATTTACCTTCCTGTAGCTTTGGCTGGGTTAGCAGTGTTTTGGTGGTTTGTATTGGTAAAGACTGTGTGCGTAAACGAATGCCGACATAGTAAAGACCTGCCAAATCGGTGCCATCGTTGAGACGCACGGAGACAGGACCCACGCCGCTGCTGTAAATCAAACGCACAAGTCGTGGAAATTGTACATTATTCACCACGGAATGCTTGCCGTACTTTTGACAGTGTGCTAAGTACATGCGATATAGCTCCTGTTGCTCAACATGACTCTCTGCAGTTGGCGTACGTTCGACCGTAGCTCCTAGCCAGGTCAATGCATATTGTTCGTCTTCGGGAGTGAAGTTTTGGGGCGGATTTGGTTGATGATGTGTTGCCGCTGGTGTTTGTTGTTGCGCTGTTGTGGGTTGTTGCTGCGGTGCTGTTGTTTGTGAATGTGTACTAATTGTCTGGTCAATGATAGGTGTTTGCTGTTGTAGATTTGGAACAGAATCTGTAGAATCAGAAGGCAGTGGCACAGTCGGTAACTGCGGATGGGTTATTATCGAGGAATTTATCTGAGGCAGAATTACGGGAATCGGAACTGGCGGCTGAGGTGCTGGCAGCTGCATTGGCAGAGCGAGCACATGTGTTGGTGGTTTCTGTATTACTGCAGCATTTTGCAAATTCGCAATATTTTGAGCAACCATTGGCAACATATTTCCCGGCACTGTTTCCACAACTCTCATTAGAATACAACCGTCCGGCCCGTATGACTGTGCTTCGACTGTTATCAAGGAGACTAATTGGTCAACTATGCCTCGCACTTGCATTATAAGATGACAGGATCGATTACCCATTGAAGTAAGAGCGAAGATAGCTTCCAGGGTAAATATCAGCAGCATGATATCATTGAGGCTTAGAAATTGGCAAATTGTTTCATAAAATTGTAAACTCAAACACTTGTTAATGTGATCCTCATTGCTATCCTTCTGACACAATTTGTACAATATCTCCATGCTATTGATAATGACTCCGCGATCCATGCTCTCAATGCCGTCACAAAGGGTTGCCAAAAGACTGCGCGAGACTTCGTCCGTAGAGGGATCTGTGAGTTCGATTTCGGTTGCTATATTTCCCGCTATATCCAATATTTGGTTGTGTAAATTACCCCAGCGTATGTTTGCGCCCATTACTATAAAGCGCAAAAAAGTGCGATTTTTTGCAAAAACATGCAAATTTTCTTCAAAGAAGCTAAGATTTCGAAAGATGGTCACAATTTGCTGAATTCGTTGGCCCACATACTCCTGTGTGCCCTCACCCCGCCCCAAGTTTAAGAAGTCTAAGTCACTAGAATCCTCGAAATAAGCAAGCTTTTTAGAGTCCATAATAATATCTTCATCATCGATGAGACCAGCTTCGCGCATAGCCTGTTCATCAGTGTATAAGTCCAAAACATGTGGTTTATCTCGCAAAAGATCACGCCAAAATTCAAAAAGGGAATGTTCGCGAACTTGTGTGTAAATGTGTTGGAATAATTTTCTCAATGTGTAATCCGAGAAGACGCCAGTATGAGCGAGCAGTACATCCATCATTTTAGGATGCTCATTCAACTTTAATGTATGCTTACTTTCGTTGGCCATTAATGAACAAACATTAATGGCAAAGTCTTGTTCATTAGGAAGCGGTGAAATAAGCGAAAGCATTAGCTTTTCGTACGGCGAGGCTTTATGCAAATCCGTTGACAATTTATAGGTACGCCGGCGATCCATATTCACAATATGTTGTCGGTAATTGTAAGACATGGGCACAGTGTTCACAACCACATTACCGCCGCTGCTTGCATATACGGAAGTAGGGTATCGGTTTCGCGAACGCGCACCGCCGTCCATGGCGTCGGCAGATTCAAGAGCTTCTAATTTGTCCGGATCTTCACCAAAAAATGTCTGGCGTTCATACTTTTCCAGGCAGCGTCTGTAAATATACTTAATTGCAGCTGTCGCATTTACGCATTTATCGCGTATTCCTAATTCCGGCAAAACATCGTCCCATTCGTCACGTTGATTTACCTTGCTGAAGCCACCACGTTCAGTCACTTCACTGTAAAGTCGGTGTAGATCCACTTCACGACCACTAATTTTAGGCATATGCATTATAGGTGTGCTAAAGACAATGGAAATATATAATTAACAAAATGCGAGCAATATAATCTGTGAAAAAATGTGTACTTACGAACGACGCTCGTGAAATTGTTGTAGGTCGCGATAAAACGCTTCAGGGGCTTTGGGTAATGGTTTTCCCTTGGTAGCTAACGTAGAATTTGTACCGGCAGCTGCTTCGCCTACTGGTGCTGGTGTATTCATGGCCTGTAAACTTTTTACGCGAAATGGAGTTCCGGTAGTTATGACGGGTGCACTTGAGGTAACAGTGACAGCTCCCACCGGTGCATTGTTTGCATCAGTCGCAACGGGCACCGCACTTTTCATTATATCTGGCGCAGACATGTCCAATTTCAAAAGTTATCACTTACTTTTAAACGTTTCATAAATTTTCCAAAATAATTTAGGTGTTTAGCATAAAATTGAAATTAATTAAAATGTAAACCCAAAAAGCGAAGTCTGACAAAATTTACCAATCTGCTGCGTTACCAACTATTAGTGATGTTTCGATACCAGTACTGCCATTCCTTGGAAGCAGTGGTGCCTTTTTCACAAAGTCCCAAAAAAGAGGTCATTGACGAAAAAAGGGCCACATTATTTTTGCTTTTCGTTACTACTAAAACAATTCAAGGTCAAAATCAAACTTACATGTACATATTATAAAGCCTTTTCGCTGTTTCGCCGCTGTTCCGCTGCGGAATTTAAAAGAAAACAGCGGGACAGTCGCACAAAATTTTGGAAAAGTGTCAAAAAATCTGAATTTTTAAAAAGGCGGGCCAAAGGGTATTGGCGATTAAAAAGGGTCTAATTGCCCTTTTAATCGCTTAACTGCAACACTGCTTAGAAGTATGTATATACCCGAGTACCTCTACCAAGTACCGAGTATATGGTGTATTTCGATCAGTGTTGATAATGGCATTTTCTCCCGTCGTATGAAAATTTAATTCAAATTGTTCTTTTTATCACTAAATCGCAAGCACATATTCTTATAAATTTAAGCACTCTGTTACATGAACGTCCCATGCTTTCCTTTCATTTACACTTGCGACACAATCGTCGTGTTTTCTTTGGTTATCGAGCTCATTATCAGTCATTTTATACTACTAGCACGAAGATTAAGAAGTTTTAGAAATGACCTCACTAAATGGGAAAAAATTATAATCAGACGAGATAATACTCATTCAAATAAATATTTAACATAAATGCGATTTAATTGAAGCAAGTTAAAATAAACAGTGGCAAAATGTCTGTTTCCCTGCAAAAATCGTGGCACCATGTAGTCTATTTGTGGTAAATTGGAGTACTTACAAAAGTGTTCCTCTGTCATGCTGTAGCGACCAACTCGTGTCTCTGCGCCAGCTTATTGTTTGTTATCCGATCACTACTCGTGTTTTAACGAAATGTGATTGAAGTTGAGCATTTGAAAGCACATTTGCATGTCTGGCTGTAGCTGAACGTGTAGAGATGCTCGCTGTTAGTTCTTAGCTCCGAGCATGTTCGGGTTCGAATGCCGTCAGAGGCAACATGTAATTTTTATTTTTTGTCTTGGTTTTTATTGATTTCGAAAAAGCATTTGAGAAGTGAAGAACAAAAGCGTGTGCAAACGAAAAAATATAACAACAATGCCATTGTTAATATGTTGGAGTAGTTTTGTGCTACTCTAATGTAATGTAGAGATGGAGTATATGGTCTTGCCCTAGGACATCGCAATGTTAATTGGACCATATTTTTTATATGAATTGTGGTTAATTTTGGAGGACTCCTTGGTCCTTAGGGAGTACTCTTTACATGCATGCATAGATTAGTCGCAATTTTTGCAGGGTTGTGTATGAATTTATTTGTCACTGCTACCAAACTGTGCTGCCAAATTATCAGTGAATAAAACAAAACAGAAAGGATAATGAATTGAAAGAGATCTCTGTCAGGATCATATCATTGTTGCTGAATTTGCGTGCAAAATTTTTGTGCGGATCCCGATTATTGCCAAGAAAACACAGCTAGAGTTGCGACAGAGTTGCATTGGCTTCAATTGATCAAGTTTATTCAGTGAAATCGCTAGAGAAATTTATCAGAAATGTGTAAAAATGTTTTCATACAAATTTTGACAGTTAATTCATAATACCATGTTCTGACCAACAATGAAGATATACGTATTAGCTTTCAAAATTGCATGTATTGCTATTGTCATGACAGTACCCAGTAGCGAAAATGGTCACCGGTGACATCGTCACTAATGAGGATTTAGTGACATAGTCGCACTTGCTGTGAATCCTAAACGACATACAGCTGACAATGACACTGGTGACAATGTCATGCAGGTGTACGCCTATCAAAGACTTATAACATACAATGTCTTCCAGCGGTCACTTATAAAAAGTCCATTGCAAGATACTGTCGCTTGAATGTCATTAATGATCACTGTATGACCAAGTCATGCAGATGACATCAACGATGAAATTACCATTTATATGAAAAACTCATGAACGACTTCTATACAAACGGAGCCAAAAGTCATTTAAGACGTAATTTTTCCGTAAAAGACTCTTAAGTGACTAATGCATGACATTCGCTACGGGGTATTGTCCGGTGTAAACCCTAATAGGGCTTTTGCACGAGGCGATTTTTCAGGCAACTTTTTCGTTCAACTCACGCAGGGTTGCACGAAAAAAAAAATTGAATGGCTATAAATATCAAAATATAAAGAAATATCAAAATATTTACCATAAAAAAGCATTTGCATTGTTCAACTTTGCATTCTATTTTTGTTTGAACGGCCTTTCAACTAATCGCTTTCAACAAAGTTGGTCGCCAGCCAACATTTAGCCATTCAACTTTTTTTTCGTGTAACCCTGCGAGAGTTGAACGCAACATCGCCTCGTGCGTACACTTTGTAAGTAAAACTTGTGTTCTTGTCCATGTAAAATCTGTCAAACAAAAACCAGTTTTCGTCGAAAACTACATCAAAACTTACTTCCACTCATTCCAATCGGTATCTTCACTAGTTTTTTTCGATTATTTATCGAAATGGAAGTCATATTTTATCACTTTTAATACGCCATTTCGGTTTTACAAGCAAGATGAAGCAAAAGAAAAAAGTAATTTTCTGGCTGTCGTTTGTAATTTCGGCGCCATGTTATTTTCTTTGAAAAGTAAACAAAGAATATGAAGACGAAGCATAAAGAAAAAAATGCAAGCAATTTTGCAACTCATGTTTGTGCTAACCAACGTGTTTTTGCCACCAATCACCGCGCACTTCATTTTAATTACATTTGCACAAAAAATTTATTGAAAATTGCTTAAAAATCACTGTAATAAACCACCGACAAAATACACATAAAGAAAGAAACAAAACCGAAATAGCAAGCTTCAAAATTACGAACGTCACACACTTTTTTCTCAATTGCTATTACAAATGGCTGCTTCTCAACCGGTCAGATCTGTTCTAATTGGTTCATGGCGCTTCACTATGTTTTGACGTTTCTTGTCTTTTTCTTCGCTATTATCAGAAAATGTCTTGTCGCTCTCTGTGTCGCGTCACTATGTTCTTTGCCTTAGACGCACAGCAAAACACCGCAAGTGCGCGCTCGCCCTAAATTAAGTTCGGGTGGCAATATGACTTAATGACTTTTCTGACGTTTCTGACGACGGTGTCGTTTTTCGTTTTGCGTTTTGATTTTTTCAACTCTGATGTAGTCGAATAAAAATTGTTGGCCAGAAAAATAAGTAGTACAAAACACCTATAAACGCCACTGAGTATCATAACAATGGAGGAGAAGCTGGAAGCCACACCAGGACCTACAGTACGTTAGCTTTTACTACTAATTGCCGTCTTGTAATCGTATTTTGTATATCTCCCTTCTCTGTGCAATCTAGAGAAATCCCATTGACTCCTTGAGCAGGGAGGAGTTACTTCAAAAATACAAAGGACTTCTGGGTATTGCAAAGAAGGCGAAACAAGCTAAAGATGGTGACTATATGCATATTTATATACTTATTTAAAAATGCATCAACAAACTAACTTTTCTTTGGCTTGCTTATTTTAAAAATATAACAACGTCATCATCATTTAAATGCAGAGTTTGCGGAAGAGAATCGTAAATTGAAGGAAGCGCTCGTTCAAAGTGATACTCAAAAAGATGCTGACAAGAAATCGCTTTTGACTATGAAGGAGACACTTGAACGTTTTACAGAGCAGAAGCTTCAGATAATCGGTGAGTTCAGTGAGCTTCAAAAAAAAAGTAAAACGGACGAGGAGACACTAACTAAACTACGCATTGAGAACGAGTCATTGAAACGTCAGTTGAATCGACTTAATGAAGACAATGAAGCTCTTTTGAAAGATATAGACCGAATGGAGGATCAGCTTAAACAGGTTATTTTGGGGATTTTTACTAATTTTAAAGATATAAAGAAATTTTGTATTGCAGGTAAACTTTTTGGGTATGGAGCAAAAGAAACACTTGGGTTTGTTGGAACTTGAAGTAAATAAACTAAAAGAGGCAGAAAGTTTAAATAGCGCACTACAGAGTAAAGTAACTATAACGGAAGAAGAAAATAAGGCGCTAAAGGAGCAAGAAAACGGCGTGAAACAAGCATTGGAGGAACTCTCCCGAAAGTATAGTCGGGTGAAGGAAATTAACACACAACAGCGGCAAAAGTTCAACGCGTTGAAAGATCGCTTTGTAGAAATTCACCGCAAGCTTAAAAACTTGAAGGAGTGTAAGCGTGTGCTTTTGGAAACCCAGCATGAATACGCAGAAGCTATATCAAAGTGGCAAAAAGAAATTATAAGAGCCTCAAAATTGCTATGCGCGCAAATGAATGCACTGCAGTTAGAGAATAAAGATCTGCGGCAAAAGTTGCAAAAACAATCAGAAAAAGTTGCTATGGAAAGCTCCCAGCCCTTAGTGATTAATTTTAATGCACTACAAGACAATTTGCAGGAGTTGGAAAATCTTTGTGCGCAGGTACGCGCCGATTCTTTGGAAAAAGACGCGCTTTTAACCGAATCGCAACGGAAAAACGAAGAGCTACTTAAAGAAATCACAGCTTCCAATTTGGATGGGATGGTTACGGCTCCCAAAGAAAAAGTGCTGGAATTTGAGCTACTTGAATCGGAGGTTAAACGGTTGACTCTGGAGTTGTCCGACTTAAAAGCAGTCAGTGATCTGCGATTAAAGGGAGGCGAAATTGAGAAGCTCGAAGGACATTTAGAACATCATGAATTACTGCACAGACTCGAGGCAATTGAGAATGAACGAGATAGTTTAAAACGGGAGTGCAATAAAGTGGAAATCCTCCATCTGGAAAAACACCGCTTGGAGAATGAAGTAGCGCAATTAATGCTCAAGCTAAAGGAAAGCCCAGGAGTACATGAAGACGTGCAGCAAATACGGGACGAACTAAAATCGCTTAAACATGAGAAAACCGTTCTTTTAGCACAACTGAAGCATCAAGAAAGCGAACAGATTCAACAAAATCGAGCTTCAGAAGAAAGCGCAAAAGCAACGGAACAAAGCTACGTAGAATTACAGGCACGCTATTCGCAAATGGAGCGCGAGCACTCGGACCTGCTTTGTGAAATGCGCGAATTAAACGAAGCGCTGAAGGCACGCGGCGATGTCATTTCGCGGCAACAGGAAAAGCAGCAGGAACTTCTGAATGAGCTGCGAAAAACCAATGCGAGACTGCGGCAAATTGATGAAGTGCTCGTGCAGAAGGATGCAGCAATCGCAGAGAAAGAAGCGCAAGTGCGGGAAATAACGCATGAGATCGATCTGACTCGTGAACAAACGCACCAGCTTGAAGTTGCTAGCACACGCAGCGAGGAGCAGCTGCGTGTACTTAATGAAGAAATACAATCGTTGCGTAGCAACGCTGACGCACAAAGCGAGGTATTGTCCACCTCTACAATATCACGCGCCGAAGAAATGACGCGCATGCGTGATGTCGACGAAAACTTCGAGGAGAAATACAACAAAATGCGCGGCGTTGCTGTTAAGTTGAAGAAAAAACTGCAGGAGCAAACAGTGCAAATTGAGGAGTGGGAACAGCACCAAAAAAGGCATGAAATGTCGAATGCGGAACTAGAGGAACTGCGTAAACAATTAAAAGACCTGAAGCATGTGCACGGCGAACACCAAAAACTCGTAGAAACTTTGAAAACGGAAAATCACAAGTTGAAGACATCACGCAAGCAAGCAAATGTACTTAATCTTGAAATTGAAGCAGCTGAAAAATCCCTCAACGAAGCCACCAGCAAGCTTGCCACTAAAACTGCAGAATTGGAAGCACTGAATAAACTCTTATCAACCAAGGAAAACACGATTATTCAACTGCGGAAGGAAATCGCAATAGTTGAGTCGGCGAAAGAAGCCGAAGTGGCACACGCTAGAGAACTAAAGGAACAAGTAGACCTGCTCCAAGAACAACTGAAGGATGCGGTGCATGCCAAGCAGCTGGCGAATCAGACAAATAAGCAGCTGGAGCAGACCCAAGAACAGCTCAAGCAAGAGTTAGAACAAATACGTTTGGAGGTTTCAAAATGCGCAGCTGAAAATTCCACAGCTGTACTTGCAGAGCAGCGCGAAAAGGAGGCAGCAGAGCATCGGTTACAACAAACGGAAGCGAGTCTTAAAGAAACGCAATCAAAGCTGCACAACGTAGTATGCGCCTTAGATGACTTGCGCGCCGAACACACCGAATACAAACAAAAAGCACAAGCTGTGCTGCGCAAACACCAGAGCACCGATACGACGCGGGAGCGTGAGTTGACAGAGGAGCTGACGCAGTTGCGCGCTACCGAAGAACAACAGCGCCAAACGCTAGCTGCGCAAACTAAAAAACTAAACGACTTAGAACAACACACTGCCGACTTATATTTAGATAATGAAAACCTGCAGAGACGCGCACAAGAGCTAAATGCACTGGTGGATAATTTGCGTCAGCAAAACGACCGTCTGTTGCTGGAGCAACGCGCCCAACTACAGACACAGCAGGAGAGCCTGCGGGCGCAGCGTCAACAATTGGAAGCGACACAAGAGTGCCACAAACAACAATTGCTGGAACTTGAAACCAATTATCAGCGACAGATCGAGCAGCTACGTGCCGAACAGGTTCAAAGCGCACGGGTGCCGCCTATAATCGGTGCAGCTGTAGTAGCAACGACAAACTCATCATTAATTTACGCGCCCACCTACAGTGAACCAAACCAAATGCAGCTGCTAATGCTGGCTGAGCGCGAGGATGGCGAAGGCTCAGAGGAAGCTACTTTGACTGCGAACAAAAGTACCGTCGCTGTAACCGTTGCCGGCAGCAGTAATACGCAAGCCATGCGTAAAATTTCCAGCAGTTCACGGCGTTCACAGCACGACTTTATGCCATTAGATGAATTGTTGAATACGCCGATGCATGCTTTCCAAACTGACACAGTAACCACGATAAGTAGTAATAGTCTTGGGCGCAATAACAGCGCCGTATTTGAATTGAGTGCCGGCAATAGCAGCGCAGATAGCTTACTTGTGGAATTAAATGTAACGCGGGAGCTTTTGGCAAAACAAGACAGTCACGTGCGTCATTTGACGGCGCTTTTAGCTGAAAACGAACAGGATTTGGCAAAGTTGACTCAGATGAACGATATGTTGAAGGAAGAACTACGACGGCAAGAACGTGCTGTTGAACGTGAGAAACATATGCACAATGCCGAGTACTTGAAGAATATCGTGCTGAAGGTATGTATGTATGCATATTTGCGCGGAATTGTGAAGTAAGCGTATGCGGATATGCTTAGATTTGTATTCATTTCTTATTTGGCACTACAACCGTTCGCAAATTTGAAGTCTTCTGTGCGAATTTGGGTCAGTTGTATGTAAATAAGTGTTTATGCAAGTGGTCCCTCCATTGTTCAACGGCGCCCTTGATTACGTTGCCTCAAATGCCGAGTAGAAGGCTTTTTGTGACCGAGTTTTAAATTTGGGGAGTGTATTCATCAGCCCAAATTGCACTTAGCAGCCTAAGGTATGTACATTAGGGTGGGTCAAATTGTTCGGGTGAGAAAAAATGCGAAATGCGTATAGCAAATACAAACTCTACGCTAAATTTTAAGAAAAATACCCGAGAGGCTAAAGATTTCAGTTTGAGGTATTTTAACACCACTGAATATATGTATTTGTATCTCTCGGCGGTAGCTTGGTTTTTATTTTAGACACATAGTTTCTTGGGGAAGTTTTCTTAGAATTCTGAGTAGATTACGGTTTTGCTATACGCTTTTGACAAAAATAAAAATACCACCCTAATCTACATACATAGGTATATGCGCCTGCCAGGTAGTTTCCGCCAGCTCAGGGACTAAATTGCTTCTAAGCAGCATTATTGCTATTCTCGCCGTCGTGGTCTGGGTTTTCCCCCCAAACGCACTACTTGTATCGCCAATCGACAGCATTCCCTCTATAACGTAAGTTAGCAGATTTCTCTGCAAAAAGTAGTCGCGATCTTGAATTCATTCGATTTGCTGACTTAGTTGGACCCTTCGTTATTAATACCAGTTATTTCTGCGTGTGTGGCAGTACCCATCAACCTCATTTGAAATGCCACGAAGGGATTGGAAGAAATAAGGGCTCTGAGAAGTTGTTTGTTTAAACAGTTCGAAGTTGAACTTTTGTCGCTCTTCCTGGCGCACACGAGGCGAGTATTAAGAGGCCGCTACAACAACAACAACAACAGGCCGAATAAGTCATATTGGCGCCCCCTTCCTGAAGTTCTCCTTCTTTCCGCTGTGGCCCAACACTCCACACGAATTTATTACCGCAAATCACACATGGGTTGCCTACAGACCGAAAACGGAGACTCAAGCCTCAAGCTAGATTGAATACGGTTTTGCCATTGTAACTGCATAGAAAAAAGAACGGACTAATCGCTTTGCAGTGGATTGAAAATTTATGTTGTGACTCCCGAAGTTAAATTTTCTTATAATCAACCATTTATTTTCCAGTTCCTTACGTTGACCAGCGGTGATGAGCGTGTACGCCTGGTGCCAGTTCTCAATACCATACTTAAATTGAGTCGAAACGAAAAAGAAATTCTAAACTGTGTGGCGAAAGGACAGAAATGTTAGTAATTTATCTGTATGTTCATAATTTGAAAAAAAAATTAAAGTTTACTTTTCTTTATTTTACAGTACCCACGGAATCACAGGGGCGCAGTTGGGGTAGTTTTCTTCCAATTTTCGGTGGTACTGGTGGTGGTGGTGGCAATAATAATTGAAATAAAAATACAAATATACGAACGACAACCACCTTCTTAGTTGTGGCCAGCGAAGAAAGTACTATTTTGAATGAGATGACCATATCAAGAAAATTGATAGAAAGCACACCTCACCGTAACTGCATCAAACTCGCAGTCAAGAAACACAACCACTATTTTGTATTTTTGCAAGTATTCCAGCGTTTATTGGCAATTCTCCAGTAGTTATTTTCAAAGCTTTACACTTTTCGTGCTACACAAAAGTCGACAATTTCGATTCATTCTTAATGTTTTTTGTTACCTGTATCAATATGTATTATATTGTATGTATGTATGTAATTAAATGCAATTATATATTTTAATTAATATATTCAAAATTATCACGAATGACTTGTTTGCAAAAAAATTATTTATTCTAAGCGATTTACTTAAAGTGTAAGTTTTATGGATCAATAATTGTATTACTTACATATATTACCTATTACACATGTACATACATACAAAGTATATGTATTTGCAGATAAAGCATTGCAAATTGTGTGTGTATCATAATGAAATTATATCTTCAAAATTAACTTTGTATAAAGCAGAAAAAGACCCTTACAAAAAAATAAGAAGTGTATATAATAAAGCAAAATAAAATTTAAATGTATGCAATGCAAATGAAAATGTACTTTTTTCAGTTTCTATTTTTTTATTTATTTTCAGTGGGAAAAACAGAAAATTAAACCACGAATTAATGTTTAAAGTTTTATTTTGAAAGTAGATTCTTTTAATTAAACTATAATTAAAAATTAATAATTAGCGTTGTCGAGAATTCAATGTGAATAAATATAAAATATAGTCATATGAGGCCACGAGAACAGAAGTGTCCCAACCCAATTATTTTTTTTGTACTTAACTTCTTAAAATTGATTAAAATTTTAAAATAAAGGTCACTTATTACTTAAATTTATGGTGCGTTATGTTGCCCTGTACATTAAAATTAAGAAATAAGCGACTTTCATTTTAAAGAAACGATTTTAACTACATAGCTAAGTACAAAAAAAAAAAAAAAAATAGGGTTGGGCCAAAATTAAAACGAGAAGATAACTCGGGGTTCGGGCCAAACCGAGCTTTATATACCTGTCGCACGAGTGTTTTTTTTCGATTTCAAAAATTTCCGATGCATGGTTATAGTTCGATTTTCAATACCAATGTCCTTAGCCCGATAAAAGTGGGCGTTTAAATATCCCAATTTTGACTCGAGTTGCCATGTGCCGAGGCGGCCGGACAGACAGACATTGATTCTTTGTTTCATTCTGAGTAGTTTGCTATACACATATATGTATGAACATAAGCATGGCCCTTACGTTATATGGCGAAAAATAAAAGTGTTTGGATTCTCGGTCACCCTCTAGAAATGTGTGAATAGCCTAAACACTAAACTATACAAAGTTTTAGCTCAATCAAAAACGATTTAGAGGTGGCTCAAAGCGCTCAAAGTTTTCCATGTATTTTATATGGCGAAAAAAAATTTCGTAGAAATTTTGAAAATCAATATTTTTCAATGGCCAAACTCTTTTTCTCTTTAGGAGACTTCCAGAAAAAATAACCAATTGTTTATTTATAGGTTTATTAATACTAACACATTTTTATGGCTCCCCAAAAACCCCTAAAAAATGCAATGGCGGACCCACAAAAAATTGTTAATATTAAACAAATTATAAATAACCAATTGGGTAGGTTTTTTTTTTAAATCTCCTGAAGAGAAACAGAAATTGTGGACTGAAAAATATAGATTTTCAAGGATTCTGTACCATTTCTACGAAAGTGTTTTTTCGGCATATAAAATACATAGGAAATCTTTTTAGATTGACCTAAAACTTTGTATAGTTTAGTCTTTAGGCTATTCACACATTTCTATGGGGTGAGACCGTGAATCCGAGCTCTTTTCGAAATAAGGGCCAACCGAATGTACATATGTCTACATAGATGTCTATACCACATTCAAAATAAACGGAACATATATCGATTCCTTTAGGTTGTTTTAAGCAACCATTACACAAGTTAAACTGACCTTGTGGAGACAAGTGGGCTCTGGTATTGTATGTAAACTTTGGGAGCGATTTATTCACATGGAATAGGTAACGGGGCTCAATTAATCGCAGCTGCAACGTGAAAATAACAGTTATTATAGTGACCAATCCATGAACGGGAATGATTATACGTTTTTATTCACATTTTACCAGCCAAGGATACTAGCAAATGTTTATGGCTGCATGCAATCATGAAAAAGAAACTCGTATTAATAGAAAATATTTTCCTACTAGTTGAATAATGAGCCTTAATAATAAAATTGGAAACACTTCCAATAATCACACACAGATACGAATATCTGAACATTTTAGCTAAGTTACAGCTATCTATTTTGTAGTTATTATTGCTTCAGTGCTTTACTGCCAAACGCCTGCATAGTTGCCGACAAGTGTAGCTGGAAGTGGACCACCAGCTGCAAATAGACGCATACCAGTGCTATCGTAACAGTGAGTGTAAATGGCTGGTACATATTTCACTTGTTGGAAGCCATCCATTTCATCTTCAGGATACTAAAAACATAAATTTTATAGAAAGACATATTTATAATAACATTATTGCTCTGCAATGTCGTCTCGCGAATTTCTACTCACCACAATACCTTTGCTACACTTTAGCGCCACAGTACGTGATGCATTTACGCTGCTCTCTAAATATTTACCTGCTCGTATATCGTAAAAGAGCAACATACCCAGACCGGTACCGACAGTGAGCAGATTACCTTCGAATGTTGTGGCACGTATGCCGCAGCCATTGTAACGCGAAGTGATCTTTTTGATTGTCTGTCAAAAAATAAATAAATAAATTAAATTTACGTTACACGTAAGTGAAAAATTCGTAAATATAAATAATTATGCGTTAGCAAACACCTGTAGTGTTCGAGCGTCCAAAAGTATGGTATAAGAGCGACAACCGACAGCATAAAGTCCGTCGCTGTGGTATGCTATGCTCACATTATCTTGACAATTTGGCAGTTTGCGAGATAACTTTTGTTTGAACGTTTCCGCATTGAATATATGTATATAACCATTTAGTGAAAGTGCTGCAATTTCTTTAAATTCTTTGTTGAAACAAAGTGAACGAATCTAGGAGCGATACAAAGTTATATTTATCTATATGCTCATATCATTTGAATTTACCCGCTGGGCTGTGCGCACATCTTTCACACAAAGTGGATTAATAGTGGCGAAGGTAGGACATGCTTCCTTGCCGCCATCTGGGAAATCCATGAGATCTTCATTGATGCGCCAAAGCGATAGGCGCGAATCTTTTGAGCCCGATACCAAGAATTGATCATCCAACCAACACATGCCCATAATTAGATCACGATGCCCGTTCTCGCCGACACAAACCGGATCAAGAGTAGGAAGTCGGTAAACAGCCACATCGGCTGAGTTACGTGCGCCAGTGGCTAGGAATGAACGACTTGGATTAATTTCAATTGCATGTAAACCACCCTGCACCTCTGGGTGGTTGGCTCGGTTGTTCGAAAGCGTTGGAATGGCATCCACGCGGCGCATATTCACATCATAAACAAGTAACTATGAGTAAAAACGCAATATGTAACAAAATACAGTAACTGGATTGTTAAATTTGTCACCTTATTGCATTTTGTGCCGAAGACAACTTGACGATTGCTCAGCCATTTGGAACAGAAAACCTTATTGATATAACCCAGATGAATTTGAGTTTCTCGTAACATATCATGCGTAAGGACATAGCGGCTAGTGTTCTCGAAATTGAAGCTTCGTTGCTGTAGGATTGAGACCAAAATTTATCCGTGTATTTTCAACAAAAACCAACGAATCAATGTTACCTCTTTTAAACCAGTCTCACGACTACGTAAGTAATCGCATAAATTAAATGAAGTATTCAGCACTTCTTCTTGTTGTTGTGGAGTCTCTTCATCACTGCCGGAATCGTCGTAAGTAACGAAATCGTCCGGCTTGTCTGGTTTGCGTCGTCGCTCTTGGCGTAGTGCTCGCGCCTTGGCACGCCGTTCATCCAGACGCGTTGGCACATGACAAGAGGGATAGGTGCCTACCACACTATGCCTTATGGTCTTAACCATGGAGCTGAACACCATAGTGTTTTTGTTACGTATCTCGAACATTTTTCGTCACCGTTACTATAGCAGAATGAGATTTTTAGTCAATGCTGCTGGTGCTACCAAACAGGGATAGTGCTCCAGCTACCTTCCTATGACTTTTTTAACACTTGCACAATTAAAATGCATTAAATTTTAGGGTGATACCGAAAATTTTCATTGTTTACCACGGTCAGTGTAAAAATCACTTCTAGCTGACAGTGGAGAAATAAAGAAAAAGGAAAGTAGAAATAACGAAAATCATTCGTTCGGTTATAATATCGTGTTTACAATGGAACGTAAAATATGTATCTTTGCGTTTACAGTGGAAGATTATGTTAACTTTAAATTTCGCTATAATTTAGTTTTCAACGAGTGTATAGGAGGGCGGATAAAAATTGAGGAAGATGAACAATTTTTGTTAAAATTCTATAAAATTTAGAATTTCTTTTAAATGTCGTAGACACATTTTGTTCTGCTGTTGTTCTGCTAGTTTTCATCCAGTGTGAAACCGTGACAATAATTGCTCTGTCATTCTAGTGTGAAACAACATGATTACATGTGCTTTAAGTCTGTCGCCCTCTATCTTAATTTTGTAGGTTTATATTTAAATTTTATGAAAAGTATTTCAAGTGGAAATATGTCCAATTTTTGTTATTTAATAAGGAGCAAATGCAACCCTGCATTTAAATACTTCCTGTGTTTTGATAAAATCTGCAGCTAGAAATCAGGAATTAAAAATTCAAATAATTCCGTTTTAATTTATCAGCCTTTAGTTCATTTTCCCCGAAGAGGTTCACTTTTCGTATCCAAGTCCATATTTAAAATTTATTTACATTTGGTTTCCAATCCAATTCCAAATCCAATTCCAATTCTTGTTGATTATATTCTTTAACAAGGAAACTACTGTTATATCAGTTTTTATATTAATTGCGCTGAATATGTACGATCCACAAGCTGCATTTATTTCTGGATCTGATATTTGAATTGTGCCTCTTTTGAAGAAGGTGTGCTGATATGTATTCACAAAGCCTCAACACTGTTCAGTGGAGACCTTTGCCTTAAAAAAAATCGATAACGCTGTATCAATGCTATCGAGCGAATGTATAATTTGAACTTAGGGAAAATATTTTTCTTCCAAATAAGTTAGTTTGACAAGCCGTTGGGGAGGTTTATTTCGCTCTTCAGTACGTTAATCTTGAATAACTTCTCTGTTTTTTTAGTAAATATTTACGGTCAATGTGGTGCTAAGCTATGGATTTCTTTGAAACAAAAGAAATTACTTCAACATATGACAAAATATCGACATTTCTATATACGGGAAACAAAATTTATCGTCACATCGATAGTATCACCGATATCTTTCCACCTGTTCTGTTCAGAAATTTTTAAGTTTTGTTGTTGATAGTAGTTTTCTGCAATTTTCTGTCCGTATGCTGAAATTTATTTTTATTTAACAGTTGAAGGGGAAACAAACATAAATAAAACTTGTGCTGCATTTGGGCAATGAACGCATACGGTTTGTAGAATGAAAATTCAAAGTGTAACTTTGTGGATACTTTACAAAATCTGTAGTTGTCTCATATCAAAATGCGGGTGCTCCCTTGCACCGCGCCATCCCCACTAGCGCGCTATTCCTTTACGTTACCTACATATGTATATTTTCCCTTTTTCTATAACAAAAACGTTAAAAATTAATTTAATCGATGTTTCGACAGCTCCTTTCTCCTTGGGGTTAAATGTAAATATATAGAATATTATTTCATTGGCTTCCGCGATTTAAATATATATTCACCCAACAAAGCGTTTGGGTACGGCTGAGCTATTGCATCGTGCGCCTAAAGCATCTTTGCTGCAAGTTAAATTTATTATTGTATATATGTATGTATGTATGTATGTTTAATTTGTGTTCCACGTAATACACTTGCATATGCGTTAATTGTACGTGCAGTTAATCATATCGACCACAAACACGTTCAAACACTAGGACAGGCTAAACCAACTCTCTAATTCATATAAGTATTGTAGTTTACGAAAACATCACACCCAACCAACAAACATAACCATCACTACCACCATCTTCCACCACCACACCACCAAAACCAAACCAACCAAAAAACTACTGCTACTACAACCACCACCGTCTCAACCGATTACAACTTTCCGGTCCAAGGTTATTGTGCGTCTGCGTCTTAGCGGAGGCGCTTGTTCGGTTGACAATTAGAAACAACACCATTAAGAAACAGAACCGGGCCCTTCCATGCACGATGGCCAAGATGTATGGAAAGGGTAAGAGTAAGTAAATTGCTAATTTTTATTTACATATTTAAATCAATAACGAAACTCGCCATTGACAGCACTAACATCTATCGTAATCCGTTGTATAGTAAAATTTCATAATTAGAAATGCTAACACAATAACTTCTGGATTAATTTCTAAGCTTAGTTTTGCTAATTTCTTGAAATAGAAAAAAATGTATATAATAGTTATTGCAATATAAATAAACAAACATATTTTTGTACATAAGTACTATGTAGTAAATAAAAAGCGAAAAAATTCATTTAAAAATACATATTTCTCTTATTCCCCTCATTTGTATAGCGGCTATCGAGTCCGAGGATCAACAAAAATTGCGATGGCAAGTTGAACTTGAATTCGTACAGTGTCTGGCCAATCCCAACTATTTGAACTGTGAGTAAATTTATTCATTCCATAAAAACAGTCATTATAATACACAACATTTTTCCCTCAGTTTTAGCTCAGCGCGGTTATTTTAAGGATCAAGCTTTTATTAACTATCTCAAATATCTACAGTATTGGAAAGAGCCCGAATATGCGAAATACTTAATGTATCCGATGTGTTTGTACTTTTTGGATCTCTTACAATACGAACATTTTCGCCGTGAAATTGTCAATTCGCAATGTTGCAAGTTTATCGATGATCAAGCCATTTTGCAGTGGCAACATTATACACGAAAACGCATAAAGATGTTTAACAGCGTGAATGGTATGGGCCAAATGAATGCTGCTGATCCAGCTGCAATGGATCCACAACAGCAACTGCAACAGCAACAACAAAATGCACAGCAGAATCAACAGCAGCAACAAGGGCAACAGCAACCGGGTGGTGTTAATGCACCTTTGGGCTTGCAAAACGGAATGGTTAATAATGCACAGTTGCAGATGCAGCAACAGCAGCAGCAACAACAACAGCAGCAACCACCACCGCAAGCACTACAACAACAGCAGCAGCAAAGTGTTGGCAATGCTGCGATGGGTATGCCAAATGGAAATAATGCCTCAACCAATAGTAATAATTGAACAGAGTGATGGTGTTGAAGAATTTAACCTGCTTTCCTCTAATTAGTTAGTAATTAATTTAATTATATTGTAAACACTATTTAAATAGTGATATTAAAAGCATTCGACACTTTTCTTCATTTGAAATGAATTAATGTGTTTTAATTTTTAGTTAGTCTTAAACGTAGAAAATGTTTGCGTCCATTCTGAACATCTGTTATGCGCACAGAGTTATAATACCCTTGTGCACAAGCTCCTTCGGGTATAAAAAGGAAAAAACCAAATTGGAAAATATCTTTTTCTTTTTAGTTCAACAGCATGTCTACCTCGTTTTTCTATGGAGTTTATTTATTATGCAGCAAAAGTCCTGAGAAACGCTATGCAGGCCGTTGCTATATTGGTT
>NW_023458555.1:30267636-30270099 GCF_013731165.1 Rhagoletis pomonella | reverse complement strand
ATTAATTTTATTTAAAGAAATGGCGTGTCGTCTATTTCCGCTGTAGCGAACGTAGTACATAGGGCGACATCTGGATGTCATCTACCTCGCCCTATTCACTACAGATGTCGCCCTATGCACTAGACTTTTTTATAGGAACTTTGCAAAGCAAAGGTTTTATGGTGTCGGACACACAACATTGAAAGTTTCTGGATCCACAACATTGAAAATTTCTGGAGCCACAACATTGCAAGTTGATAAAAGCGTTGTAATAAAAAAGGGACTACTCTTTAATAATAAGTATAGATAAATAGCCAATGCCCGAACGATTGGCGGGGCCTTGCAGCACCTTTCGAACCGTAAAAAATCATTCAATTCCATTCTATGTATATTTATAATACGTGCACCGAATTTCAAGCAAATCAGTCCATAAAAAGATATTTTCTAATAAATCGGTCCCTGGCCCACCTATCAGAAAAAAGTATCGTACATATCACACACGATCTATAAAGGTGACAAAACTTAAAATTACACGTTCGTCAGAAAATGCGAAAAACTGAAAAACTATTCATAGCACGTGCTAATCATATGGGCAAGGGGGGCTTAAGTTTTTTCAACAAATTATAACAAAAATTTCTCCAGCTTTTTCTAAAAGGTAAATAAAAACTCTGTGTAATATACACAACAAACAGCCTTTTTTGAAAAAGTATCACTTTTGTTTCACAAATTTGTGTTATATTAGAAAATAACAAACTATTTTTTCAATACAGAACGTAAGTATATACATAACATTGACAACGTATACTTTTCCAAAACGAATCCGAAAAGTTGTCGAACGCGCAACTCGAAAAAATTGGTGGCATACCCGCAGCTCGCAGATTTTTCCCCCACCCCGGAGGCTCCTAGACCCGGACGTTTAGAAAGCCCAACCATGACTTATTTATGCACGTATCGTCCTTTAAAGTACAGTAAAATGGTTCTCTTTTTTATAAAGAAATCGCATATCTGGATAGTATATTTCAGGCCGAATGGATAAGGCTTGAGCCAAGAGCTTGTGTGAGCAAATCAAATTTATGGCAAAAAATGTCAGTTAGGCGGTTTTGCAGAACGAATATACGCGGTTTTGTACTTTAAACGACGATATATATACTTCATAATAATTATGAGTATGCAAATGAGTGATGTTAAAGAATTCTACGTCGGAATTTCATTTTCTGCTCCAATTTTTCACGTCATTTACTCCGAAGGTTTTATTAAAACTATAAACTAGGCGATTTTTTTTTTGCCATTTTTTCGACTTTTCAAAATTTACTCGAAATTTTGTGGGTGTAGAAGTCAAAAGGACTTCAGATTCGCGTTCAGCGGGCCTGATTTTTCAGTCGACAGAATGCAATGTGTCGCAATTCTGCATATACAAACAGTTTGAATACCGCCGTATAACAGCATCCAAAAATTGTATTGATACGTTATGGAAGTCAGCCTTACAATATATGTACCTAAATCAAGATACTGGAATCATTATTATGAAACCATTTATGCACTCTAAAAGAACAAACTGACCGTATGATGTACGGTTTAAATATTTTAATTGTTTTGTATAGAAGGACGTAGACAACCATTCACCTAGGGGGCACGGGGGCATGTTTTTAATAATTTTTTTTTTTGTGTATATAAACAGAAATTTTTGGGTTTAAGAAAGTATACGTTTTCTGGCATCCTTTACAACGATACCAATTTTTAAGAAATCGGGTTTAATTTTTTTGTTTAAAATATTTTTTTTAAGGTATTTTTTGCTTTTAAGCGCTTTTTCTCAAATTTTTATATACGAAGTATACAAATACGCATATCAGAAGAAAGAAGGTTTAATTGCGTTTACTACGATATCAATTTTTTAAAAATCGGTTAGTAATTTTTTTTTATGAAAAAATTTATTTTTCCCCTTCAAATGTTTTTTCTCAAATGTTTACATACGAAGTATACAAACATGCATATCAGAAGAAAATACCCCCTTTCTTCACGTTTACAACGATACCAATTTTTTACAAATCAGTTCAAAACGGTTTGAAATAAAAGGTGAAGATGGCACAACTCCGAAGGCTGTTTGTCTCCAAACCAAACTTGACAAGGGATGACGGCAATTCGTTCCAAAATAAATGATCTTACCAATCAATTGGAAAAATCAACCAACACCAACATATACGCCTTCTGCAGATATCATCACACTCGGTAAGAATATGTAGTGGTATCTTGCTGGCCTTGTCGCAGAACCGACATAGATCATTTGACCCTATTCCCAGCTTATACAGATGCCCTGTAAAGATAACTGTTAGTATTCTAAATTTCTCCTTTAGGAGGTTAATTATGTTTTGGAATCACTCACTGAATTACACTCCCAGCATACTCTATTATAGTACCTAGCGCAGTCCTACTAAGCCACCCCTACAAGAAAAGGACATTTTAGACTGACCGATTCTCAATACACTC
>NW_023458555.1:30229093-30267536 GCF_013731165.1 Rhagoletis pomonella | reverse complement strand
TTTGCCGCTTAACTCTTTATACTTCCTTTGCTGCAAACTTTTTTTGGGAACTAAATTTTTGCCGAAAAGCTATTCCGGAAGCAGCCGACCAGGTCGTTAGATTGGCAAAAGGCTGTGGTCGGTCGACGTCTAAACAACGGGCTTGCGCGCAACAACAATCCGAAAAAACAAACACACCCACTCGTATGCACGCAAGTACCAGCTTACCGGAGGAGCGCCGCCGAATTTGCGAGTGAATTTGCTGCAGGGCGATGTCAGCATTTTTTTCGATATTTTTTATGCAAATAAGTTTCTAGACGTTGGCCAAGAATTTATTAATTTATAGCACGTTTGCAATGACTCACAAAACTTGTATTTTTTCCACTTGGTAGTCGTTTTCAAGTATTCCACTCAATACGGGTTACCTTGCTGAGCTTCAGTGTTGCGTTGATTGTGCTTGCACTAATCGACAGACAGTGAAAAATTGATTTTCGGGATTGCTTTTTTCAAATGGCTGCATACTTTCAATACACTGTTTTTGCAAGATTCAACAATTTATTATTGAATGATGACGTTTTTTGTTATTGTGAATGCAAATATTACTGGTTTTTTATTCGATTTCTTATTTTTTCAGACACTAACGCAAAATCCTTTTGCGATTTCACTGACTCAAAATTTACATTTTTTTTTCCTTATAGTTTCAGCTACACCCAACACTTTTTCACTTACATTTTCGACAGCGCGTTCCTTTACTCGGGTTATTTTTACTAACAGTTTATAATTTTATCGATTAAAACAAGTTTTTCTTAAAATTTCACCGATTTGCAACTATCAGAAACCCCGTGCACAAGAAAAACACAAGAGAAACACACAAACGAAATGAGCCAACTGAAGAAGGAAAAGAAGAACCAACTCAACAGCAGTGATCGGACTCCCAAAAAAATTCTGTGTGGTAGAATCTGGAAAAAAATGTGGTAGATTTCAAAAAAATGTGGTAGATCTCTGGGTGTGGATAAAACTTTGTACAAAAATTAAAAAAATTCTGCAAGGTTTCACCTAAATGGCAAACTTTTTAATTAGACTCTAAAAAATTTTTTTTTTAGTATAATAAAGTGCAAGATTGAAGTTGCTAAAAATTGCTTTGAGTTTTGGCAATTTTTTTCCTTGACAGTGTAAAGCAGTTCTTTCCATATTAAGATATTTTTCGAACATATTTTAATAAATTTCTGCAACCTTGCGGTGTGCTACCAGCTTTTCTTTTTATCACATCACGAAGTAGCGAACAAATGAAGCACGTTCCAGAGACAGTTAATTGGGATTTGCCGATTTTGACAATTCTCAAGTAATAGTAATCGAAGCTTCAGAAACCTTAGAAGCATTTAAATTTGCTAATACTTTCACAAAAATCGCCTTTTTAACATTTTTGCTATTAATTCTTTTTATAAGTCAAATATTTCGCAATTTAACACAACAAACCGCATTTTTTGTGGAAAAATTGATTACTGAGAAATTTTACTATTTTACAGTTTATTTTATCCTCCCATTCGGCTTTGTTTACTATTGGTTTAGAATTTCATCGTCGCCGGGAATGTGGAATCTTGTATTATATCATTCTTTTGTTACCATTTAGTGTTTAGTGTTGGCCAATTTTTTCTCTTAAAATTAAGAAAATTATGTCAAGCAAAAATAAAACAAACGCGAATGTTTGGTGGATCTCTGACCTTGAGTGGTAGATGTGGAAGGTGCACAGATCTACACAATGTAGTTGTGATCCTATCACTGCTCAACAGCAGCGAAAGGTGCGAATACGTTGCCAAAAGCAAATTGGAAATGGAAATTCTTGTACACCCTATACTTCCGGCAGTGCATTCCAGTGTTGTATTTGCGGCGAGTTTAAGAAAAGTGTTATACTCGCGCGAACAGCTGATTCTGCCTGATTTGAACAGTTGATGAAGAAAAGTTTTGTGGCGGTAATAAACCGTAGCTTCGTTTTTTAAAAGTTTGTGCTTCAATGAAAAATTGATTTAAAAGTGAAAAAGCATGGTTTTAGTTTAGTGAATTGCTTAGTTCATTGTTTTTGCTATCTATACAAAAAAATGCGTGTTTGTAACAAAGTTTTGTGGTGCAAATAAAATTTCACAACGATAATGGAAGCGTTTGCCATCATCTATAAAAATCTGTGCAACGGTAGGGGGTTATATAACTTCTTTGGTGTATTCCAAAATTCGTAAGTCCGGTGAGTACATAGTATTTTTAAGAGATTTTATATATATATACATAATAGTAATACCTACATCCACATCGTACAAATATTTTCAGTAGTAACCGCTTTTGGGCAGTTTTGGAAGTCATGTTGTTTCCGGTACAACTTTGTTTCCATAAATGGTGCAAGAACGTCATATCTCAATAAAAAATCAAATTATCGGCAGCTAAGATAAAGCGTTCTTGAACAAATTCTAAGATAGGAATATTTTCAATCAAATTCTGCCAGAGTTCGCCTGTTTGAATCTATTTAACATTTAGCTAGGTATACAGGCGGATTCATCGTTCCAGTGCTGAACTTTTCAAAGTCAAGAAAGGCCTCGCAGTGGATGTTCCCAAACGAATTTTAGCAACACGAATGATGGAAACACGTAGAAAATTGTTTGCAGATCCTGAAATCGCTGCAGGAATCACCGGCTTTTACATTAAATTCATCCATTGAATCAAAATAATTTTCGCAGTATTGCCTAGTGAACACATGATTAACACATGTAAATTGTCTGTATTGCCAGAGAGCTTTATATAGAGCTCATGGCATCCCATGGCCCACATATTTGACAAAAATTCTGATTTATGGATTCTTCGATTATTCAGAAACTCCAATAGGTTAATATCAGAGAAGGCCGCTGAAGCACGGAATAAATATGCAAAAGCAACTATATCGCAGAAATTTTAAGAGAACATTTACTTGAGAATCCTTAAGGTGACCAGAATTTTTTAACATTCCAGGAAGACAAAATCTTCACATTGAAAACACAAACATTTTTTTAATTTATTTTAATACATACATATGTATGTACATAAATAACGATTAAGTTAACAATTCACAGTTTCTCTAAAGAGAAGTAAAACAGGTTAATAGTACAATGCGTTGCGTAATTAGAAGACCGCCACATATTAACAAGTTTTAACTATTTATTTTTAAATTATTTAATTGTAATTAGTTGTGTTATTTGCAAGAGTAATTGGTTTTGTTCTTCGTCTTTCGTCAAAGTTCGATTATAATTTTTTAGCAACGCTATACCTCGTTCAGCAACATCATTAACATGTTCAATATTCTTAAGCGTCTCTTAGAATAAAAAACTCAAATTTTTGCATCAAAAACTAATTTTTGCATCAAAAAATAAGCATCGTAAGTCCAACTCCAGCTACGCTGACCACAATATTTTTGAGGAAAGGTGTTCCTTACGAGGGCTATTTTTTGATGAGAAAATGACATCGACATCGATAATAGGGCCGTAAAAAGGAGTATATTTTTGCTCAAAAGGAGGACAGAAAAGGAAAATATTTTTGAACAGGACAATCCTCCTCAAATGAGGACGGTTGATCAGGTTAGAATCCTGCAACGTGGACATATTAGGTTTGTTCCACACGAGCCCGTGGGATCCCGCGTTTGCCGAAAACAGCCCAGAAAGCGTTCTTCACTCTAGAAAAATGGGTTAAGGTGGAACTCCATAGGCTAAAATTTTTCCAGCAAGAGTTTGCAACTTCTCTCAGGAGAACTGTTACTTTGCGCTCTCAGTTTTTGAGTGATGGATAATCTTTTGGTCTGCACGAACGCGATTTGGGCAAAAATTATGATAATTCGTACAAATTCGTAAAAGTTTTTCGCTCGACGAACAAAACTAATTTGAAATTACAGCTGTTGTTTGTTTACATACGAAAACAAATTTTGTAAGATACAAAAATGGAAAATAGCACTAAGTTTCTAAGAGGAAGTCTAGCTTATCCTAAAACAAAAAATTCCAAAAAGCACTTTCCGGGGAAGGAAGTTACCTTATTGGGGGATTGGTACAGTGTCACTAGCTCAAGATATTTGCTATTGCGGCGTAATTTTATCGAAAGCCACCAAAAGACTCTCGATTTAGTTTCCATTTCTGTTGCTAGCACTTCCCATGACTTATTCACGTAAACTACAACACCGCCAGTGTGTTTGGAATCGCTGTCACTTCGGTGAATTCTATAATTTGGAAGATATAGCTCTTCATCCTCTGATGTATGTGGCAAGATGTGTTTCCGATAAGCAGACGAAGTCGTATATGCTCTGTTGTCTGGCCAAAGTCCTCAGCAATACCTTTCATTTGATATCCATATTGGGATGTTTTAGATAAATTGTGTAGAATCGAAAATAAGTGGCAACCTTACATTACTATCTTAAGGGATACCATTTTTGTATAGGCATTTTTTAAGAACCAAAAACTATCTCCCAAGATTCATTCCCCGGGAAGCCCTGTAGTAGGAGGAGAAAGAGAGGTGCTCTCAAGTTGGAAAGGTGGGAGGTGCTAAGCCCCCTTCATTGTTTTTTTTTTTTGTTGGACCAGTCACAAAATCAATATTCTTTACAATTTTATGGATTGAGGTAAAATAATCTAATGTCGATTCTCGATTTTTTTTTTATCGATTCACGGATCGAATCGGAATTAAATAATCGACAAAAAGTCGAATCGGAAGAGCTCGATTTAATCGTTTTAAAAACGCCATCTCTAATGGGTACATAGACGGCTGGGAGAACATGCTTCAAAAAAAAAATGTTTCACGGAAAACCAAATATGTAACTATCTTCATGTGCATACATAGTACTAAGTATTTTATTTTTTATTAATTTATTAAATTTAATATACATATGTATATAGATACTAAATATTTTATTTTTTATTAATTTATTTTTAAATGTCTTACCAATTCAATTTCTAAGTTCTAAGTTAATCAACTTACATATACATAGATATTTACAAAACTAAAAAATAATAAATTCCAGAATAACTCAATCAACTCACATACATATACATTAGGGTGATTTTTTCGCGATAGTTTTTTTTCGCTCCCAATATCTCAAGGAATGTCGAAATTGAATTTCCTACCACTTTCTTATTTACATTTTTTCTGTAGCTCTTGTTATTTATCAGATAGGGGCAAAAAACGAGAATTTCACCAAAAAATTGGCTTTAGTGGCACGTGTTAGGATTACGCCGCAATGGACACTTTTGTAGAGCATTCAATTCTGAAGAAACCCTTTCATCAAACAAGATTATACCATAAAATGCCTCTGAGCTGTAGAATTTTTAAGAAGTTTAGATTAATTTTAAACGGGAAATCTTTCCACGCCTTGGTCGAGCTCTATATATTAATATTTAGGGCTCAAATTTTCAGGAATTTTTTTATATGTATTTCCCACAAAATTTCTAGGTGGGAATGAAAAATTGATAAATGTCGCGAAGAAAAGCACCCTAATATATGTACATATAGTCCTACATACACAACACTAAATAATAAGCCTTAACAATTTTTATTAAATACTAAAAGAAAATACTCAGGCTATGCCCACTTCTCAAGCTGCAGTCATTCATGTAATTCCCTCTTTTACGCACCGCGCATTCAAGAACTCAGAAATATCGAATCGAATGGTATCTCTTCAAACAGCTTATTCGAAATATCACGGAAAATTTTACCAAAGCTACGCTCATAGCCAATCTTCAGCTCATTGAAAACCGTCTCCCAGTTGTCGTTCAAGAATCGATTCATTGTCTGCGATAACAAACGATCGTTGAAGAGATTATCGAATTGCATATAGACACGCTTGGGATTCAGATCGACGCGATACTCCTTGAGACGCATATATTTGACGCCATCGCGCATGAAAGGTTCACCGATGAGCCGATGTTCGATGCGGGTGTTAATCAGCGTCATATTGGCTTTGCCATTACCAGTTATGGGTAGCAGCAATATGCGGCCGGACATCTCATAATCGCCAACCATTTCAATGCGATCGGTTTTACTGTCACAAATAATTAGGTGATTATTGAGATCGGTGCTGGAAAGCGGAAAAAGAGAGAAAGTGTTAATTGTTATTTGTTTTTTGTTTTTTTTATGTAGTTTAAAATACATATATGTATATATGTATTAAAGGATCTTACCGGTAGCGCTGCACTTTGCTGGTGGAGATCATGTCGTGTACGAGTAAGTTTTTCAAGGTCTGCTTCAGCGTAATAGGCGCATTACCAGAATCGATTACTAACGACTTCACAGTGAGTGGCTCGAGCGGTGGTATACCAAACTCTTTGTTGCCTGTGTATAGTTAAACGTTAATTCTCTTTATTTTACAAAAGATTTTATGAATTTATTTTACCATCCTTGAGCAGCAGAATCGCACCGTTCACAGCATCAACAAGGCATTTATCGAAATTTTCATCACGTTTGCATTTTTCGAAATTAGCAGCTGAAATGAGAGAAGAAATAGTTAGGGTATTCAATCAGTAAAAACTTGAAAAAAGCGCATCTACAATATACAAGTACTAGCTATTGCCGCGGCTACGCAGTCAAATGTTACAGCAGGAGAAAAACTTTCTTTATCTTCTTTCCTTAGGCTCCCACATTGTAATGCTTCATTTAACCTCTCATCAAATGGAACTTGGACTTTGAAACTCTTACAAGCCCTTCAAAAATATTTTAAAAACAAAGCTTTAAAATAAGTTTAGAAATGAAGCTTACCTCACTCGTTTGACACCAATGTTAAAATATTTCATTTAACTTAGTAAAATTGATTTTGAATTTCTAAGCAGGTGGCAACCTTCGTCAAAAATATTTCCGGAATAGACCTTTCTTAAACCTCACTCGTTTGACGGCCATAGGTGGTAACCCTCTTCAAAAAAGTTTTCGAAATTAAGTTCTATTAAAACTTTCGTTGGTGTGTTTCCAGCATTAAAATATTTCATTTCACTTGCTGGTTAAGTTGATTTTGAACTACCAAATAGGTGGCAACCCTCTTAAAAATCATTTTTTAATAAATTTCCTAAACCTTTTGTTTGATACCCAGATACAAATATTTAATTTAACTTGTTAATTAAATTGATGTCAACACTTTGCGCAGGTGTCAATCCTCTTCTTCAAAGTTATTTCGAAATAAATCTTTTTAGAATCCCTTTCGTTTGACTCCAACAATGTTATAATATTTTATTTAAACTGGTAATTAATTGATTTTTAATTTAAAAAAAGGTTTCAACTCTCCAAAAAAATATCCTTTTTGTTAATCCAGTTCATAACTGATCTGTCTACAAAATCTCATTCAAATACGTCGGGTCGGTTTAACGTGAAAGAGTAACAAACATACCCTCAAACTCGCTTACCTACAAATTTTCACATTTATAATATTAGTAGGATGTACATACATATTTAGTTTCTAGGGAGCTTAAGCTACGGTTTTTTTTAACCCCGATTTTTACTGATTTTCGAATACCGGTTTTTTCACCTGCTTTATTTACCCAAAAAACATTGAGTTTATTTATTCATTAGAGGTTGATTAAGGAACCAGCATTGTTTTCCAATATCAAGTGTTAGAAAACGATTGGAAAAACATTCGTACCAAACTTTTTATTTTTAGATAATTATTTCTTCGATCAAGAACTAACGTTAGATTTTGATTTTTCTTTGTTTGGTCTAATTTCATCGTTTTTTTTTTTTGACCAAAAATAATCCGTCTTCTGGATTTATATATTTATTCGATAACCGTTCGTTTTTATGGCCGCTTATAATTAATGGAAAAAACTAATTTGTTTTTGTTATTTATGGCCTTATAACAATTATATTCAACAATTTTTATTTAGCTTGAGGTAAAAATTAATCTCTTAAAGTAACGGTTAAATTTGATCGGAAAATAGAAATCATATATTAAAATTTTTTGATTTTTATTACAAAGAGCAGAACCGTCATGATCCCTGCCCTCAACGAAAGGGGCACGCGTTATGTTAGTTTACTAATCTAATTACAAAAAAATAATTACTCAAAATAAATGACCCGGCCTAATGTTCTTGGGCTTTATCTTTTGAACGAATGAAATGAAGTTTATGTGGTTTTGTCTTACATTTATTTGCATCTTTAGATGCTGTTTTGAAGATGACATCAGTTAAGTGATCACCGCCATTAATAATTACTTTGGACCCGTTTTATGGCTTTCCATGTTTTTTTTTTCACTTAGACCGTGAGCGTTGGTCCTTTGTCATACAGCTACCAAGCAAGAAAGCACGAACCCAAGTGGCTGAGCCGCAATCTTGCATTTAATTTGATATTTAATCTCACTGCCTGAACACCCAATAGGACAGTGGCCTAGTCACTACATCCACCAGAACTGAGAGATCAGGCTTCGCGAACCTAAACGGATCCCGGACCGTCCCCGGTCCACCTTCGACCAGAATGACCTCGCGATAGCACATGCCCGGGTTTTCCCCCCACTGTTCGCTCATCTCTCCCCGAGAAGTCCACAAGTGATCAAAGTGATCAATGGAGCTCCCACTCTCTTTTTTCTTGGCGATGTTATTTGGCCAGTTCTTCAGCCTCGCAGTTTCGTGCGAAAGTAATATTGCGACGAAACCGAAAGTGAATTCAGGTATTCCCTAACGAGCTTCCAACGTACCGTCTGTAGTAGTTTAGCGCTCCATGGTTTCTTCAAAGAACTTCTAATTATGTTTACATAACAAACTTCATAAATGAAATGACATTCGACGCTGTTTGCAAAAATTATTCCATGCTCCAATAAAAATTAAATAAATATTTGCGACTTACACATTTTTCTGCGTGTTTGGCCGAGCTGCTCCTCCGATTTGTGACATGAGTCTTAATGACGTTTTCATATCAACACCTAACATATACTTAAATATCACGCAATTATCACGTTTTTTTTCTTCTTCTCATTCTAAATTGTAGTGTGAATTTACAAACCTTTTTCTAAAATCACAAAAATTGTCCTTGAACCTACAGACTGTACATATGCGTATACTACTATATATATTTCGCAAGACAAAAACTCATATGAGAATTTAAAAATTATGTCAATTACATTTATTCAAACATGTACTCGTATGTAAATATGTATACGTACATTTTCTCATTGTTTAACTGCCGTAAAACTTCGAAAAGATTATCGCGCACGCGTTCAGCAGAAAATAAGCACTCAGCTGCTTTGCATACAAACTACGGAAGTGCGACTCAAAGAACAAATAATGAATTATTCTTTTGTGATCTGTGTGTGCAAAAAATAATAATAATAATAATAAGCCCAAACTTTTGTATATTCCGTATTTCATAGGCGAAAAGCGTAAAACTGCGAACGTGTTTAAAATACGCGCGCGCACTTACATATTTTCATTAAAAAATAGAGGGGTAGGTTAGCTTAAAAAGGAAAATGATCAAAAGCGCATATAATTCTGAGCTGTTGTATATTCCCATGTCTATTTAAATTTGTTAAGGGCATTCTTTATTTCAATATCTAGACTACTCTCAGAAGATTTAGATCGAACGTAATGCATACAGTTATCAGGCGTTGGAGTTTAGTGAAGGATTGTCTCACCCTGGCTAAAGCAGCTCTCGAAAACCAAGCCAGCGCCCTATAGGCGACAACGGATCGCGCTATCACGGTGTACATAAGGAATGAAATTTGAAAATTTAAAATTGGTCCGTAATCGGGTAAAAAATGAGTCGAAATAGAGATGACAGTGCAGAATTTCGAAGGGGCGTTTGCCCTATTTTAGCTTTTTTGATTCAGATTTTCCTGTTGCCGAATATTGAATTACCAGAAAGATGGAGTCATATGAAAAGTCTACGCGGATGTTTGGGTAAAGTTTTGAAGAACAATTTCTTTATTGACAACTAGGGATGGCAAAAAATAAAATAAAATAATCGATTAATTAATCATATGATTAATCACAAGCAAAAAAAAATTAATTGAAATTATTGAGAAATAATCAAATTAATCAAAATTTTAAAGGCATTTTTTTGCAGTGAGTATTCACAAAAACACTTGCATAAAAAATTTCGAATTCTCTTGTTAATTAGCCTAGAGTATTTTTAGCGACAATAACACTGGCTCACAAATTTTAGGTTGGTTTTTGTTCTCCAGACGCCACTATCCAATTCCTATGTAGAATTGCTCGGTGATTCCATCGATTTTCTTCATTAGTTATTTCATTCCGCTTGAGTTGTAAGACTTGAAAATTTAAACGAAAACTCATTTCATCTTAGAGGTGACCCAAATCATCATCTTTTCGCCTTCGTTTGTGTACAAGAGATTTATGAGAGGCCCATAGATCGGACTCATTTTCTACTGATTCTAGTGACGACTCGCTACCCTTTTCCATAAGATCATCTGCGTACATTATTTCATTTCGCAGGAACTCCATTACTGAGGCCAATGCTAACTACAATGCTTGAAATACATTTTTTTGAACCTCGGGTCGAGTAAAGTTGATGCAGCTAACAAAAAAGAATGCACGATCGATGGATTTTAGACCACTACAGAACTCATATTTCTTGAAAATATTTTTACTATTATTTTACAATTAATCGATTAATAATCGATTAATAAAACACAAAACTATGATACAATTAAATCTTAAATTGGGCAAAAATAATCGATTAATGTTATCAAATGATTAATCGCTGCCATCCCTATTGACAGCCAATCAATGAAGTACATATTGCTCATTATTATCTATTTATGACCTTTTGCCATTTTTCGGTTAGCTTTAAAATTCCATTGGTGTAGAACTTCTGTGATTTTCAGCAGCGCTCCAGTCAGTCAATTTTTCACCATCAAAAGAGTTCTGCTTGCCTTGCTTATTCTCGAGTTCAACCAATTGTTCATCACCGTATAGAAGGAAATGCACAACATCGTCAACAAAAAAAAAGCGATCGAAAATCTACGGGATTGTTCAAAATTTTCATACTGAAATCGAATAGGCTATAAAACTGCATGCCCAATAAGTTTCTAAAAATTCTGAATTAAGTTGGAAAAAAAAAAATAATATTTTTTTAAATTTTCCTGAACTGCGCACAAAGTTCTAAACTTTTAATTTTATGATTTATGAATAACACTATAGAGTCTACTATCTCTTTTATAAAAAATTAACGAACAAAATTTGTCACGGTAAAATATTGTGAATATTGTAAAAAATAAAAGTGTCCTATTTATGTGAGCGCCACTGTACGTATTCCTGCTAGTAACTGGAAGCCATTGTCCCTAAACCTAAATAGACTCATGGCATAGTAATGAATAACTAAAGCCTGCAACCCTGAAGATCTCAACAAAGATTAATTTCGTATATACATATTTTCGCACAGTTAATACAAACCTACAACGGTTTCTATTTCAGTTTTATTTCCTTTTTTACGCTTTCAATCTGCAAAATACAGGAAATGAATTTCGGTCAAAACTTGAGCGCGCATAAACAGGCTGGGCTTCAAGGTCTTCCTAAATATTTTGCATCAACAAAAATGAAACTTGCATAGCCACACAATTACTTAAGTAGCAACAACATAACCTCAGTAAAACACGGTGACCGCAAGCGATTATGAAAAAATGCGAATAATTCGTAAAGTTCATTAACACTTAATAAAATATAATCATTACAACAACAACTAGTATGTTAATAAGAACTACAAAAAGTTGTTGTTCGGCATAACAAAAGAAACGCCACTGAAGGTAGCAGACGGAAAAACAAAAAAACTTCCCTTTAATGACATTTGCAGCATCCTCAAAATAGAGCGGCATACTACCGATGTCTGGCAGGCGAAAACTTGTTTGATACAAATCAAAAAAAAATAAAAAATTTATAAATACGATACCAACCGAAAATGCACAGCTTGTCTTTTTTTAGTTCAATGTCAAGTTGAAGTCCGCACTAAAGCAACAGTGCAGCGGCGCTGAGTGGGTTATGGAGTTTACATATTCAATGGCAGCAGTTGTTTAAAATTAATTAACAGTGGAATTCATAAAATTTAAATTAACTTTTAGATTTTTACATGCAGAATTTTTGTGAATACTTAATTAATAATAATAATAATAATAGATTGGCGCTTACACATATGTTAGTGTTTGGCCGAGCTTCTCCTCCGATTTGTGGCGTGCGCCTTGATGTTGTCACACAAAGCGGAGGGACCTACAGTTTTACGCCGACTCCGAACGGCGATTGTATTTTTATGAGAAGCTGTTTTTTCATGGCAGAAATACACTCGGAAGTTTGCCATTGCCTGCCGAGGGACGACCGCTGTTAAGAAAAAACCTTTTTTCTATATTTTTGCGATGTTGCTTTGACCAGGGTTTGAACCCAGGCATTGTGGAGTGGAAGCGCGCACTGCTTACCACTACACCACAGCGGCCGACTACTTAATTAGCTATGGATTTTTTTATGCTTGCTTATTAAGCCGGTTAGGCTTCAGAAAAGAAGGTTGCCCACTCGTTTTTATTTATTTTATGTTTCTAGAACACTTTTTTTTTTTACAAAAATTTATGGATAGTGGATGATTCTCTCCAAGTTGTCATTTTTAACTTTAAAAGTTGAATCTGTTCAAAAAAAAAAAACATTTTTTCAAGCATTTGTCAAGTTTCAACTGTGTGTAATCAAATCTTACATCCAATTTTTAACCAACTTCCTGATGAGCTAGAGACTTGAAACTTCAAAATACGCTTAGAACTCGATTACAATGCAATATGAAAGACGAATCAATCCGCTAGGTGGCGCAAAAAAAATTTTGCATGATAGGTGGCGCATGAGTAGAGATGTTTTGGAAATCCGAATTTATGGTCTGATTTGTTTGATATTTAGCAGGTATATTAGTTCAATGGAAAGGAATTACCCCATAAAAAAAATTTGCCGTTATGTGGTGCGGGGCCGATTTTTCTTTTTTAATTCACCACTAATAAATGCTTGTCTTTGAAATTATGTTTAATTACCTGCTTATTTTTTACCAAAACCGAAATAAGAACAAAACTGTCGAGAACGTTCTCAATGGGGATTGTATAAGAACAAAACCCTGTGGAACGTTGCAAAAGAGAACAAAATGCGAAAAATACTTGCCGGAACACTTCTAAGAAAACAAAATGGGAACAAAAGTCTCCCGGAACTTTTTGGCAAAAAACAAAACGGGAGAGAAAGTCTAAGGAACTTTCTCTCGAAGAACAATTTGGGAACTAAAGTCTCAGGATGTTTCTGACAGAACGATACATCATCAAATCTTCTGTGAACTATTCGCGAAGAATGGAAGCGATAAACAAATGTCTCATAGCGTTCCACTGGTTTGAAATGTTTGAATATTAAAATCAATAAAAAAAGATAGATAACTGTGCAAATAAAGTCAACAAAAGACTTAAGATACGAACTTTTCGTGCACAGAAAATGAAAAATTGTTCCATAAATAGACAATTCACCCTAATGATAAACGATCTGGAAGTTGAAATGATCCAGCTTTCTGGCTTGAAATTAACAATCGTGGTTCTCACTGAAACGATTTTTCATTTCAACACGCACTCGCCCCTCCAATTCTTAACGTCAAGTTCTAAAAACTTGTATTCTCGTTTTATTCTCTAGCAGAACGTTCCCCAGACTCTTGTTCTTATTTTATTCTCGTTGAAAATGTTCTCGATACTTTCGTTCTTACTTAGTTCTCATTGGAAACATTCCCGAAGGTTTCGTTCTCATTATATTCTTCTTGAGAACGTTCCCGAGGGTTTTGTTCGCATTTTGTTCTTTGCGGAAACGTTCCCGAACCTTTCGTTCTCATTTTGTTCCCGCTCAAACTGCTCTCAATACCTTTTGTTCCAGATTGACTCTTTTGTGGGAACATTCTCGACATTATATTTTATTCTTGGGCAGATCTAAATCAAAATTGGAACGCGTTCTCGGTCCCTGATATTAAAGCTTTTACGATAAAAAATTCAGGAAAAATAGTTCGTTGGATAAAAGCATTTTTTGTTTTTTAACCTGAAACCAGTATACAATAAACATCTTATACATTTTTTAACGCCTATTTTTTCTGTTCCTGCGTTAAGGAATCCATTTCCAAGGTCGCAAGAACCCAAAAACGCATTCAAAAATTGTTTAGGGTTCATTCCAGCGGTTTTTAGGTAAACAAATTCAAGAATCTAACTTTTTGAAGGTCGATTTGAGGTCAATGTAGTTTTTTTTAAATCAGTCCTTGAAAATGAACTTCGAGACTAAATGTAAATGGATGCCTTGACGCAAGTACAGTAAAGATATGTGTTTAAAACTTTTTAAAAAATTCATTTTATTCAAGTTTCAGGTCAAGAAAATAAAAAAATTTAAAACCTATTTTTAAAGGTAATTCGCAACGATAATATCTTGAATTCTCGAAATATTTCATTTTATCAATTTTTCTAAAATAGAATATGGTGCGCTTTTTTTGGATTTTGAAGTAATTTCTTGAAGACTAGATTGCGATACGTTGTGTACTCTAGAAATTCCCAAACATTCCATTTTCCGACTGGGTACAGTATGCATGCTTACAAATTTCAATACCATCGGTCATCATCGTTTATGACCTAGGGCAATATGTATGGTAAAGTCGTTTGAAAACTCATTTGTTCATCGTACTGTGAACTGTTTTTGTTTTTTTTTTTATTTTAGTTAATATATTGTCGTTTTTTATTATTTTTCCCTTCATTTTATTCCTTTCGCTTCACATCGCTAGCTTTAATGACACCAATGAACTGTGTCATCTCCAATTTATGTACGTAAATGACAAAGCGCATGAAGTTGAGTGAGGGCCACAACAGGAAGTATTTTTTCACAAAGACAGACATACTCGCGAATTGATCCATTTAACGAGTTGCATAAGGCCTGTTCGACTGATTAGCAGCGTTGCCTACCGCCACCGCTTTGGTTTCGGTGACACGTTTTGTTGTCAGTTGGTTGGTGGACCCAACAAAAACCAAACAAAAATAAAAGAACAACAAGCCGGCTTTTGCATCTTCATTGAAAATGAAGTCAGAGGCTGTCAACATTGCCGACTGACAGCAGGGGGGGCTGCTCCGAGTTGTCTGACTGATGGACTTTTGTTGACAAACCAGCTGACCACATTCATTTACTAACCGTATCTACGAACTTTTGTTTACATTGTGATAGTCACTTTTTTTCTTCTTATTTTTTGTAGTTGGCTTTTGGCCAACACGATTTTCAACGTCAAAGGCATGCATTTGTTTATACTGATTGTTTGGCATGGACATACTTATGTATGTAGTTATGCATATGTCGCTGCTGCTGGGCGGACTCCAGTAGTGGTTATATCAGATATGGCATCAACATGTTCATGTGTGTATGTGCTACTTTTGATATGTTGGCCAAAAGTGGAATAACCTTGTTTGCTTGCTTTGGCTTCTTTGTTTTTTTTTTTTTTTTTTTTGTCGACTGGACAGAAGACAGCCAGTTCAGAAAAACTCATTAAATGATATAACTTTGTAAATTGCTTGTTGTTCGTATGTAGATACATGCAGTATAGGTACATACAGTGACTCAAACAAATAATCACATGTTGTTTTTTGTAAATATTCGTAATGTTTTTCGAGCTAAATTTTGTTTATTATTTTTCGATCAAAATACCGTCTAAGATTTTACCAAAACCATATAAATCACAGTTTGCAAATTTATAAAAAAAAGTATGAAAATCCAACAAATTTCCATCAAAGTTTTATTTAATCATTTTTGGGTATGCTTTTTTATAGCCCATACAATTTTAGTCCACCTCACTCATCCGTTTTCACGGCCGAGGCTTTTGCCATCTTTAAAGCGCTAGAATATACTACTCGCCAAAAAGGAAAGTTCGTTATCTGCTCTGACAGCTTTTCCTGTTTAAACGCTGTCCGAAACATACGCAACAATTCCATACTCATATCTAAAATTCGAGACTTTTGCATCAAATACAAACGAAAAATAGCTTTGCTGTGGGTCCCAGGTCACGTCGGTATTGCTGGGAACGAACATGCAGACAAGGCAGCTAAATATTTCGAATCAGCACCTACTCTTCTCAATGAAATACATGAACAAAACGATCTCAGAAAAATGTTACACCGGTACGTACATGAGGGAAGACGCGCAAAATGGAGAAAGTTTCAACACCGATACACAAACCTCAACCCTCTTCGAAATAAAACATTTTACCCCAGCAACATCTCTCGGCTTGAGGCAACCATCTTTACACGTTTGAGGATCGGTCATACACAAATCACACATCAACACCTTCTCACCGGAAACCCTATACCGTCGTGCCCATTCTGTCACAACACGCTATCCGTTGATCACATCATGCGCACCTGCACAGCTTTAGAGAGTATTAGGCAAAAACACTTTGCTTCCACTCAATACCAAACATTGTTAAAAACGCCATCTTATGAAAATATTATATGTATCTATAATTTTCTAGTAGAATGTAAATTGCATAATAAAATATAAACTTGTCCCCCCATTTGCTTCGGAGTCGATGGCCACAGTAGCTTGCACTCCTTCTTGTCATTAGGTTTAATATTTGTATATATTTTTCCTAATAAATAATAGTCCAATTTTAGTGCAAGTATCAACCGGCTAAAAAGTAGCGCTGAATTTTGAGAATTTGAGATTTTTTTTGGATACTGATTTTGCGGTTTTTTTAATATAATTTTTTATATAACAAGTGAAATTTACAAAAACTTTCGTCGATTTTTTAAAATTTTGTTGCTAATGGTCTCCCGTTGTTGAAATTTTTATGAAAATTTGTTGAGTTTTCCTAAATTTTGTACAAAATTTGAAACTTTTACTTATATGGTTTTGGTTAAAGCTTGGACAGTATTTTTATAGAAAATTGCAAAAAAGAATTTGCTCGAAAAACGTTATAAACATTAAAAAAAATTAATACTTGGTAATTTGTTTGAGTCACTGTATATCTGATTGTTGCAAGTTCATTAAGTACCACACTTTATTAACAGCAGTCCAGTGACCTTTTGGCTTTGGCTATCAGATTAAATACATAGTTACTGAAGGCAGGTTAAGGTTATAGACTCAGTGAGAGGTATTTCGAATGTATCCAGCTTCCTACTTTTAGATTTAGTTTTGAGCGAAATAACAAACGCAACAAGTTTACAAGTTTTAAAAATTTATTTTTTTTTTTTGTTATTTAGTTTTAATTATTTTTTATAAAAATTTAGTTTATTCTTTAATAAAAACCGTATGAATCCAAGTGTTCAGTATTTAAAAAATTCAACAAACTTTCGTGAAAATCTCAATGTTTTTTATCCGAATTAAAAAAAAAAATAATAATTCTGTATATAGCCCATTCAACTGCAAACCTAAAACTTATTTGAGATTTTAAATTTCTTATTTTAATTTAATTTATTCTGTGGTGCAAACTTCCTTATTACGGTTATGTCATTTTGGTTATGTTTTATTCTGTCAAACTAGTACTCTCCCTATATTGCAGTCATCATTATTGTCAAACAAATTTTGTAAGGCTTTTATAATTATTTTTTTTTTTTTTTTTTTTTTTTAATAAAACGATTCTAACTCGAATTTAGTGAAATTATAATAAATAGTACTAATTCCCTCAAAAAATTCATGGATATGCAAAATATGAGCTGTAGATACAGTGGCGAAAATATAAATAGGAAAGAGACATTTTGGCATTCTTTGGATATTCCTCTTTCGATTATTCAATGTTTATTATTTTTTTATGAAAGTGTAAGCTCGTTATTATTTAAAACCATGTAAATCAAACTTGGTTCAAAAATTAGCAAAATTCGTCAAATTTCATCAAAATTTTGAGCTTTTTAATTAGATTTCTTAGAAATATTCTGAGTAGATATGCAGTTTTCTATCTCATCAATTTTAGTAAAATGAAGTGAAAAATTTAAGTATCTAGGACTTACCGTTGGTTTTTGGTATTTTTTTTTTGTGGAAAGGGTTGCTCATTTTCTCCATAAAAAAAATTTTCGACCACAAAAATACGCGAACAAAAAATTGCCAAAAATTAACCGTAATCCTAGCTACTTCGAACTTGCACTTTGTTACACTAAAATTTACTGGACTACAAAACTGTGTGCTTGAAAAAAATCTGATTAAAAACTTTAACACTTTGATCAACGTTTGTTAAAACTCGTCGAATTTTTATAAATATTCTACAAAGTTTGAAATTTTGATTTACGTGATTTTTTTAGATACTAATCTATATTTTCAAAAAAAATATAAAAAATTTTTTAAACAAAGAAAAGTAGCCAAAACTTGCTAAAATACATTTTCCCTATTTACATTCTTGCCACCGTATATATGTATTGCGTGCATACATTTTTGCGATCATTTTTCAAGTTTTTTTGTCTTTGTTTTCTTTTAAATAAAACTGTATTAAAAGATGTTAGAAATGCCCCGCTTTTTGTCCACAGAAATCTGGTCACCGTACCTATAAATACCAATTAATGCCAAGATCATTAACAACACCCTTTAAAGTGTCTTCAAACTACATACATATATAGATTTTACATACATATACACTTGTGGATATATTTAAATGCAGAGATTCCATTCCATTTCTACGCGTATAAACATTATTAAACCACCTGAAAAGGCAGTCATTGCATTTGCAATTCTGCATTTCTATTTTTCTATTCTCCATTTTTTTTTTCAATGTCGTTATTGCACTTGCGAATATTATAAGCAATTTGAATGCAAAAATGTGTGGAAATTAAAATATGAATTGACTTACGCAGAAGGTACGAAACTGAAGTATTGGTAATTTATAAAAAAGATATATGTACATACATACTATCTACACATCTATGGACATATACACATTTGATTAATTGTACACAAATATTGGAGGTCAAAGCAAAATAGTCGATAATTGGTACGCTAATGTTTGGCAATTAAAAAAAAATAATAATCTTGCTAAATGTTAGACCACCGAGGAACATACTACCACTTTATCTTTTCCTTAGCTCGCAGTCGGATCATTAAAATTTACCTATAACTTAATAAAACATGTGGAAACGACTACTTAGCTTAGTAGCACATCCATCCTCAATTACAATTATATTCGTTAACTAATTCACTTCTGTATTTTAAGGCGTTCACAAATATAATTTACAATAATTTTCAAATCAAATGATTTTATGTTTAGTACATAAACAATTTCTTTACTGGTTTAGTTTTACCAAAATATTAGTGTCTAAATTCGATTAGTATCGGGCATTTGCCTTCAAAATACTGGACGTTTTTAATTTCATTCCCATTGCATAAAGAACACATTTTTTATGTATTCGCTTGAAATCTATTTCCATTTAAATTTAAGCGGTCAATTCTGGCCTTAACAGCGACATTATCTTATTTTGATGCTTTCCTTCTACCATATACAACCTTCCTGCGTTCCAATCTAAGTTTCTATAGAATCTGTTTGTATTTCCCCGCCCCGTTTTTTTATATGTATACGAACAGAATTTTACAGACGTAGCGCAAGTGCAAATAATAATAGATTGGCTATTTTCGGTTGAAAAATTTCTTTTTTCAACATATTTTGTAAACAACATAAGTAGACAAGAGAATTCTAAGCTAATTTTTATGGAAAGCTCTTTATAAAACCAAATTTCCTCTTTAGCCACCTTGCCTCCCTTTCTAAAGATCATCATTTCAGATTTCACCATATTATATAACTTTCACATTCCACCAAAGTCCACAATACTTAAATATCATCTACTAATATGACTAAATATATCATCTGCATACATCAGCAGACGAATATTGCATACTTGTAATGTATGTAAATACCTTCACCCAACGCCTCTTGTAAATCATTCAGAAGCAGAGCAAAAAGAAGCGGTGACATCGGACACCCTTGTTTAACTCCTTCGGCTTCAAAATTTTCGGGAAGCTCGTTTCAAATCCACACCGCCGATGTTGTTTAGCCATAAATACTTTTAATGAATTTTACAAACTTATAAGAAAGTCTAAGGTGATACAAAATTTTTAAGCCACCGCTATCCGAGCGACTTTATCAAATACTGTCTTAAAACATAAGTTTTCTTGTTACTATGAAAATTTAAATGCACTATTGCAAAAAGGTTTGACTTTTTCGAAAAGAGTTGCCACCTTTTATTCAATTAAACTCAAATTATTTAATAATCAATGCTGTCATATCCGCACCGTTCGCTGCAATTATCTAAGAGGTAAAGCCAACTATTACAAAATGGTTTTAAAAAGCTTTATTTCCCAGCTTTTTTACGGTAGGAGGAGTGGCACCTGTTTCAAAAATTTAATTCAATTTGAATTAAAGGAATTAGGTAATATAAATATGGACGTCGGACGAAAAGAGTTTAAGAAGGTAATATGCAATTGGTAAATATTTTGAAGAGGGTTGCCACCTGCCACCAAATTTGCTAAATAAAAGAGTGTTAAGAAATCTTTAGTTTTAACATAAAGAATATTTTTGAGGTTGTTTGTTTAATAATAATAAACAATTTGGTATTAATCGAAATGGGTTTGACAAGGCTTCATTTCGGAACTATATATGGAGAGTTGCCACATGTTTTAAAAATAAAATTCAGCTTATTAAAATATGTATCACAATGTTGGACGAGGGTTGTTTAAGAAGGTTTTAGCTTGAATCTACTTTTGGAGGGGATTGCCACCCGTTTAAAAAGTCGAATTTATTTTAATTATATGCAAATTAATTGAAATTTTAAAATACATGTGTCAAGCAAAAGAGTGTTAAGAAATATTAAGTTTGAGCATTTAGAATGCTTGAAGAGGGTTGCCACGTGTTTAAAAAGTGGCATTGCAATTATTTAATAAGTTTGATTAATTATTAAATGGCAGGTATCAATGGAAATGGGTTTTAAAGGCTTTATTTCTGAAATATATTTGGTAGGGTTTCCAACTGTTTAAAAAATCCAACTCAACCATAATTAAGGCAATAAGATAATTGAAATATGTATCAAAATTTCGGTGTTAGGCGAAAGAGATTTAAGAAGATTTTAGTTTGAAAATACTTTTGAATAAGATTTCCACCTGTTTGAATAGTCGAATTTAGTTAACTTATCCGCAAGTTTTATGAAATATTAAAATACGAGTGTCAAGGTCATTAGATTTGCACCGTTCTTACGGATTTAAGATTTCGGAAGGTTTCGCGTTTAGAAAAAACTTTTTTGTTTTTTTTTATTTTTTGATGTTTGGCGGAAACTGGGCTCTAACTCAGGCCCTGCGCAATGATAGCGCGCACTGCTAACCAGTACACCACAGCGGCTGCTATGTAACTCACAACACCTTGCTTTGAAAGCAGTTTCTTCCACCGGGAGCACCCAAGGCGGTTCTTGTCCTTTCATCAAGCAACTTTGGGCCTTAATCGATATTCACTGAGAGACCGCTCTCGTCTTGTGTTTGCTATAGTCTGAATCCAATCCCCACCAATAGCCAGAGCTGTTTCGTTAGGTCTCGCGGGGTTGGAAAAATTCTTGGCCAGCCTTGCTTTTAAATTGGCAGCAATTGCACAGCCCCCAGACAAATTAAGTTGTATGTACATTTCTAGCCTCACAGTTTTCAAGAGTAATTAACTATCTTGGCAAAATATCGTCGGATTTCGTAATTCGACGCTACTTCTGGTGCTGCAACGAAATATATTTTATAACATTCAACTTAGTAGGTTTAAAAGCGTTTAATTTTAATAACAATTTTATGAAAATGAATCGGCTGTCCTAAATCCAACTCTGTCGGTTCCGCTTGAGCACACACCTTACTATATAAATATAGACACTTCTACGCGCATACATACTTGTTTTTATTTACAGTTACACTATAACTTACGAAACTTATCAGTTGCAGACATACAAAAAAAAAAACAACACAAAAAACTTACGCAAATCTTTGGCAGCGACTACATTGGCCAATTGCAACACAAGTTGCACAAACAGCAATAGCCAAACTGGCGGCAGCAATGTTAATTTGAAGCCAAAGTCACTAGATAACGTGTTGCGCATGCGTGTAGACATTTTTAACTTCTTTTAAATTGATTTACACTTTGTGCTTATTTGTCTCACACGATATAGCAACGTTTGAAAAATCAATTATCTCACGATCGATATTATCGATTCTCGATTTGAATCTTAGATTTTCGTTTTTTTCAGAATTTTAATTATTTTTTTTTTAAGTTTATTTTAATCCCGAATTTATGGCAAATTAAGAAAGAAATCCATCAATTTTGCCGCGCCGATAAAGCCACTGCACTGTTCTCTCGCCAGCGAGTTATCAACACAATTTGAACGGGATGCTAAACGCATGCGTAGCTTTTATAGGAAGCTTCAGCTTTTTGCGCCTCTAGCTTCAGTCGAAATCATAGCAAGTTTTTAGCGGCAGCAGCAAAAGCAAATTACTCAGCCCATCAGTCAGCTTCGTAGTGGATTCGCTTAACCTGCATTCTCCCATGTGCTTACGACCAAGTCTCTATCTGGCTGTATTTTAGTGTACATATGTATGTATTGAACACACGCGTACAGGTATTTTTTATAGCTTTGAAAAATTTAATTCGAAATTCATATGTTATTATAACCGTAATGAGATTTGCTTCATCGAACGCGATTTGCTTAGTCTAGTGACTTTTGCTCTTCTCTATAAAATTTTGAAAAGCTTTGCCTGCAGTTTTGCACCAGTGAGCCAATAAGTTTGGGTATTAGATTTTAAGTCAGTTTGATGTAATAACTATGTACGTACATACCGGCAGTTACTCACAGAAATATTCGTGGTTTAGTTTTTTTCAAGATATTCGAAAAAAATTATAAATCTTTTCAATATTATTCGTTAATTTTTATTTAAAATCCAATTGTATAACACAAACCATACAAATCAATGTTGCGAGCTTTCTACAAAATTCGCAAAAATTCAGCGAATTTCAAAAAATTTCATAAAATTTCATAATTTTTAGTCAGATTTTTTAGAATTTTTTTCGGTATGCAGTTTTGTAAAGTGCAAGTTCTTAATGACTAGGCCTTACCATTAATTTTTGACAATTTTTTCCCTGACGGTGTCGCCGGTCATCTTCCGTAAAAAAAATTAATTTTTTTCATGCATTGCATGAAAGAGAACGAGCGATACCATCTGCAAACAAAATGTTTCAAAACTCAACGGTAAGACCTATTCACTATTATGTTATGCACTTTATTATGTTAAAATGGGTTACAAAACTGCATACTGAAAAAAATGCTAAAAAAATCTGGCTAAAAAGTTTGCAGATTTTATGGCAATTTTTTTAAATTCGCTGAATTGTGGGAGTTTTGTAAAAAGTTTGCAGCATTGGCTTATCTTATAGAATGCGCTATATTTTAAAATAATTAATTGACAAAGAAGATTTATAATGTAAGACATTTTGAATATCGTGAAAATTGTAAACAACGAATACTTCTGTGAGTAACTGTATGTATTTTTGCAAATATTTTTTTTTGTTCGCAGGGAAACAAAAATTTCTTAGTTATGTTTACATAAAATTTTTGTACCGAACACATTTAGCGGAACTGTCATGCGTCAGTTGTACTATTTATGTATGTATTTATGTACTGTAAGTGCCGGGATTCGTAATCAATTTCGAACTAATATCACTAATTATGACGTAAATCATTTACAGAATATTTATCAAATAGTATTATTTGGCACCCGCACTGCTGGTGGTACGCTATTCCTTCAAAATAAGTATGGGAGTTGATAATACATGAAGGTAAAAATTTGTTTTTGGAATTATAAGGACCTGGGTTTGGGACCTGAGTCATAAAAAAACGTTCCATGATAAAAACATAGCAAGGTAGAACCGTTCTCTCAATTTGTCGGCCATGATTTTTTTTTTGAAGTTTGCCAACATTTTAAAATCATATAAAAGTGAAAATAAAAAATTTAAATTGTTCGAAATTGTTGTTGCTTGAGATTGAAAATGAAAATGTATGTGTGAGTTTGTGAGTAAATTTAAAAATTAAATTGTTTGGAAACGTCAAGAATTTTAAAAATGACTCTCAGCGGTTCTACCTTACTATATTTTTTATCATGAAACGTTCTGTAAGGAGCTTCGGTTTTGTTATTGTTGTTTTTATTGATTGTATTAACGATTTTGCTATCGATATTATTATCGCTTTTGTTATCTATATTTTTATCGGTTTTATTATCGATTTCGCTATCGATATTTTCGGAACTTATCGATATTTCTATCGATTTTGTTATCGATATTTTTTATCGATTTTGTTATCGGTTATTTTATCGATTTTGTTATCGATGTATTTATCGATTTTGTTGTCGATATTTTTATCGATTTTGTCATCAAAATTTTTTTCGGTTTTGTTACCGATATTTTTGTCGACTTTGCTATCGATATTTTTATCGGTTTTGTTATCGATATTTTTATCGATTTTAAATATCAAATATTTATCGATAAAGTCAATTACAATCTTTGTTATCGATGTTGTAATCGACTTTTTGATGGATTTTGGAATCGATTTAGTAATCGATATTTTTATCGATTCTGTTATCGATTTCGCTATCGATATTATTATCGATTTTGATATCGATATTTTCATCGATTTTTTTATGGATGTTTTTATCGATTTTGCTATCGATATTATTATCGATTTTGCTATCGATATTTTTTTCTTAGTGTGTGCTTTCGTTTTCGACTTGGATATGCTCATAATCATACCACGTATTCTACGTTTAAATTTAGCGGCTATATCTCCGATACAGCCTGCAGATCAAGACGAAGGCGCTGGACTGTTCCTTTTTTTCTAATAATCTTTAGCATCTATATTTCAATGTAAATTTTTTGGTAAGAAATAGGAAAGTACCAAATAAATGATAAATACCTTGAACTGAATATTCCACGATATTTCAATAATTGATTACACTTGAAAAAGAAAACATTTTCTTTAATCGGTCAATCGCCAAAGGCAACTAAACTGATTAGTCGGTATCGCGCCCATTCTCGTACTTTTTTTGGAAATGTATCGTTCGTGAAGAAGGTGGGGAAGAGATAATGTAAAATTTGGTATGTATGACTTTTACTTTTCCCTTTCTAAGTCCAACCGGTTTTTTATCAACTTTCACCATGACTTTTTTCTACCTGCCTCCATACAGTCGAAACACTGTGCGACGCTGGACAAATTTTAGAGTTTCAGCGAGCCCAAAAGAACAACTTGTCGAACTCCTGTAATAACAACCACGGCAACCTAATGGTCTATGTCCCGCCCGTTTGGGACGGCAAATACCGCAGACGATAGACGTAGTACAGTGAATTAAAATACAACGGCTCAGCTGGCTTGATCATGTCTTACGAATGGACGCGATCGCTCCACTCCAAAAAGTATCCAACGGGGTAAACGCTGATTGTAGCCGAAGAAACAGAAGATCTCCTCCGTGTGGGAAAAATTAAATGGGTTTTCTATGGAAGAAGTACTCTCAGGGTTTGCCAATGCCTGACGAGAAGTGTCGGCCAATATAAAAGAGTCGCTATTGTTTCCCATCCGCTTTCCTCACTGCTGATACTTAAAGCTCTAAGCTGCACTTCAAATTTATCAGAGTTGTAAGTATGCTAACTATTTGCTTACCCCGACTGTCTGATGCATTTTTAACCAACGGCAGTAGTTACATGCTTAAATACATATTTATGTATTTAGTTCCTCCTTTTTTTAAATGTGTAGTTAGTTTACTCAAGTATTTGTTAAGTATTTATTTTTTCGCATACGTTTCTCAATGTATTGTATGTATTTGTATGGTTTGCTTAATTATTTTTCATAGTTGTTTTATTTAGTTTTTTAAAACTAATGTATTTATGTACAGTGACGGGCATAAGAATTAGGACACAAGACTTTTAAGAGTTTATTTTTTGTTGTTTTTCGCTTTCGAAAGTGAAGTAGAATGTCTTATTATTTTAAATGAGCAGTTCTTGTATATAAATAAATATACAGTTACTCAAACAAGTGTTCACGAGTTGATTTTTTTTAAATCTTCACAAAATTTTTCAAGTTAATTTTTTTTTTTGTTATTTTTCTATAAAAATATTGTCGAAGCTTTTGCCAAAAATCATATAAAGCAAAGTTTCAAACTTCATACAAAATTTAGGAAAATTTTAATCTCTTTAATCTGAATTTTTACAAGCCAATACAATTTTAGTCTAATGAAGTGCAAGTTGAATGCTTTTGCGGTTTGTTTTATGTAACAAGTACTAATTACAAAAAATGGCGAACAAGCGAACGTTGGGCCGCATTTTATTTCATAAGAAATTCGTGCGTATATGAAAAAACTTCAACGCGATTTTTTAGCCGCTTGAAACTTGCACTTAATGAGACTAAAATTGTATGGGCTATAAAATTGCATACCCAGAAATGTTATAAAGGTTTAGATTAAAAAGCTTGAAATTTCGATGAAAATTATTCCTGAATTTTGTTTATAGTTTGAAACTTTAATTTATACGGTTTTGGACAAAACTTGGACAACGTTTTCATAGAAAAATAACTTAGCTTGAAAAACGTTGGAAATATAAAAAAAAAATGAATCAACACGTGAACACTTGTTTGAGTCACTGTATATATCCATAGGTTTTTCGGAAACGGCTCTAACCATTTTGCTGAAATTTTGTATACAGGTAATGTATTGCAGTTTAAGGTTATCTGAATAGATATTATATCCGAGAATATTCGGATAAGGTTGCCGCCTATTCGAAATTATTTTCAAATTAAATGGCGCTTCGTAATAAAATGGAAAGTATTTTATTAATCCCAATTGAGAAAAACATATTTCTGAACAGGGTTGCCACCTGTTTCGAATCGTACATTTATTTAATTTTTTATTTAGAAAATTAGGATACAATTTTATTTGTTAGATATTTTATTACTTGATAGCAGATAAATTTACTTAAACTTACTGTTGTTTGGTTGATTGATCAAATAAGCTTTTAGTTTTAAGTTACAGCTTTCGCAATTGTGGGTGAGGTCCTGAGTAATCACAGTAATGATAACTGTATTATTCGTTATACTTTATTTGTCACAATTTTCACACTCAACACTGTAGGTGCAAAATGAATACAAAGTTCTGTGTTCATAGCAAACATGCTGCTTTTCGAATAGGATGCTACATTAAATTGTTTAACTAATATTTAAACAATGACAAGATCATAAAGACGTTTGGAAGTGTTTCCGGTTTATTTTAAATCTGCTGATATGTAGTACATTATGTATTTCCTCAAGCATGATTATTTACTCGCAGAAAATTATATGAATCCATCAATGCTTTGTGCGTCATTTAAAGTAAGCACCTGAGGGCTGAGCTTTCATTGTTTGCCGCGTCAACACAATATTGGAACATTTCAGAAGGTTCCTATGAAGTACAAAGGAAAGGCACATATGTAAATACATACATACATACTTAATTAATGGGGCTTTCTTTTCTACAAAAAATTTTGCATTTTTATTGCCCTTCTTAGTTGGTAGTTGTGCGCAGAGGGCAATGAGTGCGCCATAAGTGCTAATCAGCCATACCTTATGCTTATGAGCACGTTTTTTTTTTATATATATATTTTGCATATGTACATACATATGTTTATAGTTATTCATTTTCATTGCATCGCTTTTTGTTTACCAGTCATCATAACTAACCAGTTTAACTGCCCATCAACTACATAGTTAGCATGTGATAAGCGCGTAGTTGAGTAATCTGTCAAGCAACTAATTGCTGGCTTCGATGTGCGTGCCCTTCTGTTTTGCAGTTTGTTTTATTTAATTAGTGTTCAATAACCTTTTAACTGGAGATTGTTGTTTAATATTTAAATTGGCGCTGTTCTCTCCTCTTTGTATTAGCTGTAATTTTCCATTCATGACCTCTTTGAACGTCGACCTTGATATTGTTCCTGAGTCGTTCGTGACAGGGGCAAACCTTGTATCCATTCTATATACACATGTACTTACATACATTTTTTTTTTTTTTTTAGTGAAACTTCTTCATCGAGTTCGGCGATGTTTGCGTTAAGTGGTATATGGCGAATGCATAGACAAAAAACATCGGGATATGTTGAACGCCTTTGGTTGCGGGGAGAGTCAACGACGATGATTTAGACAAAGATAATGATAAGGAGAAGGAGAAGGAGAAGGAGAAGGAGAAGGAGAAGGAGAAGGAGAAGGAGAAGGAGAAGGATAAGGAGGCGATAAGTACAAACGCAAAGAAATGAAGGCAAAGATTAAGATTAAGTTTAGGAGAAGAGGTGAGGATGAAGATGAAGGAAAATATAAAGATAAAGATGATGAAGGTAAAGATATAGACCAATCTATACATAGTATAAAGGAAAGTCGAGATTATTTGTACGCGGTAATCTCGAAAACTACTGAACGGATTTTGACGAGTTTTTCTCTAATATATTCTGTATCGAATTAGAATTTTAATAGGGTTGCCACCTGTTAAGAAAGTTACTAACAAGCGTAGGCGTCAGATCTGCAACGTCACTGTCAAGTGCAAAAAGACTTAGCCTCTGCATGTGTAATATGTAATGTATTATTTTTCTGAGTAGGGTTGCCACCTGTTTAAAAACTATAAAATCTTCACCGTTCTATGGATAAAAAAATGTGATATCAAATGAAAGTGCACATACAAAAACTTGTAAGTTTTTTGAGTAGGGTTTAAAATTAATATCTTCTATACGTAATATAAAGGAAAGGCGAGATATTTTAACCACACGCTACTGAACGGATTTAGACATGATTTTTTATATATATAATAAACGAAGTACATGATGACATATGATTTCTTTCTCCAAATATGTAAATGTACATTCATATGCATACATTCAGCGCGTGGCGAATTGCTCAAATTTGTCAACTCCACAAAGTTCAACCTAACCTAACCTAGTTACAAATTTGATTTAAAATTTACAACATTTATTTATTTTTTTTTTAATTTTACATATCATATAGATTTTTTAAGCTTATTATTTATTGTAAGTAAACTTAGCTTGGTAATCTTCGTTAAAATATTTACTTCGTCGGTTGGCGGCTTATATACGCCAGATGTATTACACTGGCGGTCAAAAGTGTATTGTTTTTAATATTTAAAATGTTTTTCAAGCAATGTTTTGCTATTTTTTTATATAAATATGGTTCATGCTTTAACAAACACCATGTAAATTAAACTTTCAATAGAATTTAGAAAAATTCAACAAATTTTCATCAAAATTTGGAGCTTTTTAATCAGAATTTTTACAAAATTTTTGGGTATCAGTTACAAGGCTTATTATATTTTAGTAAAACAAGTGCAAGTTTAAAGCGGCTAAAAAGGCGCATTATTTTTTAATATTTTTTTAGTGATGTTTTTTTGCGTTTTTTTTCATATAAATAGGGCAATTTAGGGAAACTGACGTTTGTTTTTTTTATTTTATTTTTTGCTGAGGACTTTTGTTTTTTTTTCATATAAATAGAGCAATTTAGGAAAACTGGGTTGATCTCTTTTTCGCAAACGATCTTGCGCATATTCTTCCACAAGAAATTCCTGTTTATATGGAAAAAAGAGCAAAACGCCGTCGACAAAAAAAAAAATAAAAATAAATCATTGCGATTTTTAGCTTTATTTTACCAAAATTGTATAATCCTTGTAACTGCGTACCCAAAAATTTTACAACAATTCTGACTAAAAAGCTCAAAAATTAGATAAACAATGGTGGAGTTTTTCTCTAGTTCTGTATTAAGTTTAATTTATATGGTTTTTGTTAAAGCGAGAACCATATTTTTCTAAAAATTAGCTCGAAAAACATCGTAAAACACCATTCATCCACTTTGGACGTCAGTGTAAGTACTTTGAAACTTAATTGCTTTTTTTTCAAATCTTAGTTCTTTGTCAGTTTAATTTTAACAACGTTAGCACGCGTACAACTTTTTAATACTTGTATACAAGTAAATATGTTAATTAGGGTGCATCACTCTCCATACAAAAAAAAATTCGGTACTATTTTCCCACCGGAAATATACAATTTTTTTTATTTTAAGACTTCCGCTTAAATATTTCGGAAAATTTTTAAAATTTTCGTGAGCTTGGCCTTTTTGAAAATACCTCCAAAAATCAATTTCTTTTTTTTTGTTGTTTGAATGAAATTACTTTTTAGAAATTTTTTTTTTAAATCACCTTTGATGATAGAAGAGTTCAAGCTTAAGGGGTCTGCATAAAAATGCTATACAATTTTATCAACGAAATCAAAATAATGGGATTTAAATCCTAATATTTTGCCGAAATTCTTTGTCGGAAGTCTTAAAAGATAATCAATTTTATAATTCCGGCGGAAAAAACGCAGCTTTATGTGGTGTTTCACCCTAATGTACCTATTGTACACGCATACATACGTTAGTACGTTGCTTGATACCGCAACGAGCAACTCTCTTCCTCCGTTCCGTACAATTTACGCCCAGGCTTCAAGCGCCCAATTTCCTCCGCCTCCAATCGCAATTGCAGTAACTTTTGACGCACAACATAGGGCGTAAGCGCTGTACTCTGCAACTTTTTCGCCCTCTCTGGCGCTTGCGCGCCTACACTCTCCTTCACAACGGTCTTCGGCACCGCTTTGCTGCTATCGCTTTTTTTCAAGCGCCCATCCTCGCTACGTGCCACATTTTCGCGCTCCAACAAAGCACACCACAAATTTCGCGTATGCCGCTCATCCGCTTTGCGCGTCAACTCCTTTCGCTGTGAAGGCAACTGCAAATCCAACTGTCGATGCACACTAAAACACTCATCAGCATTTTGTAAGCGAAATTTTTGTAGAGCGCGTAAGCGTTCTGCATCCAACGATGCGTCAGCCGCGCTATTGTCATGACAATAACTACTTGCACCATTGCTAGCTATAGTCAGCGTAGAAAAGTTGTCACTTTGTGCTGCTATCAATTTCATTAGCTGCTTTGCGCTTTCATAGTATCGTCGCCGCTCAGTGTATTCGTGTTGCAGCGCGCCTCCCAAATCACCGCCGCGGTTGTCGCTTTCACTTTTTGCCGCCACACTCGGCGCACGAAAATTATCGCCAAGTGCTGCCATAGTTACGGGTGCCGGTTTTAGTATTGTTGTTGGTGAAGCCGACAATGACGACGTCAACGACGTTGTTGGTGTGGGTGTTATCGCATTCGAGCTATGCGTTCGGGCGGACGTGACGCAGGGCGTGGAAAAGGTCACCGTAGTCGCGGCAGAGTTGCGGCGGCTGAAGTTGGTGGCGGCAACGGCACGTGATTGCGAGTGTCCGAGGCCGCGGCGATTTTTATCCGTTTCGATGGAGCCCGCTGATTTGCGTTTAATTTTAACAAAATCTGTCTTCGATTTGCTCCCCATCGCTGTTCTTTTATTAAAATTTTGTTTATCTTGTTTACTCTTTGTTGCGACACTGAAAACACTTCCGCTGCCCGTTGCTTTGCGTTTGAAGCAATTCACATGGCTATTGCAGCAGGTCGATGCCACACTGTTGCAATAACACTTGCTAGCGTTTTGCACTCTTTTAAGGGACATTTTTTTATTGTAGCGAAAAACTATTAAATTCCAAATCAATTTTTTATAATAATACGAATAATTTAGATGTCTGCCGCTCGCTTTAAACCCCAAAGTTCTAATACAAACCGGTTTCACTGTCCGTTGTTATGTTTATTTCTCACACTCGTCGCTGTTATGCTTGGGCTTGTTTTTGTTTACATTTGTATGTATGTATGTACGTCCCGCCGCTATGGCTGGCATGGTTGCCATAGTGTATTTGTATTTGCCAACGCAGTTCCACATGTCCACCCATAGGTGGCGCTGTGCGCACCCATTTTCTATTCGTTTCTTTACTAAAGTATCAGTATACTTACAGTGACTCAAACAATGACCACGTTCTGATTTTCTTCAAATGTTCGTAATGTTTTTCGTACTAAATTTTTTTATTATTTGTATATAAAAATATCTTCTAAGCTTTAACCAATACGGTGTGAATCACAGTTTCAAACTTAATACAAAATTTCGAAAAATTTTCATCAAAATTTCAATTACACAATTTTGGTTAAAGCTTAGACGATATTTTTAATTAAAAATAACAAAAAAAAAAATTAGCTGGAAAAATATTACGAATATTAAAAAAAAACAACACGTGGTCATTTGTTTGAGTCACTGTATGTATTACGTTTTTTAATAATGAAGTATCAGAAACTAGGAAAAAAGTACCAAGTACTAATGAAATTTTATGTATTAAAATCCGTGCATAGCTTGGCAACCCAATAAACATTTTTGTTAAATCTTAATTTGAGTTGCATTTCAGCCTCAATCGTTTTCTCAAATCTCAAATGGTAATTCTCAAATGCGTCTCAAATAACCGTTGATATTTAGCGATCTCAAGCTAAAAGGCGCTGTTTGATATGGAATTTTCCTTTATTTTCAAATTGAGAAATATTGAATTCTCAACTTTTTCTCAAACTTGAGTGGAGCGGAACGAAATGAAGAAACTTTTGTAAGAAAATATAAAGTACATCTAAATCAGCAAGCCTTAAAACGATACTTACGAAAAAATATACTATTTGCGGTGTGAAAACTGTAGACCCATAAGCGTTATGAATGAACCTATTGAAGAGAGGGGGGTACCACAAGTACAAGATAACTAATAGTATACATAGAGGACCTGGTTACAAGGTCAACACTTGATTCTGCCATTAAATCCTTTTCCCGATATAAATCAGCTGGACCCGGTAGCTTTTTCCCAGCCATGGTTCAGAAATTAGATCCAATCGTGTCCTCATATCTCCCACATATCTCCCTTCTTTTGGTCTTTCTTTCCGCGTTATTATAAAATGGTCCTAGAATATAGGTTCCACAACAGACTTGCTCCTTTTTACCAGAAAGTATAAAATTCGGGAATAGAAAAAGCCTCAGATAGAGGGAGAGAGAGAAAAATCACACAAAATAGAAATCTTGTTTTATGGATTTACACCTCTATGATAAGACCCAAAATCCGCTTTGCATCTGTGGTGTGACGGAAAAGACTCTCAATCAATAGCGCGGGAAAATCTGCTTGCCTAACTTCAAAGCACGGATCACCATGTGCTGAGCGGGAACTTTCCCTACAACACCTGGGGCGGATCTGGAGATATTGCTAAACCTACTGCCACTTAATGTCTTAATCCGTGAAGAGACTCTTGAGGCCACTTGTATACTAAAAAATGTGTGATGCGAGGTGGAAATTGCTAGTGGCAGTCTATGTCGTTACCTTTGCTGAAAAAATACATACTACCATGTTTAGTTCCATTATTGATATCTCTGTGCAGTTGGGAGTGTAGGCAACTTGTGGAATTGCTGAACGGACACTTCGCATAGCACAAACACCTCACAGGAATTCCGAATGGCAACCCCATTTTCTCTTCGTTGTTCGGCGGGTCACTTTACTTCTGTCAATGCCTTTGCAAGGATTAGGGTTTAGGTATGAGGCTTATGACAGCGTTTTGTTGTGATCTCTGACAGCTGATAATTTGTCACGATTTAATCGTAGTCGTTTAGATTTTAAATAAATTAGTACGAACACGAAACCAGTTCAACGGAATGGAGCCATTGTGCATGTTTCTGCACCACTTAAAAGGCCTGGAACGATGAGCATTTTGTGGAGCTTAATTTCTTGTTCGGCGAGGGAGATGTGGTTTTCAATCGCCTACCGAGCTCGCAGTTACACCTGTGGCAAGAGTTACGCTTCGGTTGATATCCAGGTATATAAAGTTTTTCCCTACTTTAAAGTAATAAATAACTGCAAGGTCTGTCCCAATGCATAAAGACTGTGTATTTGTTCTTAGCCAGGAGCTATGTAGTTTATTTTGTTTTCGTTCACCAGTGTATCAACCTTTTTTTCCTCGTTAACTAAGCTGAAAAATACTGCCTGATACTGTGCTGATGTTTTGAAAAAGTTTCAAAAAAGTGAATCGCTTTTGTATAAAGTCTCCTAAATCAAAATTCAATAGGACATTTTTCCTTCAGATTGACCAAGTTGTGCAACGAAATTAAGAAATCAAATATGCATATCTAAGATCATCAAATAATCGTGTATATTCCGCAAAGTTCGCCTCGGACGAACTGCGAAATTTGCTTTACTACCGACTGATACAAAAGACTTATGACACGAACTTGATAGAGTAATCGCTTGATTTTGTAACACGAAATCGAATTACTTTATTGCGATGAATTCAAATTTTATCAAATTAATTATAAGTATAGGCTTGGGCACTCTATAAAAAGAGATGCTAACTGGAGGATATATATTTACATATATCTTACTTCGAACTTATTTGTTTGTCTTTTTTTGGCAGTCATGTTGTAATTTTGGCTATAATTTCTGACCAACAGCAAGTGTTACTGTAGAAAAAATATATAAACTAATTTAATTTGAAAATGGGGTGCCGTTTTTTTTGCAAATATCCATTTTTCGAATGACACGAAAACTGGTTTTCGAAAAAAAGGCGAATAATCGAAAACCCAGGTACGATCATTTCCCTCAATGAATTTTTCACAATTTACATATATTTGAACCCATTTGTTGTTATGTAAACAATGCGTAATAAAAGGCAGTTTACTTATTCTTGTTTTTTTTTAATAATTTTCGTAATTTTTCTTTTCAAATTAAACTGTGCTAATGTTACAAGTGTTTTTTTTTTCATTTTAAATTTTTTTTTCAGTTGTACACTTAATGCTTAATTTGTTTTTATGTATGTATGTATTTACATACCTTCAAAATTGTTTGTGTTTTTAATTATTTTATTTTTTTTTTACAATTCCCAACTAACTTAATTTATGCCTCGGCATTACCCATTTTTAAATTTAAATTATTTGTATCCATTTTTAAATTTTCTTTATAAACACGCTGAGTTATTATTATTTTTTATTTTTTCAAATTTGTTTATTACAATTGATTACGATTATAAATATGCATTAATTGGTATATTGTATTTATTTACTCATGTATATTGTATACAAACAATGTTTCACAAAATGTATTTGGGTATGCGCTTGAATATTTAGTTTTATAATTTGTATTGGTTTGTTTTCGTTTTTATTTTTCATATTTTTGGTTTTCTTTCATTTTTACTGAAACATGCGAATGCTGATCTTCGTTTGTAGTTTAAGTTTATCTGATTGCTTCTTGTTAAACGAATTTACATGTAATGCTTGTAAATAGTTTATATAGCTTTTTGTTTTTGTTTTTTTTTTTCGTTTTTGGTACTATTTACTTTGTTAGCTTTCTCAACCTTTTATATGTACAAACATACAAATTGCTTCTTAAATTTTGTAGCAAAATTATAGATGTAGAAAATAAATTTTATAGAAAAGAAACCCGTTTAGCGCCGACAACAAACCGCTATCGCGCAATATACGAATACATCGAGTATCATCGATTAAAATTTAGCGCTTTGATTTTAACGGTCAAGCAAGCAAAATTTTGAATTCTTTTTGTTTTTTTTTTTTCTTATTTTAGAGACCATTTCCACTGTCAGTTTTCTTTTAATTTTTGTACTTAAAATCGTTAAAAACAATTTACTCTGTTGTAACACAAATCAAAATTCCTACGATTTTTATGAGAAGTTTTTTCATGGCTTAAATACACTAGGCGGAGGGCGACTACTGCTAGAATTTATTGCAATAATTTGAACTGTGTCATGGCCAATATACGCAGGCTTTTTTTAAGTGCTGCACCTTAACAGGACCCGGTTGATTTGTAACGTAAATGTCCATTATTGAAAATACAAATAACGGGGCAATTCTGGCAAATGTCGTTTAACTCACAACAGTCTTTCGAAAGACAGTTTTCAATTCTGGCAATTATCTTGAAAAAGTAAAAGATTTAAAAAATAAAAATTATAATTTAAAACAAATTAAGTTTACAAAAAAAAACATTCCAACTAAACAAAAAATAAATAAAATAAAAAATAAAATCTAAAAAAAAAATTAATATTGAGAAATTATAGAAATATATCTTTCTTTTTCAAACAATAAAATCTAAAAATTAAATTTAAAAAATTAAAGATTCTAAAAACTAAATGAAATTAAAAAAAAAGTATTTTTCTTTTTAAAACAATAAACTCTAAAAACCAAAAGAAAATTAAATTGAAAGATACAAATAAAAAAAAATTTAACTGAAGAAAGAAGAAAAATACACGGTGTTACACGGATCATGAACTTTTTTAAGTGACCCATTTTTAGCTCGGTTATTTTTTGACTAATTTTAAGTTGTTATATAACTTTGGAAAGAAGGATATTTGTACTGTTTAAAGAAATAATAAATTTTGTGAACATATTGCAAACATGAATAAATCTGAAACTTACGCCAATTTTTTTTTATTTTTTCGACTTCTACAACATTTTTTGGCAAAATTTCTAAAGAAAATATTCTCTTTTAAACACTACGTTGAAAAGAATGTTTCATTCCGAACCAAACTGGGTACCATTTATAAAAATCAATAGACAATTTCGGAAGTTATGATTTTTCTAAAGATTTTTCCAAAATCACTTCGATGTAATTTCACAGAAAATTTTAATCAGTTGGATTGGATTCACTTTAAGTTATCAATAGTTCGTCTATGTAGTTGAAATCAAGAAAAATTTTAATTTGTCTCTTTATAAAAAATGTCATAACTTCACATTTTTATTATTTTTTTTTTTATGAACATTCTTTTCGAAGTAATGACTAAAATATACTAGAACTATACTAGAATAAAATTATAGAACATAATTCGTATGGAAGAAAACGCATGACACTGTCAGTAAAAAAAAAAAAAATATCAAAAATCAACGAAATCTTGTAGCAACTTAAAACTTGCACTTTATTGTGTTAAAATTGAATTTGCTACAAAACTGCATACCCAAAGTATTTCTGAAAAAAATTTTTTGGAAGAATACACACAAAAGCCTGTGCAAAAATGTATTGCAGCTATCGCACCAATTCACCCAGAAGAGTGGAGCTATATTTGCCTAAGTAGTATTGTATGTATTTATTTTCAAAGATTATTTTTTACTGAACTTTTATTTGCACTTTTTTGTTGTTTCACATGGTTTATTAAATAACTTACTTATTAATATTAGTATATATTTCTTCATTACAAAACTAAATAAAGAAAATCCACGACCACGCCTTGAGTCGGTAGAAACCCTTTTTTTTCTTCAAAATAATTATTCAATGCCACTGTGTGATTATAAGCATTTAAAATGGGCTTTGCTTTGGTCTTTTAATGCTAAATATTCCTTTTTCTTTTTGCAGCTGTTACGCTTAACGAAGGCAAATTAATATAACAATAATTTTAATTTTTCTAATTTTTTTATTAAAAATTTTAAAATTTAATTCAACTTTAAACAAAAAATGCTAAATAAGAGTCACGCAGTGGTTTTGTTTTTAAACAATATTTACGTAGGCTCGACGGCCAAGATTCTGTTTCATTTCTGTGTTAACCTCGTATTTGCAATATAATCATTTTACAGACATCAATACAAATTTTTATTTCCTCTCACTACGTCAAAATAGACATATTCGACACTTTACCGCGAATCCCATGTAAATAAATAATATTCCCAAATTTTATAAAGCAAAACAAAAACAATTTTTTCTTTTTAAATTTGTTTTATTTATTCACATGGAATTGGCGATAAGGCTGATTTTGTCTGCAATTGCCGGGGAGCATCCAAAATGGGGTTACTTTTAGTTTTTAATAGTAGGATGCTTAAATTTTTCTTTAAACTCTGCTAGTTACGATATTTTTCTCACTGCTGTAGGCTTTCGCCTTTTTGCTAATTTAACATTGTATGAATGCATTGAAAATTACATTTTCCCTTCGCAGCTTTGTAATTTCGTTTCGTTAAAAAAAAAAAATTATAACAATGAAAAGGAAGAAAGTAAAATAACGTTTCGATATTGACCATCACTAAATCATGGCTTGAGACGTTCGTCTAGACTCGGAAATGACACACTGTAGCAGCATTTTTCAGAAAATGGTGTGGAGTATTATTTGCAAGAAATTTCAATATGAACCAAATATAATACATAAATTGATCCGATGTATGGTCTTAAGAAATATTTCAAAGTGGGCCAATATTGCATTTAAATTCAGAATTTCCATGCAATGACATAACTCGCCAAAATCGTTAGTGCCAAAAAATATGTCGCAAAAACCTGATTGTATGTATTAACAAGAATATTACCAAATTTGTTTCTTGTTTTGTTATTTCTTTGTGCACTTACTAGCTGGTTTTCATGGCATACTTTCAGGCGGAAATCTTATGACAGTAGTAATTTTGGCGGCATTTGTTATCGCGTGGCAATAAGGCTGTTGGTATTAGTTTTGCCTTTTTAGCTTTTTAGTATACTGCGCATAAATTACCTTTAGTATGTATGTATATAAATTTATATACATTTTTATATGTACATTAGGGTGCATCAC
>NW_023458555.1:30225032-30228993 GCF_013731165.1 Rhagoletis pomonella | reverse complement strand
TTAGTCCATTTATAAAAGCGTTGTATATTAAAAAGTTTTTTTTTTTTTTATATTATTTATTATAAGAGCTGATCTCGCGAACGGCTATACCGTTTGTTTTACAATTTTTTCAGTTTTTCATTCAGGTATTTAGCAAATGCTTCCATCATAGCCTCACGAAGGTGTTGGATAAGCTAAACGAAAGTGTGAAGATGATTCCACCTCATTTTCCTTTTGACAGCGAAAGTGATCAGTTGAAATTCCTAGTCTTATCACGTGAATACTAATCGCACAATGGCCTGTCTGAACCCCCATCAGTAGCCCTTAAACGGTCGCGTGTTTTTCGGCACCTTTAAGGGGTAACGATGAGTCACTCGTGTATTGCGCTGCAAAAAGTGTTATTTAAGTGCCCTATAAAAACGTTGTCTGCAGAAGAGAAACGTCTTCTTTTCCTTTTTTATGTCACAAAAGGAGCGTTGCTTTCTTTTGTATATTTTATTAGGTGTTTAATAGAGTAGGTATGCGATTTCACTATCGCGAATGCGAAGTATGCGTGTTAGTCTAATCTCAGCCGTCTAGTACAGCCGTCTCTAGTTGCTCCTTATCTGGAGATAACGTTTTAAGGTGACTTTCCCGCGCCAGGTCATCAGCCACGCAGCTTCCCGCGATGTCGCTGTGTGCCGGTTACACTGTGCGACAGCTGAAACCAGCGCGAACTTTGTTAACATTTACCCAGTAGTATACCCATCCAGTAGTAAAAAACTCGATGGATTTGCAAAAGTTAGCTCGTATTTTTATTTTATGGCCTACTAAAGTTTTCATGTCCCAGCCTAAGTAGTTTTTAAAATGGTAGGGTTAAAACAAATGTCTAAGCAAAATTTAAGGTTAAGGTTCGCTCCCGCCTGAAAGGGTCGTTTTGACCCTTACTTCAAGAAACCCCGCAAAAAGCAAATTTGGAAAATTTTACTAATGGTCTTCTCAAGCATAAACTTCATGCCACGAACGAAAAAGTATATAAAAAATTAAAACAAAAATCTATGCCAAGGAGGAACAACAGCCAAACTAAATTTTCTAAATTTTTTTTTGTAAAAAAAAAGAAGGCTTTTGTTGATTTTGTATTTTAATTTTTTAGAAGCTTTTTTATGTTGGTGGCATAAAGCTTTTAAGCAAAACGCGCAGACGCCGTGTTCAGCATTACGTTAAGCGCCAGTGTAGGTGTGGTTCTTAATGCTCCACTGATTCCGATTAGGGTGATGCGCTTTAAACTCTCCAGTGTTTTGCAAGTATATCATTCTCTAGTTAGTTCCACCAGACAAAGGATCCGTGAAACAAGACAGGCTTAAATCCTGTTTCATAGAGCTAATGAATTACTTTGCGCGAGAGACCTCACATTTTACCGATAGCTCCCCTACAGCAGTACAAGGCAACCGACGCCTTTCTTACTCTTTCCTCAGTGCTAGGACTCAACGACAGCTTCCTATCCACGATCGAACCTAAGTACTTGACCCTGTCTGAGAGACGCAGACGGACACCCCCACTCGAGGGAAGGGCCACAAGGGGTATCTTGTACTTCCTGATAAACAAGCCCAGTTGCTTCTTGTTGAGATTTACTGCGAGACCGTCGTTGATCGCCCACCTAGTTACCTGGTTCAGGTAAGCTTGAGCCATATCAAAAAGGGTGTCTAGAAATAGTCCCTTAACCAAAAGTTCTACATGATCTACATAGGAGATCACCCGACAGCCCACTTTTTCCAGTTCCTCTATAGCGAGCAGCACCTTTCGGAGTGCCCCTATTGACCCTGCGCTGAGTGTAGGTGCTTCCCCACTCCGCCGCGACAGTTCTGTCACGAAGTGAGAGGTGGATAAGCCTTATTAGGTTGGGTTCAACCCCCCAGATTATGAATAGACTTGACTATTGCCTCTAGAGTGGCATGGTTGGAGGACCCCGCGATATCGAGGAAAGCCCCTACTGCATAATCTTTATGCGTTAAGGCGTCCTCTAAGCACTTAATCAATGTTTGCAGGGCAGTATCCACCGACATTTCCTTGATATAAGCATGATGAGCTCTTAAAGGCAGTCACAAGGAACCGCGTTTCTTATGTACAGGTCTATCAGTCTCTCTAGCCTTTTTAGAAAAAACGAAGACAGACTGATAGGACTAAAAACATGAAGGGGGAAACATGAGGGTATTTTCCGGCCTTCGGGATGAGCGCAACACTGACTAACCTCAAAGCCTTAGGGATGTACCCAGTCCTCGCGCAGTTTGCATAAATAGGAGCCAACCATGTGCACGACACCTCCAGAGCCCTTTGCAGCTGCGCAGGTATGATGCCATTTATCCTTGGCGTCCACAAGATCGGAGAAGTACAGGACGTGAAGTACAAAATATTGCAAAGAAGTGCATTTGACTGTACTGCAAAGTACGAAGTACAAGAGCTAAAAAAGAAGTACTGTACTTCCGAAAGAAATGCGATTGGTCACATTAGTTATCACAGTAGTAACTTCTTTGGGTTTGTCTTCACATTAGAAGAACCTAACTAAAAAGCCTAATACTCGTTTCAACCACGTTTTCGTGCTGGACTTAATTTTATTGATGTACGCATACAAATGTATAAAATAAATCAATTTCAAAATTATAAATTACATCATTTTAAAAAATATGTATTTAGTCGCTCAACTCATAAATTATATCATCATCTTTGCATAAATCGAGCATATATTCCAGTTGCGGTTGTGGACTACCCACTACAAGCGCACGATCATTATCAAACTCGTTGCCTTTTTGAGAATTAATGCCAACAGCGCTTTCACTTTCACTTTCCGATTTGGCTGCCTCATCACCAAAATCACTTTCGCTCTCATTGGACGCATCATTATCCATATCGTATTCATCGTCATCATCTTCCTCTTCTATCTGTTCCACGCCATTTGCCTGTAATTTACGTTTTCGCTGCAAAAGCGCTACCCAAGTAAATTTCTCTTCGCACAGAGGACATTCGCCAGCAATGGGTATGTAGTGTCCACGATTACTTTCATCAGAAGATAGTATATAATTCGCAAGACATATAATATGACAAGTTAGTTTACATAACGAATTAATACATCCGATGCGAGACTCTTCAGGATTATTAATGCGCTGCATACACAAGTGGCATTCAGGTGCCCAAATTGCGCGTGGTGGTGAGGAATCCTCGACACGTTTTTTTCGTGATGCTTGCGATTTTTCTATGACAACTTTGCCGCTTACTATTTCCATATGCGCTGGTGGTTTCAGCTATTTAAAATAAGTTTTTATAATTTTATTTATATGTACATACATACATGCGTACATACATATCGTGACCCTAATATAGAAACGCCCGTGCAATGCAATAAAAGTTGTAACTAACTAAAATTTGTTATTGCATAAAACGATTTGGGGACTTATAATTCAATGAAATGCATCATAATCAATCGAAAAGATGTGAGATGTCGCCTTACATATTTAGGTAACGATATGTGCATACGTGTGTATGATTGTAAGTATGTTTTTTTTAAAAGTACCGTAAAATCACATTCGTATTCGCTTTCTAGCCAGCGTACAGTTAGCGGCAAACGGTTCCACGGTCCTACATTCAACATTCGGCTCAAGACACGAAAGTTATATTGAAAATGACTTTCCTTCCGGTTTTTACGACGTAATTCGGGATATGGTGTGAGGCGAGTGGAAAGTGCCGGTTGTTGCCATGCCCACTCAAACTAAAATTGAAAATGTCGAAAATAAATGCAGCTCAAAAGAAAAAAAATGTAATTACCTGAAGCGCTGCAATATTATTTGGAAATCCATGTACTATCATAACCATTTGCCAAGGACCTTTGTTATTTGTGCGTTTGGCTCCACCAAATTCTTTACCCCGATTGTGTTGGCTTATGCGCCGATCAGGGTTCACCGTGTAACCAATATAGCAACGGCCTGCATAGCGTTTCTCAGGACTTTTGCTG
>NW_023458555.1:30221129-30224932 GCF_013731165.1 Rhagoletis pomonella | reverse complement strand
CAGCAAAAGTCCTGAGAAACGCTATGCAGGCCGTTGCTATATTGGTTTCACGGTGAACCCTGATCGGCGCATAAGCCAACACAATCGGGGTAAAGAATTTGGTGGAGCCAAACGCACAAATAACAAAGGTCCTTGGCAAATGGTTATGATAGTACATGGATTTCCAAATAATATTGCAGCGCTCCAGGTAATTACATTTTTTTTCTTTTGAGCTGCATTTATTGTTCGACATTTTCAATTTTAGTTTGAGTGGGCATGGCAACAACCGGCACTTTCCACTCGCCTCACACCATATCCTGAATTACGTCGTAAAAACCGGAAGGAAAGTCATTTTCAATATAACTTTCGTGTCTTGAGCCGAATGTTGAATGTAGGGCCGTGGAACCGTTTGCCGCTAACTGTACGCTGGCTAGAAAGCGAATACGAATGTGATTTTACGGTACTTTAAAAAAAAAAAACATACTAGCAATCATACACACGTATGCACATATCGTTACCTAAATATGTAAGGCGATATCTCACATCTTTTCGATTGATTATGATGCATTTCATTGAATTATAAGTCCCCAAATCGTTTTATGCAATAACAAATTTTAGTTAGTTACAACTTTTATTGCATTGCACGGGCGTTCCTATATTAGGGTCACGATATGTATGTACGCATGTATGTATGTACATATAAATAAAATTATGAAAACTTACTTTAAATAGCTGAAACCACCAGCGCATATGGAAATAGTAAGCGGCAAAGTTGTCATAGAAAAATCGCAAGCATCTCGAAAAAAACGTGTCGAGGATTCCTCACCACCACGCGCAATTTGGGCATCTGAATGCCACTTGTGTATGCAGCGCATTAATAATCCTGAAGATTCTCGCATCGGATGTATTAATTCGTTATGTAAACTCACTTGTCATATTATATGTCTTGCGAATTATATACTATCTTCTGATGAAAGCAATCGTGGACACTACATACCCATTGCTGGCGAATGTCCTCTGTGCGAAGAGAAATTTACTTGGGTAGCGCTTTTGCAGCGAAAACGTAAATTACAAGCAAATGGCGTGGAACAGATAGAAGAGGAAGATGATGACGATGAATACGATATGGATAATGATGCGTCCAATGAGAGCGAAAGTGATTTTGGTGATGAGGCAGCCAAATCGGAAAGTGAAAGTGAAAGCGCTGTTGGCATAAATTCTCAAAAAGGCAACGAGTTTGATAATGGTCGTGCGCTTGTAGTAGGTAGTCCACAACCGGAACTGGAATATATGCTCGATTTATGCAAAGATGATGATATAATTTATGAGTTGAGCGACTAAATACATATTTTTTAAAATGATGTAATTTATAATTTTGAAATTGATTTATTTTATACATTTGTATGCGTACATCAATAAAATTAAGTCCAGCACGAAAACGTGGTTGAAACGTTATTATACTTGTTAGTTACTTCATAGAGGTTCTTCTAATGTGAAGACAAACCCCAAAGAAGTTACTACTGTGATAACTTATGTGACCAATCGCATTTCTTTCGGAAGTACAGTACTTATTTTTTAGCTCTTGTACATCGTACTTCGCAGTACAGTCAAATGCACTTCTTTGCAATATTTTGTACTTCAGGTCCTGTACTTCTCCGATCTTGTGGACGATCGTCACTTGGCATGGGTGATAGATACGTTCAAACCATTCAAGTCGCCGAGGACCAATGGCATCATACCTGCGCAGCTGCAAAGGGCTCTGGAGGTGTCGTGCACATGGTTGGCTCCCATTTATGCAAACTGCGTGAGGACTGGGTACATCCCCCAGGCCTTGAGGTTAGTCAGTGTTGTGCTCATCCCGAAGTCCGGAAAAGACCCTCAAGTTTCCCCTTTCATGTTTTTAGGCCTATCAGTCTGTCTTCGTTTTTTTCTAAAAACGCTAGAGAGACTGATAGACCTGTACATAAGAAACGCGGTTCCTTGTGACTGCTTTTAAGAGCTCATCATGCTTATTTCAAGGAAATGTCGGTGGATCCTGCCCTTCAAACATTGATTTAGTGGTTAGAGGACGCCTTAACGCATAAAGATTATGCAGTAGGGGCTTTCGTCGATATCGCGGGGTCCTCCAACCATGCCACTCTAGAGGCAATAGTCAAGTCTATTCATAATCTGGGGGTTGAAACCGACCTTAAAAGGCTTATCCACCTCTCACTTCGTGACAGAACTGTCGCGGCGGAGTGGGGAAGCACCTACACTCGGCGCAGGGTCAATAGGGGCACTCCGAAAGGTGCTGCTCTCTCTAGAGGAACTGGAAAAAGTGGGCTGTCGGGTGATCTCCTATGTAGATCATGTAGAACTTTTGGTTAAGGGACTATTTCTAGACACCCTTTTTGATATGGCTTAAGCTTACCTGAACCAGGTAACTAGGTGGGCGATCAACGGCGGTCTCGCAGTAAATCTCAACAAGAAGCAGCTGGTCCTGTTTATCAGGAAGTGCAAGATACCCCTTGTGGCCCTTCCCTCGAGTGGGGGTGTCCGTCTGCGTCTCTCAGACAGGGTCAAGTACTCAGGTTCGATCATGGATAGGAAGCTGTCGTTGATTTCTAACATTGAGGAAAGAGTAAGAAAGGCGTCGGTTGCCTTGTACTGCTGTAGGGGAGCTATCGGTAAAAGGTGAGGTCTCTCGCACAAAGTAATTCATTAGCTCTATGAAACCAGATTTAAGCCTGTCTTTTTTCACAGAGCCCTTGTCTGGTGGAACTAACTAGAGAATGATATACTTGCTAAACAACTGGAGCGTTTACAGCGCATCACCCTAATCGCAATCAGCGGAGCATTAGGAACCACACCTACACTGGCGCTTAACGTAATGCTGAACACGGCGTCTGCGGGTTTTGCTTAAAAGCTTCATGCCACCAACATAAAAAAGCCTCTAAAAAATTAAAATAAAAAATCAACAAAAAAAAACTTATTTTTTTACAAAAAAAATTTAGTTTGGCTGTTATTCCTCCTTGGCATAGATTTTTGTTTTAATTTTTTAGATACTTTTACGTTGGTCGCATAAGTTTATGCCTGAGAAGACCCTTGTAAAATTTTCCAAATTCGCTTTTTGCGGGGTTTCTTGAAGTAAGGGTCAAAACGACCCTTTCAGGCGGGAGTGAATGGGTTAAAATGTTCTACGAAAATATTTCCCATGAAATTTTACTATATATGTCTTAACCTTAAATTTTGCTTAGACATGTATTTTTACCATTTTTTAAAAACTACTTAGGCTGGGACATGAAAACTTTAGTAGGCCATAAAATAAAAATACGAGCAAACTTTTGCAAATTCATCGAGTTTTTTACTACTGGATGGGTATACTACTGGGTAAATGTTAACAAAGTTCGGGCTGGTTTCAGCTGTCGCACAGTGTAACCGGCACACAGCGACATCGCGGGAAGCTGCGTGGCTGATGACCTGGCGCGGGAAAGTCACCTTAAAACGTTATCTCCAGATAAGGAGCAACTAGAGACGGCTATACTAGACTCTAGGCTCTATTAAACACCTAATAAAATACACAAAAGAAAGCAACGCTCCTTTTGTGACATAAAAAAGGAAAAGAAGACGTTTCTCTGCTGCAGACAATGTTTTTATAGGGCACTTAAATATTACTTTTTGCAGCGCAAGACACGAGTGACTCATCGTTACCCCTTAAAGGTGCCGAAAAACACGCGACCGTTTAAGGGCTAGTTATGGTAGTTATGGGGGTTCTGACAGGCCATTGTGCGATTAGTATTCACGTGATAAGACTAGGAATTTCAACTGATCACTTTCGCTGTCAA
>NW_023458555.1:30220936-30221119 GCF_013731165.1 Rhagoletis pomonella | reverse complement strand
TTTTTCTAAATCCTGTATAATGTTTGAAAGTGTGATTTATATGGTTTTTGTTAAAGCATGAACCATAATTTTATAAAAAGATATTAAAAAAAGTTTAAGCTTGAAAAACATTGCAAATATTAAAAACGAAACACCATTTTTGACCGCCAATGTATGTATGTATGTACATAAGTATGTGTATTA
>NW_023458555.1:30199893-30200936 GCF_013731165.1 Rhagoletis pomonella | reverse complement strand
ATGAAAATTTGTTGAATTTTTCTAAATTCTATTGAAAGTTTAATTTATACGGGTTTTGTTAAAACATGAACCATATTTATATAAAAAATAGCAAAACATTGCTTGAAAAACAATTTAAATATTAAAAACAATACACTTTTAACCGCCAGTGTAACACATCTGGCGTATATAAGCCGCCAACCGACGAAGTAAATATTTTGACGAAGTTTACAAAGCTAAGTTTACTTACAATAAATAATAAGCTTAAAAAATCTATATGATATGTAAAATTAAAAAAAATAAATAAATAAATGTTGTAAATTTTAAATCAAATTTGTAACTAGGTTAGGTTAGGTTGAACTTTGTGGAGTTGACAAATTTGAGCAATTCGCCACGCGCTGAATGTATGCAAATGAATGTACATTTACATATTTGGAGAAAGAAATCATATGTCATCATGTACTTCGTTTATTGTATATATAAAAAATCATGTCTAAATCCGTTCAGTAGCGTGGTTAAAATATCTCGCCTTTCCTTTATATTACGTATAGAATATAGTAATTTTAAATAGGAGGCAACCCTACTTAAAAAACTTAAAGTTTTTGTATGTGCACTTTCATCTGATATCTCATTTCTTTTATCCATAGAACGGTGAAGATTTTATAGTTTTTAAACGGGTGGCAACCCTACTCAGAAAAATAATACATTACATATTAAACATGCAGAGGCTAAGTCTTTTTGCACTTGATAGTGACGTTGCAGAACTGACGCCTACGCTCGTTACTAATTTTCTTAACACTTGGCAACCCTTCTAAAATTCTGATTCGATACAGAATATATTAGAGAAAAACTCGTCAAAATCCGTTCAGTAGTTTTCGAGATTACCGCGTACAAATAATCTCGAGTTTCCTTTATACTATTGATCTATACCTTTACCTTCATCATCTTTATCTTTATATTTTTCTTCATCTTCATCCTCACCTCTTCTCCTAAACTAAATCTTAATCTTTTTATCGCCTCCTTCTCCTTCTCCTTCTCCTTCTCCTTCTCCTTCTCCTTCTCCT